>NC_084922.1:39779411-40082441 GCF_958298935.1 Phragmites australis | reverse complement strand
TTCCCTCCACCCCAACTTATCCTTCACATGATCAACCAAAACACCTAAACATGGGAACTCTCCAAATAAGAACACCTCCTCTACCATATATTTGCAATGAACACTATCATCTTCAGTCCTCAAAACACTACCTCCATGGCGCACCTTCACAAATTTATCCATCTACATTCATACAACATCACAACTTCTACATTAATTCTAATTAACAATAAGAAATAAATTACAGCATTTCAAAAATGTAGTATCCTCTGCTTTGCCATTTCATGGGGGCCATTATTAACCGCCTGAATTTTGTATTCTATAATTATATTACAATTAACTAGCCAACATTTGTGATGAAATTACCTAGGCTGCCTCCCAAATACCAACCACAAGAGGTAATATACCTACAATCCGCATACCATGTCCTAATTAACTCATTTTGATCTCAATTTCATCCTAAATCTGAGCTACAGTACATTCATTCTTCCTACACCTAAACCCTAGGTTTCTAATAAAAATACTACAATGCTAACAAATCCAATTGGATGAAATGCGAGAGCGGAGAGACATTACCTGTCAGACCCCGACCTAGGGTTCCCCTGTTCCTCCTATATTAGTGCTGGATCAAGTAGCTGATACGTACAGAATTTAACAGAATGATATTAAATACATACTTCTAATAAAAATAAATAAATAAATACCAGAAAAACGCAAAAGATGGTTTGGTGGACAAGAATCCACAGCAGACCAGCCAAGCAGAAGAGCCTACAGCGGAGCGGAGCGAACAACGATGCATCCCAATGCTATAGGCAACTCGGGTGCGGACACGACCTTAGACTTCTTCTCTTTAACTTCATCTGTGTTGCGGTAGATCTCTATCTCAATGATCTAAAAGTAACAAGACTGAGTACGAAATGTACTCAACAATTCGTATACTACTTTAAATGATTGATAGATGCATAATGAGTATTTCAAGGAGAAGGCTTTACACCATAGTTTTAAGCGTAAAGTAGGTTTTATGCAGGTATCCTGTTATATTATCTATTATTAACCTTTTGAAACAAAGGTAACCTAGTAATAAAGCTTTTGAAACTGTTTAAATAAGGTAACCTAGTAACAAAGCTTTCGAAACGATTCAAAACAAGGTAACCTGGTAACATAGTTTTTGAAACGATTTAAAATAAGGTAACCTGGTAATAAAGCTTTTGAAACGGTTTTAAATCCAGAAAACAGTAAAAAATTATATCTAATGGGTTTTTAGGTCCTCAGAGGGGCTACACCTCGCTCCGAAGTCCCTATTATCACATCTGGTGTACCTATAGTATCACACAACTTCTAGTGGATTGGGCCAGAAACCTCACACATGGATATCTAGTCCACACACACTCATCAAGACACACACCCTCATACTAATCAAGTGAGGTTAATGCTTCACATGTCTATGGCTGTGAACACGGCTATTTGAATAGATTTACACTCTGCAGAGGTTGTACAGTTTTACCTATGCGATATGCTCATCCTCCAACCGTTGCATGCGGAGGAGCGAATCATACCGAGATACTTTAATCGCTTTTCCTGTCGAGCTTTTCTACGTGATCCATCAAATTTTCCAGGTCTCGTATAGAGGGCAGACCCCTGATGATCGACTGGGGCGGAAACTCCTTCGCGTAGAACCTGAAGACACTTGGCTCAACGTTGCCTCTCAGGCCTCCTAATATTATACCCAATCCAGTCTGGTGAAAGAAGAGTCAAGTCATGCCCATTCAGAACGTATGGTTACAATGGGGTGACTTAGCATGACGGCCCAAGACTCAATGCTTAAGAGGCCGGGGCAGGGATATTCAGCGTTGGTAGTGAGTATCACCTCAAGCCCCTAATGTATGAGATAGCCCCCAACTCTGAGGACTATCCCGCTCCGTCAAAACAGTTTTCACTCTTTTTTACACATATTCTGTCATATCTCACACGACATCAAGGATTTCATAACCATAACAGAATTCACAACTATAAATGATTCATGGTATATAAGTTATCATTGATAACAGTAAATCGATATCTCCGAAGAGACGTATTTTAAAAGTGACATCTCCAGGGAGGTGTATTTCATCCTAAGCATGCTATATATCAAGGTGTCGCCCGTCGTTAATATATTTAATAACATGTACTCCAATGATGATATGTATTCTAGATGATGACATGTAAGACACATGGCAGTGTTGATAGGATTCACTACTACAAGTAGTTTGAAATAAAACACAATACATAGCACATGCGATAAATAAGTCTAATTTTAGTCGATCATGTAGATTATTTAAAAATATATGTTCAATATGATCAAGGAAATAGGACTTGCCTTCACGAATATCAATTCAAGATTGGTCTTGTTGCTTGAGTAATCCATAGTTCTTCATCATTGGGCCTCGCCTTTAGTTCCTTCATCATGTTCTTGCTTAGATCCTTGATTTTGAGCCTACGCATATTAACGACGAAAAGTGCACACCGACTAAACAATTGAACACCAGAACAAAACCCAAGGAACACGAAAGTGAAGAAAAGAACGATGAGGAAAACGACGAAAGCTAACCTAGCGAAAAAACGATCGGCAACTCTAAGCTAAGCGAAACTGACGTATGCAGCTTAGCATAATCATCTAGCAAAACTAGGCTAAGTTGTTAATCTAGTTGCACTACTACGGAAATGATTTCGCCCCCTGTACATATGCTTATTCGGAGCCATCTGTGCAAAGAGTATCACAGACAGGTCCAACTAGAATCGTCTAAAAAAATGATGAGAAGTAGTTCCCACAAAATGAGACGCTTTAGTACAGACGATTCTTAAATGAGAATCGTCTGTACTAGTAATATAGATAGCTCCTAAATATAACTATCTATATAAATAATGTAGTTTAGGTGGTTCCAATACACCCCGGAGCGTCCCGCTTTGTATCTCCCCACGCATAGATAGTTCAGACGGTTCCAAATACAACCGAGTGTTCCGCTTTCATCTCCCCACGTGTTCTCCCACGCGTAGATAGTTCAGACGATTCCAAATACAACCGAGCGTCTCGCTTTCATTCTCCCCACACGTTCACTACGTTCCCCGAACCTTCTCTCATGAAATCTTATCCTCCCACCCCTTCCTAGAGCGCCCCTCAGATCTTCGGCCCCCATCCCCCCTTCCTCCGCCTCTACGTCTGGCTCCTGTTGGACCCTCCCACCGATCGATTCCTCCCCTTCTCCCACTCTCCCACCGCCTCCGCGCAAGAACCCTCTCCACCATGGCCATGGCCGCTTCCAACGGCGGTGTCTCCACCGACTCCGTCCACGAACCTCCCTAGAAGATCTCCAAGATATCGCCCCTACTCAAGGTCAAGAAGTTCTCCGAGAGGGCCAACCTGCCGTCTCGCGGATCTACCCTCACCGCCGGCTACGACCTCTCAAGGTACACACTTCTCACGCAACGTCCACGAAAGCCTCGAAATTGCATAGATTGCCTGATGCTCTTCTTGTTTGCTAGTGCGGCGAAGATTGTGGTGCCAACGAGGGGGAAGGTGTTGGTGCCCATGGACCTCAGCATCGCCATCCCGGAGGGCATCTACGTGCGCATCGGTGAGCGACCAGTTTCTCTTTTCTTCTTTCACTCCCTTTCTTGCTTCACACTTCAAGTGTTTGTCAAAATGCCTGTCCGGTCCGGTCGTTATAGCGCCGAGGTCAGGGATGACGCTGAAGCACTCATCGACGTGGGCACTAGCGTGGTAGACGCGGACTACCGCGACCCCGTGGGGGTCATCCTCTTCAACCACTCGGATGTGGACTTCATCGTCAAGCCCAGCGACCGCATCGCACAGGTGATCATCGAGGTGATCGCGACGCCTGAGGTCGCAGATGTGGAGGACCTTGACGCCATCGTGCGTGGGGATGGAGGGTTCAGATCCACCGTCGTCTGAGCCGTGGTGGATATCTTTCGATGGATGTAAGCTTTCTTGATGTAATAACATATCCTTTAATTTCATTCCGGTGTATAATATGCGAGCCATCTGTGCTATGTCATTCCGGCCGTAGTTCAGAGATTTGGATGTTATGGATGGTGTAGTTAGGTGTTGGGCGTTGGTTTCTTAGGTTGTGGTATTGTAAGAATTATCCTGACCAGAGTCGAGCTAATGATGTATATACATACGAGTCTATATACATCAAATATATATTTCCTTAATTTTATATTGGTTTAATAATTAAATTTTTTTAATTTAAAATGAATTTTGCTATTTTCTTATATGCTAAAACTCAGGGTGTTATATTACCCCAAGCAACCGAATCCACACAAAATTTGGGCTCAAACCATATGGATTATGTAGTTAGGGTTTGGAGGAGGGAAAGGGAAGAGAGACAGAGCAAGTGTTTACGGTCTGTTTGTTTTAGCTGTAGATTGTGAAAAATAGTTTGTAGATTATGAATTGTAAATAAACTAGGTTATGAAAATTTTATTGTAAAAATTGGATTGTACAATTCATCATCCAAATTATAACAATACAGTAATTCACCTTCACGAGCTTCTATAAATTATACAATCTATATGTTAGATTGTACCATTCAGTTTTTATAATCAAACTTATTTGTTTTAGCTTGTAGATTATGATCATAATCTGCAAGCGAAATAAATATATTTTTAAATGTGGTGAGGAGGAATAGGTGTGGATGGGGGAATAGGGAAGATGAAGAAGAAAGGAGCACCATTGTAATTCTGGGATAACATGAAGAACGTCAACCATTTGAGCACCGTCAATCAACAGAACACTACCAAACGGCAAGAGCTTGACCAAAGTTTGGAGAACACTCTAATCAATCAACAGAACACTCGTGTGAGGTTGGATTTTAAACAACAGCAGGAAGAATTTACAATGAAAATTGAGCACCGTCAGAGATAGGAATACAGGTCAAAAAATAAAGGTCCCACCGAGATTTGAACTCGGGTTACTGGATTCAGAGTCCAATGTCCTAACCACTAGACCATGGGACCATTTGTGGTTGGAAAAATTGGTAAATTCAACTATTTAATATGAGATGCAAAAGGCAAGCATGCAAAAAGCCATGCATGCTCTAACTAACTCAGCTGCGAGAACTTCAGAGTTCACGACATGATAATTCTGCAGGCAGTAGCACACGGTAAGTAGCCCTCGTATATCAATACACGATAGCCATGCCCATCCGATGTTTCATGGGCTCATGGCACAGGACAGGAGAACCTGCAGCCACGCTGAATACTCGTGTCGCGTCAGGCGATCTGATTCCCGAGGAGGCCGTCCAAAAGAGACTTGAGCGACCCCAACGGGGCGAAGACGTCGTCGAAGAGGCGCAGCACCGTACCTGCTGGAAATGCTCCAGCATGCGGCGGGACGCCGGCGGCCGATGCGTCCCCACAGCCCGCCGCGTCGAGGTCCGGGCGCAGGTCCCCGCCCATCCTGTCAATGGCCTCGTCGGAAAACCCGCTAGGTCACGATCGGCCGATCGCAATCCGACTCCGACCACCCCCGCCCTTCCATCGCTGCAATGTACGGAGAAACTGAAGCCGGCGGCCCACACAGCCACACTCAGTGCAGCTCTCCTGGGCCTCCAACAATCGATTGGCCCAGTTGGAGCCTGGAAGGAAAGAGCGTCGCGTTCACGTGCGTGTGCTTGCTGCGACCGCGAGCACGACGACGCAGCAAAGGACCTCGTGTAGTCCAAGCCACAGGATGCCGCGCCAACGCCCGGACAGGAACCGGGCGGCACGTACGTCACGCGCCACGTCAAGAGCTCCCCCACTTTCTCGCAGTTCGATCCCCAGTCCCCGCTCTAACTCCAACGAACACCACTCCGGAAGCGAGCAGCGCACCACCTCGATGCATCCGCTCCGCCGTCTCCTCCTCCTCCTCCTCTTCGTTGGCCTCCTCCACGCCGCCGCATGGGCCCTGGCGCCGCCCCGCTTCCCGGGGCCCCGCACCCACGCGCGGCGGCCGCGGCCGCCGATGGGAGCTAACGGAGTGGGGGACTACGAGTACGAGACGCGGTACTTCCGGCAGCGGCTGGACCACTTCAGCTTCCTCGGGGTCGGGGAGGAGGACGAGGAGGCGTTCTTCCAGCAGCGGTACCTGGTGGGCCGCGGCGGCGGGTGGGCCGGCCCCGGCGGGCCCATCTTCTTCTACTGCGGCAACGAGGGCGACATCGCCTGGTTCGCCGCCAACTCTGGCCTCGTCTGGGAGGCCGCCCCGCGCTTCGCCGCCCTCGTAGTCTTCGCAGAGGCAATCATTTCCCAGACTCTTCAATCGTATTCTCTTCATGTACGCGTGTATTTATCGTGTCAACCCTGGTTTGCTGCAGCATCGCTACTACGGGGAGTCCATGCCGTTCGGGAGCAAAGCCAAGGCGTACAACAACTCCAAGTCCTTGGCGTATCTCACGGCCGAGCAGGCGCTTGCTGACTTCGCTGTGCTGCTCACTGACCTCAAGAGGAACCTATCCGCAGAGGGCAGCCCCGTGGTGCTCTTTGGGGGCTCATACGGTGGAAGTAAGAGCTGTCTTGGACTCTTCATTATGTCTGTGCAAGCTCTGCACTGCGGTGTTCTTTTCGTGATTTGCATGTGATCGTGGCTTAACGATCATTGGGTTTCAAACTGCTACTAATACTGTTGATTGGTGCAGTGCTGGCTGCTTGGATGAGACTCAAATATCCGCATATCGCTGTCGGGGCTCTCGCATCATCAGCTCCGATCCTGCAGTTTGAGGACATTGTCCCTTCTACAATATTCTACGATCTCGTGTCAGATGATTTTAGGGTGTGTATTTTGCATCATCTGGTGCTTCTTATATTTTTTAAATTACACGAGCAATATGACAATAGATTATTTTTCTGTATGTTTTGTATTTAGAGGGAAAGTTTAAGCTGCTTTCAGACAATAAAGGACTCCTGGAAAGAATTAGATGACCAAGGAAACGGGCAGGATGGTCTTCTAAAACTAAGCAAAACTTTCCACCTTTGCCAGTGAGTCATCTCCCTATACTATTCACTTTTTTCTTTTACATTGAGCTCCTTAGTAACAATTGAAGTACAAATGTTTGGCAGGACCCTGAAAACGAGTAAAGAACTTTCAGATTGGTTGAGCTCAGCGTACAGTTATTTGGCCATGGTGGATTACCCAATTCCATCAGAATTTCTCATGCCTTTGCCTGCCAATCCTATTAAGGAAGTTAGTTCTTAAACACCTGTATCTCACAGATTGTATCGAACATTTATGATTATGCTTCACTTCAAAACAATAAATAAATTAATAAAATGCTTCAGTAACATTTCTGAAGATGCTACTATTCAATTGCATTCTTTATATTCTGTCCCGATTATCACAGCAAGTCAACAGAGGAATTATCTAGAGTAGAATAATGATAATCCTGTCATCTTGTGCGCTGCCCCTTAACACTCTGTAAAGTTATGAATTATGATGTTGTATTTTCTTGATGTCACTACCTACTAGATTATCTTGGGTCTGTTTCAGGTATGCAGAAATATCGACAATCAACCTGAGGGTACTAGTACTCTGGAACGCATATATGCAGGAGTAAATGTATACTACAACTATACTGGTATTGTTGGCTGCTTTGATCTAAATGATGATCCCCATGGAATGGGTGGATGGGATTGGCAGGTCACATTCTTAATCTGTTAACATGCATTGGGTATCTTTGATATATGCTGATCTATTATATTGTCTGGCGTATGATTTATTCTTTATTAAAACAGGCTTGTACTGAGATGGTAATGCCGATGTCTTACAGTGAAGACAGGAGTATGTTTCCACCTTATAAATTTGACTATGCTTCCTATGCTGAGGATTGCATCAAAAGCTTTGGTGTTAGGCCAAGGTCTCAGTGGATTACCACAGAGTTTGGTGGCCATGTAAGTTTTGCTGCGTTCAGAAATTGCAATATTATCATAGAGCAAATGAATTCTTTTGATTACTTTCTCAGCTAGTTTCTTTAGTAACAGATTTTTTCTTAACTAAAAAATATGTTAATCTTGTTTAGAGGAAAACATGTTACTGGTGTTTACCCCAGACCTTAACAGTCAAAATCTAAACTAGTACAAGTGCTGGTAAGACTGTTCTTGGTCTTGGCCAATATATGCCTTTGGTGCTGTGAAGCACTAAAATATTTATTTTCTCTTTTTAGCGTAAAATCCTTTATCCTTATTTGACCTTATTTTAATTCCTGTATTGTGGCTTTTGAGGAGTTGAGCTTTACTATCGTTTAAATGCATGAGAGATAAGTATACATATGAACCTTACAGACATGTTATATATTGCCCACATTTCGTTACACTCGTTCTACCATGCAAATCCCTGCTCAGTTGTTTTATTTTTTTTGCTGAACATAATATACATGAGAGTTGGGTGACTTTGAGTCTTTGACTACTTGATTTTTTTTTCATCCAGAGTATTGCTACGGTCCTGGGAAATTTTGGTAGTAACATCATATTCTTCAATGGACTTCTCGATCCTTGGAGTGGCGGAGGGTGAACAAACATCACTTTTTCCTTTATCATAGTCTGATCATGTTGAGCCATTTTCATTGCCTTGATTTTGTTGTTATCTGAACATTGCAGTGTCCTGAAGAATATATCTGAGAGTGTTATTGCTGTTGTTGCACCATTAGGTACTGTGCTGTCCCCAATATACCTTCAGTCCTTGCTTATGCAATCCAATAGCACTTCTTAGTTGTAGTGTTATAATTGTACCTCTTAGTTTTAGTGTTATAATTGTAGTGACACAGACCCAGCTTGAGCTAAGATATGTGTACTTTCAGTCCATGCTTATGCAATCTGATAGTGATTCTTACTTCTTAGTTTAGTTTCAGAACTTAGAACTGTAGTGCATAGAATAACTGTAAAACTAAGTCGAACTGATAATGGGTAGGTGCTCAACTCCATCCTTTTTGTCAGGAAAAGAAAAGGTAGGTTGAACTGATTGCTTTGATACACTACTGTATTTCGGTGCTGTCCCATTGAATATCATATTCACCACGAAATCATATCCTGTAAACATGTAAATGCCATACCCATGTCATATTTTTGCACGGGCTCGTCAGGCTGTCTATATTTTGCTGACAACCTACCGCGCATCAAGTGTTGCGGGTTTCAAATAGCGGTACTGAAACGGTCATAATGTTTTTTATCTGCACGCAGGAGCACATCACATTGATTTGCGTCCTGCGACTTCTGAGGACCCGGATTGGCTGGTGAACCTGAGAGAATCAGAACTGAAGATCATATCTGGCTGGTTATCGGATTACTACCGGGCGAGAGGGGCACTCTTTCTGCCTGTAGCTGCCAAGGACTCCTCTGCATCCTAAAGAACTAGCGTAGCACGTTCCATCTTACACGCGCCCAATTCCAGTTACACAATCTAGAAAATATATAAGAGTCCAAGTACATCGCTGCCAAGAGCCTAAGAGTTCAGCTCGAGTGACAAGAGGTGAGCGCCTCAACAGGTCAAGTCCGAAGCCCCAAGAACCATCACTGCTACATCAGGAAGAATGAAATATCTTCGTGTTGATCAGATACTGATTTTGCTCCCGCATCTTGTGCCGTATCAATAATACTGCTTGTAATCAGGTGATGCATTGGTTGGTCATGTGAATATATATGAATACATGGCTGACAAGGTAGGAAAACACTAATAATGCAGTGACGCTTTCTAGCGGCAGTGGTGGTCAGGTCAGGTAGGTGCTCAGGTGAGCATAGGCAATAGGTCTGTCATGTACTAATGTGTCGTGCCGCTGTAAATTTTTCGAACGCGGGGATACCCTATTTGCAGTAACGGAAAATCACCAGACTTTTACAATTTTAGGAACGAAAGCAGAATGAAAAGATAGTCTAGAAGCAATGATCTAAACCAGAAGTACAACAGAGAAACATATAGTCCAAACGCTAGTTAAATAGTGTATTTTTTTAAAAAAAAGTTCTGTAATGTACGTTGTTACGTAACTCTACGAGCCAGTACGTTTGATTTTGAATACGACGCGGACGTGGCAATAAAAAATGACGAGCCGCCACGGGGCCCAGAGGGAGCCGTCAAAGTCAAACTCCACCTCGGATGCGAATGCGATGCGAGCGACCCGGCGCCACTCCCGAGTCGCGCAACTGAACTCGGCCGTGGGCACCGCACCGGCCAATTTTGCTTTTGGCCCCTTTTCCGCCCCCACAGCTCAAATGCGGCGGGCGGCACGCCGAAACCCACCAACTTATCCGGCTACCGTTTTTCCACCGCCTATGTCACTTCCCCGTGGAGCCCGTTGGTTCCGGGTCCCACATGTCGGTGGGCTGGGTCGTAGCTTCCCTGGCAAGAGTCTGTAGACGGAGCATTTTCCGTCGAGCTTTTTTTTTCCCGAAGCGCGCGTGTGCGTTGGAGAAAATGGCTCTAGCCGCCGCAACTGACCCACCTCATCTGATACTGACGTGCGGGCCGTACGGGCTTGACCCCACCTGTCATGCTTTGTTCAACGCACCTGTGCTGAGTTGGTTTCCTGTTTTTATATACTGCCGAAAAAATCTCCTTCCTTGGATGCTTCTGTGGACTAAGCCTACTGTTTTTTATTTTCTTTTTCCCCAACAAGGAGTGCGGTATCTTTTCTGTGCTAAACTAAGAAGTGCACTAAATTAATGTGCCGTTACCTTATAAGTCTACTAAGTAGAGGTTATAAAATCAAATACACAGAGATTAATTATAGAAACCATGTATTATATAGCTAGTGGTAAATCATGCGACTAAATCTGGAGAATGGGACTCAAGTAAGACGTTGATTGAAGTACCCATTGATTGGTTTTATTGCAGTTCAAATCGAGCAAGGGCCAAGGTTGCCACTGCACATGTTAGCCGAAGCACACATTCACAACATCTGCCGTCACAATGAAATCGAGCCACTTGACATTGGTATGAGTGAGTTTTTGTCCATGCCTCCGCGGCTGGACATGGTTTCTATCTCATTGTAAAGTCAATCTATGAGGTGACAACCTTGGGTAAAGGCTGTGATGTTTTTGCCTCGTCAAACATCAAGTTGGAAAGAAATATTCTGTTTTAGCATAAAAACAAATGGCCGGCGGATAAAAAGTTATGGTTTCTTTAGAACCTTAAGGTAAAATACGAAACAATCATATATTTTGAGTAAATATGCGACTCCTGCCTAACCAAAATTCAATAGGCGACATCAATGAATTGGTTCGTGCTTTCCCAATCACTATATTTATTTATAGAACAAATTGCAAAAATCTACAAACTTTGAGGCAAATGTGGCACAAAACCACAACTTTAAAAAAAAATTACACTTAACTACAACTATTTGAGCAGTTGTTTCAGAAAACCACGATTCCGTTTGAGAAACATTACCTGACAGGTGGACCCCACTTGTCGGTTACACTAGCAGGTGGGCCTACCTGTTAACCCTTTTTTTCTTTCTCCCCCCTCATTTCCTTTTTCTTTTCTGGTGCCGTGCCTGCAGCATGCACCGGCATTAGCGTTCACCAACACGTTGCGCGGCCACATGCAGCCGTGCGCCACATTGTGTGCGTGCAAGTGCAATAGCCCGCGCGTGGCGGCGACGGCGACTAGCGCCACAACAGCGGCGATCGATTGGGCGGTGCTGCCACACGTGTTGATGCCACAACGCGGAGGCCACGTGCGCTGATGCCACAACAATGTAGGGTGGACGGCGGTGGCGATTGAGAACCCTGTCGAGGCTTACGGCCCCGACAGGGGCGCGCTTGCCTGGGACCTTGGAGAGTCCGACGAGAGTAGCAAGGTTGCGGTGTGGCGACACAACGAGAGAGCGGACCGCGCCGGGGAACCGGCACTCGCCTGGGTCACCGAGGACAAGGTGCGGGTGCGTGCGCTTGGTGGCGATCCCGAACGCTGCCGCGTACATGGCGAAGTGCCTCCCCTGCCCCCTCTTTCCTTCCTCGACCACGGTAAGAACTTGCCATTGCTCTCTTCCAATTCGTCCAGCTCTCTGATACACCGTCCAAATTGGAGCCATCTTCCTCTTTTCCCCTCCCCTGTGCCCCTCCTAGTGTATGCGCTTGTTGCGTCGTCGCAAAGACCGACCGTGAGCCTCTTCCACCGCCATGCTCGTCCGCCAGGGTCGTCGCCGCGTGTGTACGCCATCGGTTTTGCACGTTGGGGATGCCCTAGCCTCGCCACCCGAGTCGACCACCTCTGCCTCATCTCCCCAGGTCACCTCCGCTCGCCCTCCACGACGATGAGTTCACGTGACAGAGCTCACTCCTCGCCGTGCTACCCCTCTGCTATCAGCGCCCTCCACGCCTCGCCATCTTTGGGAAACCCTGCTAGTGAGTTCCCCAACCCAGGGAGCTGCCCGTGCTCCCGCCTCCTTCCCTCATCGGAGCCGCCGCTGTCGTTGGCCACTGCTGCTGCCTCGGACTGTGCCAATGCTGGTGCGCGCTGGAGGCATGACACCAGGAAAGAAGGAGTGGGGAGAGAAAGAAAAAAGAACTGACATGTAGGCCCCATTGAAAGTGAATATAGCCCCTATGTATGATTTTGGTAATTAATGATAATACCTATGGACTAACAATAGTGTTGAGTTTGTTAGTAGGTTGTTCCATAGGTGATGCATGGAAGAGAGATATGCATGAGCTCTAGGTAAATGAGGAGATTGAATGAGCTCTATGTGATGCTCGGGTAAGTGATGACAATGCCTATGAACTAACAATCACATTGAGAATCACTATTAGTTTATTCCATAGGAGATGCATAAATGATGAAGCATGAATTATTTGAGAAATGCCATGAGTTCAAAGAATTGCATCAAAAGTCATTGAGATTTTAGTGATACTCATAAGAAGAAGAAGAAGCTCAATAAGATTAGCAATAAGCTTGAAGGCTAAGTTACTTGTGGAGATCAAGTAACTAAAGGTATGACTTGTTAATAGAGTTTTATGGACTAACCTGTGTGCTATGTGTTTAAGAATGGGTAGGGTTAGGTTCTATATGAAGATTGACAATATGCATGAAGGCTAGTAAATTACTTGTGGAGATCAAGTAACTTAAGGTATAAAAGTTATCATTTAGGTTTTATGGACTAACCCATGTGCTTTGTGCTTGAGAGTGAATTGGGGGTTAGGATATATAAGAAGGCATAAGTTGAATTGAAATCACATATGCCAACAGTGAAGAACAAAAGTGGACTCCATATTTGATAAAATGAATTCCTTGAAGATGTCGAATACAAAGTGGTTTTCTATGGCAATACGGTGAAGGGCAAGTAAGACTCGGCTGCGATGGACCATCCGTGGTGAAGGGCAAGCAAATGCCTTGGCGCCGAAGGACCAAGGCGGTGGTGAATAGCGAGTAAAGGCTTTGCGCCAATGGACCGTGCGAGGCTATGGGAAGCTATGGATGATTCACATCAATCATATGAAGAATCAAGTGAAGAATATATAGAAGTTGACAACCCTCAAGGTTTAAAAGAAAGAAGCGGTACTTGAAAATTTTCAAATGCTCAAAGTGGTTCAAACGAGTTTTATCTTAGAATTTGAGTATAGGTATGCCGCACTATTAAGAGGGATACAACATGAGCTAATTGTCACATCTCAGTGCTCAAGAGTTCCCAACCAAACCCAAAGTGAGAGTTTCTTGTTAAGAGTCCGAAGCGAAAAGTGTGAAAGTGTCCAAAATGGGTTTTGGAGTATTCCTAGTTTGATCCTATATGTTTTAGGTCATGAATTTAGTTAGAATGTGTAGCTCTCTGAACAAGCTTTCCATAGAGTCCAAAATTGTCAAAATCGGACTCCGGGATTAAAAGTTATTGCCGTTTTTCGGAGGTGAGCTATGCTGTACTCGGAGACTCCGGTGAAGATCGGATTCTCCGGTACCTGGAGTGGTCGGAGACTCCGGTGTAGGTCGGATACTCCGGTAAAGTACAGAAAAGAGCCTAACGACTAGTTTTTTAAAGTGGGCTATTTATATCCCACTCACCCCATCCTTTGGGGCAGCTATAAGGGCACGAAAAGAATATCCTCTAGAGCCAAAAGAACTCATTCCCACTTCAATATAGTGTGTGATTTGAGAAGAAAAGAGAGTTGGGTTGTGAGATTGGAAGATTGAGTGCATGAAAGCTAAAATCCAATCTTGAGCACTTGAGTTCTCGACAAGAAGTTCTCAAAGCGTTTGTTACTCTTGGAGGTGAAGCCTCTTAGCCGGCTAGGTGTCGCTGGTGAGCTCCTGTGCTTGTGGTGAGCCGCGAAAAAGTTTGTGAAGGGCTCGATTTCGCCTTCGCAAGGGAAGAAATCAAGAGTGGACTGAGAAAAGCTGTTGAAAGAGACCCGGCTCGTTGGAGCTTCCTCAACGGAGACGTAGGATTCACGGTGGTGAATCCGAACTTCGGGAAACAAATCTTTGTATCTCCTCTCTTGTTTCCTTACTTTTAAGTTCTTGCTCAAATATTTGTGCATATTGCTCGATCTACTTGTTTGTGTGTATTTGAGTGTAGGTTCTCCGTGAATCTATTTGAAATAATCTCCGGGAACCCACGGCATCACTTGGTTTGAGCTAG
Organism: Phragmites australis; assembly: GCF_958298935.1. Taxonomy (NCBI): domain Eukaryota; kingdom Viridiplantae; phylum Streptophyta; class Magnoliopsida; order Poales; family Poaceae; genus Phragmites; species Phragmites australis. Next base: position 40,067,868 of record NC_084922.1, on the reverse strand, counting down.
AACTCTCTACCCATCTTTTTTATTCTGTTTCGGGCTCTGTTCTGTACAGAAACCGGAGAATCCGGACTTCACCGGAGTTTCCGGACTTGTACAAGCCGGAGACTCCGGTCTTCACTGGAGTATCTGGATGAACAGTAATTTTAATTATATGAACAATATTTTCAGCCTTTTTCAATTTGAGTCTTATTGCATATCTTTCGCTAGATTTGAGTAATTTTTGTCACCCTAGGATTGTAAACTTTCACACTTATTTAGGGTGATTGTGCACTAGTTGAGTCTAGCATATTTAGGTTTTTCACTTGTGAAAAATCCGTTAATTTATATTCCACTGTAAGTTTAGACCAACGGTAAAAGGGGACGGATTTTTGTAAATCGCCTATTCATCCACTTCTAAACGACATCATTGTCCTTTCACCCGTACACTAGTATGACCGACAAGTAAGCTCACCTGTCGAGCAACGTTTTTCAAACAGAATCGGATGGAATCATGGTTTTTTTAACAACTGCCTGAATAGTTATGGTTAAGTGCAATTTTTTTTAAATGATGGTTTTGCGTCATGTTTGTCACAAAATTTGTGGTTTTGTGTAATTTTCTCTATCGATAAAATAAGTATTTCAATTACACAAAATGGAAAGGAGAATTATCTCTAAGCAATGCACCCTAATCTTTTGCTGGTTCAAGACAGCAATTGATCACACATAGCCCCATACCACTAGTGACCTGTAATTCATAAAACGGGAAACTATGCTTAAAAAGCTAGCATATTATTAATCAAATCTCCTTCCATATAAAGAACACGATACCATACAACTGGCATTGGCCCCGTAAACGGAAATAAAAAAGGCAAATCAGATATTCCAGCAATAACCAATCGTCATTCGTCACCCTCCGTGCACCCGGTCCACCGAGTCGAGCACCGCAGTCCACCCACCCATCCGATCCTCCCTCGTCCACCCATCAAACAAAACCCTCCCTCCCTCCCTCCCACCACCGAGCCCGGGTAAAAACTCCAAACACCCAGCAGGGTGGCAGCGCACACGAAAGAACGCGGCGAAAGGAAAAGCGAGAAAGAAAAGAAAAGGAGGGCCGAGAGACGAGGGGGAAGAGAGAGACCTCCACTCACCCAGCCGGAAAGCACTGAGCCCCCGCGAGGAACGCGTGACCTGGCCGCGGCTGCGCCGTCGGGATCTGCTAGGGTTACGCTGGGCGGGTGGGGGCTCTGGTCATGGCGAGCCCGCGGTCGGCCGGCGCCGGCACCGGGGGCGTGGCGGGGGACGAGGCGATCTGGAGGAAGCTGCGCGAGGCCGGGTTCGACGAGGACGCCGTCAGGCGCCGGGACAAGGCGGCACTTATCGCCTACATCTCTCGACTCGAGTCGCAGGTAATATTTCTCTCCTCTCTATCTGCCTCTCTCGTGCGGTGGATGCGCCGCGGTTCTTGGTTTGCCGGAGTAGTCCTAGGCGGGTTCTGTCCGGTGAGGAGAGAAGAACAATAGGTGCGTAGAAATTGTTCGGTCAAGAAATCTCGATTCGATGTCTGCGTGGATTCTAGGTTTCTTTGGGGAAGCAATGGCGAGATTCTGTGCACGGAGAGGATTTACGGGAGGAAAGATGGCATATTGGTTTTCTCTTGCAGTTTCATCTCTTCGTTTCTTGGGTTCTTGTGTACTGCTGTTAGTTTTGTGCCCGGATGAGTCGCCCAGGGACGAAAGAAGCCGTTTTTCGCCGTCTTCGGAATGATTCTTCTATGGGTTTCGCAGCTTGGTTTGCTGGGTTGTAATTGCTTAGGTTTTGCTTTTTTTTTTCTTGGTGTTGGATTCCATGCTTTTTGCGTTTTCAACTGTTGTAGCTATAGCAGTTAATACGCCGAGTGAGCTAGGTGATATTGTTGCAGTAGTTCTTTTTCTACTATACTGCTCCATTTAAGAACTATACGTACGGTGAGTTCCTTTGCAGCCAAGGGTCCAACAGAAGATGGGATCCAAATGTTTCTGTGGCATCTCTACAAAACAACAGTGACTATTTGTGTTGCCAGTCATGATGTGTGCAGTTGTGCACAATATCTATGGAATAGGAAAACATTTATCTTTTGTGAGGGGGTGGACTGAGCTACGGGGCGAGCTATCATTGGTAGATGATTGAAGACTTTGTTTGCCTTGTTTTAGAGAAGGATTGAACGAGTAAGGTTCATTCGATCAGAAATTGTAAAAGTCCAGGCCTTTGTCTCCTATCCTAGAGGTTTACAAAGAAATACGAGCAGTAATAATTTGTGTGTGGCAACAGTCCTCTCGTAGCGTACAGATTTATGGTGTATTTGCATCTCCTGCTAGTCCTATGTGGAGAGCTGATGCATTTGTAACCCAACATCTCAGCTCTGTGGATTGCTCGACAAGTTGGTAAACATAATGAACTTGGCGCAATTCCTGTTGTTGATATATGCAAATATTTTCTGGATATTAAATGTTCTTGGTACCATTTACTTTTTTATATAATAATGCATATGACGTTGTTTGCCCGTTGAAAATGCGAGTCATGTGTTACTTGATCTATGCTACAATACTACAAATCTAGTATGTTGTTGTAAGCTATATTGGTTTACTGGGAACTGATGCTTATCTTCTTATAACAGAGTTTAAGATCACATTTTTAATCTCTCCAAAGACCAGCAGATTGTGTTTTGTTATTAGTTCTCTTATTTTTTTAATCTGTATAAAACTTTTTGTGCAGATTTATGATTATCAACACAATCTCGGGCTTATTTTGTTGGAGCAGAAGGAGTTAACATCCAAGTATGAACAACTTAAAGCTTCTTCTGAGTCCAGTGAGATCATGCTCAAGCGTGAACGAGCTGCCCAACAATCTGCTTTAGCTGAAGCAAGGAGAAGGGAAGAAAATCTGAGAAAAAATTTAGGCATTCAGAAGGAGTGTGTTGCCAATGTAAGGTTCCATTTCAATTAATCTGCTTGATATCCTACTATTTCAGCCTTTTGATTTCACATGTGTAAAAACTGAAAATTCATGTTCATTTGTCTGTCAACAATGTACACCAAACTGAAGTTGACAAAGATAACCTGATAGTAAATATTGAGATCCTGTGAGTTAATATTGAGATCAATGCCTCCCCTTGATAATTTTTCATGAATATTACATGTTGATGCATAGATTACTATTTAGAACCCCATAACCACTGAATGTTAAGCTTGTTATATCTGATTTTGGTGCACTACAAACAGTGACATTGATTGCTCAAGTTTTTAATGTGAAAAGTAACGAGGTAGTCAAGTGGTCAAGCCTGGGACTATTTTTTCCGTGGAACTGAACTGCTGTGTATTTTTAGCTGAACACAAATATGTACACTTTACCATGAAAAAGTGATGTGGGCAATGCATGATGTGATGGAATGTTGTAGGCTTGTTGCAAATGATAACTCCCGATCTGCCTTTCCCGCATGATATCCCTTAAATTAGGATTGCGTGGGACTTTCAAATTGATCTCTGGTTTGCCTCATATAACACCTTAATCTTGTACTGACTCTGTTTAATGTAGCTTGAAAAAGCACTGCATGATATGCGTGGTGAAACAGCTGAAATAAAGGTTTCATATGAAGCCAAACTGGCTGAAGCCCTTCAAATGATAGAGACAGCACAGAAGAAATTTGATGAAGCAGAAGAGAAACTTCTCACAGCAAAATCTTTGGAAGCAGAGTCCATTCGGACTCGCAATGCTTCATTGAGAAGTCTACATGACATTGAAGATCGTGAAGATCAACTAAGAAGATACCGCATTTCCTGTGAATTTGAGTATGCACTCAATTTTCTTTTGAAATTAAGTTCTTCGTAGCTAAAATAGTTCACTTTGAGCTCAGTGTTGTTTTGATCGCTTGTTGCTTCAATAATTTGTGAACTGTGTTATTGCAGGATCGAAAACAAAGAGAAGGACATTAGCCTCCAGAGGAAAATGTTGGATGATACCAAGAAAATTTTGCATGAAAAGGAGCAGGTATTACTGAAAGAACAAGCACTTCTTAATCAGAGGGATGACAACATCCTTGAGAGGCTTGCATACGTAACTCACTCAGAGAAAAGGTTGGAGGAGGAAAAGTTGAATCTGGAAGATGAAAAGAAGGCTCTTGTGGAAGAGAAAAGTAAACTGGATCTGAAAATGGAGGCAATTATTTCTAGCGAGGAAGTATGTATTGTTTCCTTTCGTTCTTTTATCAGCAGCTGAATTTCATTACAAAATTTGTGCCTAGGACACAGAAATTGCTCTGTTTTGTAGGCTATAATTCAGAAGGAATCCTTACTTGACAAACGTGAAAGCGAACTGTTGATTTTCCAAGAGACCATTGCAAGCAAAGAAAGGGTAAGTTTTTCCAATATCATTATTCTTGATGTGTGTATAATTTATCTTGAGTTCCACACTTCTAAATCATCCTGATGTGCACAGGCTGAGATAGAAAGGCTGAGCCAGGAGCAAGAAATCGCCATGGTGAGGAGAAAGCATGAATTTGACACTGAGATGGAGAATAAGGTCAAGTTTTTTGAGGCAGAGATCAAGACGAGGAAAACCTTGCTGGATGAGAGAGAAACTGCCCTCAATGAGCAGGAGTGTGCAGTGGCACAAAGGGAACAAAATGTCAAGCTCCAACTTGCCGAGTTAACAAACAAGGAAGAATCTTTGGTGAAGAGATCAGATGAGTTGAAGGAGGCAGAGGGAAAGCTCTCCTCTCACAGAGAAGCACTGCACATCAAATTGCAAAAAGAAGGGGAGGAAATTCAGAATATGAAATTAGATTTGGAGAAGGAAAAAGCTTTCTTTGAGGAGGAGAAGCGGGAAGCGATTCAAGCTCAGGAGAATCTAGCAATAACCCAAAATGAACGAGAAGATTTACTTAATCTGCAGATGAAACTTAAAGAAGAAATTGATAGTCTGAGAGCCCAAAAAGTGGAACTCATGGTTGATGCTGAGAGGCTGCAAGCAGAAAAAGAAAGGTTTGAAATTGAATGGGAGCTGATTGATGAGAAGAAGGAAGAACTACAAAAGGAAGCAGTCAGGATTGCCGAAGAGCGAGGAATAATAGCTGAGCATCTCAAGAATGAACTTGATATCATCAAACAAGAGAAGGAAAATCTCCGTGTCCAGTTCAAAAATAATTCAGAATCCCTTGCTTGTGAGCATGAGGAGTTCATGAGTAAGATGCAGCAAGAGCATGCTAGTTGGCTAAGCAGGATACAACAAGAAAGAGAAGATCTTAAGAGAGATGTTGATATCCAGAGAATGGAGTTGCTGAATTCTGCCAAGGCAAGGCAGATGGAAATAGATTCATATTTAAGGGAAAAAGAAGAGGAGTTTGAGCAGAAGAAATCCAAGGAGCTTGAGCACATGAATTCTGAAAAGGAAGTGAACAACTCAAGTCTAGAACATGTCAAGCTTGAATTGCAGAAACTTGAGGATGAGAGGAAAGAAGCTATGCTGGAGCGTCAGAGGAGAGAGCAAGAGCTGTCTGAGATAAAGAACATTGTTGATGCCCTTAATAAGCAACGAGAGAAGTTGCGAGAGCAAAGAAAGCTGCTTCATTCAGATCGAGAAGCAATTACACAGCAAATCCAGCAGCTTAATGAGTTAGAAGAGCTGAAGATTGAATCTGAGAACAAGCAACTGTCTTTGAGACCATGTGGGAAGACCAAGCATGGTAGTGTGGAGAAGGTGAAAGTTCTCCTGTCTCCTGATGAGGATCAAAATGCTAGTCCCAAGAAGTGTTCATCACCAAAACTTCTCCTTGGAAGAAAATTACAAGTGTCCCCTTCAGTCTCAACACCAATTTCTTGGGTTAGAAAATGTGCCCAGGTGATATTCAAACGTTCTCCAGGGAAGAGTGCTGATCATGATAATGATAGATTAGTTCAGAACTGTGTACCCGCAAAGTTGGGAAATGCCAATGACTCTAGCTTTGCTCCTGCCTATTTAGGGGGTAAATCTAATGGATTATTTGCTGATCAGCTAGAAAATGGTGCTGGAGATGGTGTAAAAGTTGGGGAAAAGAGGCTTAATAATACCCTCTATCAGGATGAGAGAGAAATTTTAGAGCCAAAAAGAAAGCACCGAAGGAGCACTACTGAGACTCAGAGAGTGATAAGAGGGGAAATTGATTCCACTTGGTATCCTGTCTTTTTTACTCAATTGTCTCAATATTATGATAAAAATATGTAAGTTCTTCTTACTGTGTATTTGTGTATTGTTGTCTATTGTCAACAGTCCATCAGTTCTAGAAGAAAAATGTTCAAAGAATGAGCACGATGCAGTCCCAGTTGGTTTATCTGGGAGCAACAAGGATCATGAACTCGAAAACAATGGACTGCACAATTTAAGAACAGGAGATCTGGATTCATCTGATGATGTGCTTTTCGAAAATGGGAAAATAGATACTTCAGATTTTCCTGAAGGTGACGAGCCTTCAGAGATCTCACTGGTAGCTACTCAATGCTCATTATATGTTTCTGGTTAATGTTTTGCATCTTGTTTTGTCACTGAGTAACGTTGCGTTTGATAATAGCCTTGCTGAATTCTTCCTTGTTCTAATACTTACATCTATACACGTATGGACAGATTTTTTTCCTAAGGAATTCATCTATTTTTCCACCAAACAAGCTGATAAATGTAAAAAAAACATTATTACTGTCCATGATATTGCTTGAGTTATGACAGATTATGTTTGGAAAATTTTGCATTGCAATCATGTAAAATTGGAGGCACTGGTAATTTTTTTGTATTCAATGTTTCTATTAGATTTGTGTTCTACTGTTAAATTATGCAAGATAGAGTTTCTAGATTTATTAGTGGAATTTCTGCCAAACATAAGGTGTTGCGTTAGCTGTGAGTTATTCAGCATTCAGTCATACAAGGGTATTTGCTTTAAGTAATTTCCTTTCCCATGTCTTAGGCATCATAGTATGCCAGTTACCCTTTTATCCTACTGTTAATATTTTCCCTTGCTAGTCTGCATCCGAACCATTGAATGGAGATGATGGACTTGAGGACAAGGATGAACACGCTGAGGACTTTGATGACGAAGCCGAAGAGGAAGAGAAGTCATCATCAGCAAAGAAGTTGTGGCGTTTTCTCATCACATGATTATCTTCCCCATATGATAGATATGCAGAGCTAACCGTAGGCTGACAGTTACCTGAGGCTGCATGCAGGCGGTTAGTTGTGTGCATGTGGTATTGTGAGCAGCGCGCGGTTTTGGAAGGCGCTGTGGAGTTCGCCACTTGTTTTTCCTGTTTTCTTGTACCCAAGGCTTCAACATGTAAAGTGGTTGATAGCTTCCACGTTCGTGTAAAAATGATGGTTCTTAGGAAACCCGGACGGTTAGCCGCATTGTCCAAAAGTGTGTAAGCGTTCGCTTCTGTTGCTTGTTCGATCTGTTCCAGTGATATAACGTAGGTGATTTGACCACGGCTTCCTGTGCCTCAACCTGCTTTGGCAACGGCTGATGTTGCCTCAAAGATTTCAGCTTTGGATCTGTGTCTGCTGTGTTGCATCTTGTAAGGTCTGGGGTTGCTTCTTTGTTCCGGCACGAGGATCTGGATGTGCTTCCTTTGTATTTCCCTTCTTTCCAGAGTTGTGTTTGTTGAAAGGGGATGTAACATGCTCCAATGTTAATATAATCCCTTCCTTCGCAGGAAAAAAACGTAGGTGATTTGACCATGATTTGTGACTCATCTTATTGGCTTAATCATGCAAAGTTGTGTCCAATTTCTCAATGTGTGATCTCTGCTTGAAAAATGAACCGGCTGTTGGAATTATGAAAGCCACTGTAAGCTGCCATATTTCGGCTGCCCAATCTACCAAGAAGAGAACAATCATGGCGATTACATCAATTGGAATTCCAGGATGACCGAGGAGGAACATTACACCGACATCCCTCCATTCGTCGTCTCCAGCTGCCGCGAGTCGCGAACGAGTCTAATCTACGCACGTGTCCATTGCATCGCACACCGTGGTTTATGCAGGCGCAGCTAAAGTCCACACGTGGTTTATGCGTCGCACGAAACCTGGAAGTGGCCGTACTTCTGTAAAAAATCCTGGTCATTCTTAGGATGTGCCTCTGGACAAACCTGACAGTGCCGGGAGCTTCCCGTTTCGAGAGACAGAGAGTGCCACGGTATCAGGCTGGCAGATCCACGGGCCAGAGCTAAACACCCTTCGAGATCGGAAAGCACCGTCGGGCACTGCAATTTTCGACAGATCTCCAAGCTTAGATGCTCCTAACCAGACCGACGTGTAGCCGGATGTGATGTATGGATTCGTGGATGTGATGTATGGATTCGTGATCTCGCCTTGCATCCCAAGGCAGAGGGAATGACATGTCTCACTTCACCCTCTGATAGAGTCAGGTGATTTGAACCAGCTGTAATAGTTGATTTGAGATGAAAAGATCAGATTTAATGATATAGTGTTATAAACAGTAAAAAAGTCGCTACAGGAATTAATAGATTTGCTATAATTTTATTGCTACGATATTTAACGTCAGAGATACTGTTTATCCTCTTACGAAACACTGTTCCTTTATGAGGAACCGGATCCCAAAGTAGAGCCACATGTACCACTGCTGCATTAGTGTTTGCTTGCATCTGTGTAAGACGTAAGCTGTGATTTTCCATTCAGGAACGGCTACGATTCAGTTTGGTCCCATGAAGTGCACGCAGGAACGGTTATGAATAGACACTTTTAGATATAATTATGTGATCAATTATCAAGAGTTATGTCTATTGAGAAGAGATGTCTTCTCAATAGACATGTCCTTTCATCATATCTTTTCACCATGTATAAATATGTAAACACCATGATAAATGAATACAAGAGTTTATTTGCTACTCTATTGTCTTTCTTAATTATTATCTACACCACAATAGGAACTACACTTTTTACTATGCCGCCGAGGATCTGCTCCTCCAGGGAATCAGATCGATCATGCAGATGACCAGATTCCTTTCGTCCTCAGCTCCCATATCCGAACCGGATCGGTTAAACAATCGCGGCGACTAATTTTCAGTCGAGTGAACACGTGGACCGTCCGATCTCCCGCTCGTCAGGATCAGACAGATCCTCTTCTTTCTTCTTCCTCCGTCTCCCATCCGCCTCCCGCCCGACTGTGCTCTTCCGTTGAGTCCTCATCGCGCTCCCCCGCCTCCCACTCGCCTGCTCCCGTCCCCACCATCGGGTCTGCCCCGCCGCGCTAACTCGTCGGCTGAGACACCCCCGCCCAGACTTGGCCTGCCGGTTGTCTTCCCGCCGCCGCGCCCGCCACCACCACCTGGCCGGCCTTCCTCTCCCAAACCCATTTCTAAGCCTGACAGCCTCCAATCCCCGTAGGAAACCCCGGCCCTGAAACCCTAACCCTGGCCGGCCAGCACGTTCACATGTTCGATTGAAATCTCCTACGATTGCAGTCGATCAATACGTAAACAAATAATTAGCATGCGTGACCCCTCCAAATTATCACTACTACAAGTGTAGTTCGTGTCCAGCATTCCAACAGGAGTGGAGTGCTAACAATACTCCAGCTTCATGGCCCTGGCAAGGCTACGTGCAAGCAAGGTACAGGCAGTATGACCGCATCGAACGTGATCGATCGAGCACATCTGAACCTGATGCGTGCCTCGTTGGAGATGCCTCCGTCTGTGTGTTGCTGTGTGTTTAACGCAGACGCGATGCTATGCGTGTGCTTCCCAGTCTCTGAGCTGCTGCTGCGTCCTGGATCTGTGCAAAAATGTCACTCGAATTCTGATGTACTAACAGAAAGGAAACGTCTTGTGAAAAACCTCGATCTCGGAGCACATCGTCAGGGTTTCACGCACACGCTTCAGATCAAATAACAGGAGATGCTAAAGCTCGAGAGAAAAAATGAATGATAATGGATCAGCATGGTGCGATCAGTGTAATGTGTCATTATTCGCATAATTGGTCAGGGTTTACTAGACCAACTCCACATGATATTTTCCTAAAAAGTTACCACTTCGTAGGTGGTTGATAGGCTGCGAAACTTTTCGACAGGCATGGAACCTGAACATTTCTCACTTATTACCTGACGCAACGGAAGAGGAAAGGAAACTGCATGCGAGTCTGCAACCCTTCCTCTGTCCATGTGTTCCATTCCACTCCAGCGTCCAGCCAGCGCACTGCTGCAGATTGCACTCTTACACATGGCCAGTCCGCGCCCACCCCACACCGTACGTTCAGAGCTTCAGGGTCAGGCTCGACAACTGCCTGCACCTGACGATGGGTAGGTCGATGAACCACGTAACAAGGCTACCAAACTGAGGGCCCATGGCTTCCCAAGTGCAACAAATAACAAACCAAGAAAGTACTAATCAAGGTGTGTGCCCAAGTTCAAGTGTTCTTTTTTTTATAAGCGACCAAACATAGTTTGAACAAGGGCTCAAACACTGTCCTGTAACAACCATCACGACTATAAAATAAGGCGGATGCTAATAATCAGTTGCCTGTTTTAGATTTTTTTTTTATCAGTTGGCGCCTCTGGACCGTTGGATTCGAATATAACGATAGATCTTTTTTTTTTCAACCTCTGTCTCCAGCGTTAGGTCCCTCACGCCGTCTGCCACCATATTAACTCGGTGTCCTTGCCTCCTCCGCCTGCGGTCAGCAGCGCTCTCGCCACCTCGCTACCCCGCCCTTGCCACCTCCGACGGGCCGATCTGCTTCCCCGAGCATCCCCTAAACCCAGGAAGCACACCGGCAACCCAAAAATCTCCTCTTTGAACCCTAAACCTCGCCTGCCATGATGTACGTGGCGGCTGCCGTCGCCTGATCGCCACTCCTAAATTTCATTGATAAGCCGGAGGCAAATCAAGCCATCAGAATCTTGCACAAAACAAAATATACGCAGGACATGCACTACTACAAAAACTATTTTTCGAGACACCTAAAGTGCATTTTTACAGGTGGCTCATATGAAAAACCGCGTACGCAGTTAGCGAAGGTCCGCTGTGGTTATGGACCGCCTGTGAAAATATATTTTCACAGATGATTCCTTATATGAACCGTCTCTAAAAATATGATGATTATCACATGCAATTAATATAAGGAATCGCCTGTGTAAAAGGTCATTTTCACATACGGTTTCTTATGTGAACTATATGTGAAAATAGATCATTTCCACATGCGATTCACATAAGTAACCATCTATAGAAATAAGTGACCGATTATCTTAAAAAAATTATAACTTTTTCATATGAAGTTAGATAGGACAGATTTTATATGAAAATTGTAACTCTCGATGAGATCTACAACTTTTTAGTTGAAAAGTTTTCCATTTGAAGTCATTTATATGTCCAAATTATCGTTTAAAACTGCAAATGATTATTTGGATATATAAATGACTTCAAATGAAAAGCTTTTCAACCAAAAAGCTGTAGATCTCGTCGAGAGCTATAAATTTCATATAAAGTTTGTTCTCACCCGATTTTGTATGAAAAAATTATAAATTTTTTAAGATATGTTGTCACTAATTTTCACAATCGGTTTCTTACGTGAATCGTCTGTGGGGTTCTGTATGTGAACCGCCTCTGGAAATCGATGATAGATTTTCTTAAAAAAATTAAAACTTTTTTACATTAACTCAGATGAAAACAAATTTTATATAAAGATTATAGATCTCGATGAGATCTACAACTTTATAGTTAAATTTTTTTCATTTGAAGTCATTTAGATATCGAAATAATCGTTTAAAGTTTCAAGTATAATAGATCAAAAGGAGTGCATATGCTATTGTTGTCTTTCTTCTTTTTGAGATAGTGAGAGTCTTTGATCTTATTTTTATCGATTTTGTTGGAGATGTTGAAGTTGGTAATATTCTTTTTCTTCTTCTGGTATTAATAGGACTTGTGGTAACAATAGCATATGTAATTCTTTTGATATCTTGTATCTAAAATTTTAAATGATTATTTAGTTACCTATGACTTCAAATAAAAAAGTTTTCAACTACAAAGTTGTAGATCTCGTCGAGATCTATAATTTTCATATAAAATTTATCCTCATCCAACTTATATGAAAAAGTTATGATTTTTTTTTTAAAAATAACACACATTTATTTTAAATAATTATTTAGATATGTAAATAACTTTACATAAAAAAGTTTTCAACTACAAAGTTGTATATTTCATCAAAAGCTATAATTTTCATATAGAGTTTGTACTTATCCAACTTAGTATGAAAAAATTTATGAATTTTTAAGATACTTTATCACTCATTTTCACAGGCGGTTCACATATGAATCCGCTTGTGAAAATGATGGTCATTTCTATAGACGGTTCACATAAGGAAATGCATGTGAAAATAAGTGACAACCTATCTTAAAAAATCATAATTTTTTTATACTAAATTGGACGAGGATAAACTCTATATGAAAATTTTAGCCATCGACGATATCTACAACTTTGTAGTTGAAAAGTTTTTCATTTGAAGTCATTTAAATACCCAAATAATTGTTTAAAGTTTCAGATAGAATATATCAAAAGGATTGCATATGGTTTTAGTATCACTAGCATTTCTCTGATGGGATGGTAATGAAAGTTCGCGCGAGCTCAGAGGTCCTGGGTTCAAGTGCTCAGAACCGCATACGCGCGTATTTTGCACGAAAAATCTTGCGATCGTGGGGAGTATTAATTTTTTTTGCTTTTTTTTATTAAAACAATGACGATTCGAGGACCAATTATTACAGATGATCCGTTTAAGAAACCGCATGTAAAAACCCGCTTAAGAAATCAGTTTCTACAAACGACCCGCTTAAAAAACCGCCTATGGTAATATGTTTTCACAGACAGCTCTTTTACACTTGTGGAAATCGTTTTTACAGACTTTTGATTACAGACGAATACGCTAAACGTTATCAACCACATCTAAAAAATAATTTTTTAGTAGCGATGAAAATCACCTCTTTTATGCAGGCCTCTCCTTAATCATCCCCATCTTTAGCTCCAGCATCCTGTTGCTCTTGAACACCACCTTGGAGCTGTGCTGACACATCCATCGTAGCAACTCCAGCTTGCAGCTTGCGGGGGTACAGCATATGGAACTTCCCTGGTCGTTTCAGGTTTCCCTTTGCACCTGCGCCCAACAAAACAGCCCATGAGTTACGGCAGAAGAGCTGGTACACAGAAACAACTGAATGTGCACATATCCGTGCCCAAACCCTTCCCTCTAAAATCGCTACTAAGCAGCATCAATGTCGGGGCTTCAAAAAATGTATATATACATATATCACACCTACTTGTCAGTTTACTATCATATTTATCTGGGGTTTGCCATTTGTCTGGCAAATTAAAGATAGGGAATCACCTGGCGCCATGTTGAAATATCTGGAGATCCTGGATTGCATATAAATATAACCGAAAGCAATGCCGTTCATTTTTTCTGCGTCAAACACGGCAGCTCTTTGCAGTCTAGTGTTCTTCATGTCAACAGACAGCACCAATGCCTTCTTGTCCCAGATGCTGACCTTGCCCATGAGGTAAACAACGCGATTGTTACTCAAGCTCAGTGTGGAGCCTACCCAAGGTTCGCTGAGATGTTCCTCCACTGTCCGGCAGCTTAGGCAGCAGGTCGGCATTGTCAATGTTGTCGTCAACGCTGACATGGCGGGACTAGATTGTATACTCCCTGTGCCAACCATCCTGTTCCTCCCAGGGACTGGAGATGCTCCATGTGGAAAGATCCCAGCTGGTGTTTGTAGCTGCTGTCGGCGTCTATGCTGCGATGCAGTTCGACGAGTGTGAGGAGACCTTCGACGAAAGCGATGCCCCGAAAAAGCAAAGGCTCATCGTGGAGCTTGTCGAATCTGACGTAGTGCACAGGTTTGCAGCCAAGCATGCCGCAGACCAGGACGCCCCGCCAGGGGTCAACAAAGCCCAGTAAACCACCTTCTCCGAGCCTGATCACCTTGGATGTAATATGGACGTGATGAATGCCGGGAGAAACGGGAAAGCTGCTCCATTTCTTGTCCATGGAGTTGTAGATGCAGAGGTTGAAGCTCGCAGGCCGGTGGCGATCGTGACTGAGCTAGTGCGGCCATGTAGTATCGTTCGTCGTCGTCTGCGATGTGGCCACCCTCGCCAACGTCACGGTGGGCGAGGATGACTGTACCGTAGCAATTACACATGTAGGGGTGGGGGGGTCCTCGAGCCGCCACAGCGAGGGCCGACCCTTGCCGCCGGTGGCCTTGTAAACGAAGTAGTCGCTGCGACAGCGGTGGCCGCTAGAGCAAGACGCGGAAGAGGACGAGGACGAGGTCCGCCTCCGTGGCCTCGACGGTGGGCTCGCTCCATGGCTAACTCGGTCGGTGGCAGGTCAGGGCACCGGACGTAGACGGCGGGGGCGCGGTACAGAAGGCAACCCGGATCGCCTTGCCGTTGCCCATGTAAATATTGATAAACTATGTTTATATATATGTTTGTATATATAGAGAGTTGATGTCGGGTTTTTATAGATAGAATCTATGTTGATTGTATAATCACTATTTTGAATTGTTCATCTATATCTTTGTAGTTTTGCTAACGTGGTAAATGTCTAAAAATCGTCGAAATGCTTAGCAATGCATAGATCGTCGGTAGAAGACGAGCAATGGTTCGACCGTTATTCGCGAGCTTAGGGTTTATTATATGTTCACGTATATGGTTATGTGAATGTTGGTTGGATGAGTGGTGAGTATGAGATGAGATATGAACGGTGTTAGGGGTGACGTCTGCCTCAAAGGAAAGTCCTAGGGGTAGTCCGGAAGAGGAACCTGGGTACCATAGACCGCTTGCATCGTTTAGGGCCGATCGTCGGGTAGTTGACTTTAGCACTTACTTTACTCACCACATAACAATCTAATGGTAAGGCGAGCTGAATACCTTCGCAGCTGTGGCTTTATGGGCCTGAACATTAACAGTGTGAGCGGGCAGACTTGTAAGTGGTACTAGTTTGCTTCGGGAGTAGTTCTAGTACTGCCACGTCGAGCGATGCACGATCTACACGGTTGGAAAAGGTTGTCACGAGTACCCTCTTGTGTGTATTTTAGCGGGTGGCACAAGTTGTATGGTCCTCGTGTCGTATGGGTCCAGGAGTATCCCCTGCAGGGTGTATAAACAGTTCGAACTGTCGCGCTCTCGGTCATGAGCATGCTATTGTTTCATTTGCACCTGGTCGTAGAGTTCTCGTTTGTGGATGATGGTTCGGATATGTGATTGATGGTTCGGTTATTATGGTGATGGATGAGTTGGTTCAGTTTACTTATATGTTCAAGTACTTATGTTACAGTTTCATTTATGTTCAATTGGTTATTGCAGGGTAGAATGACATGTTTGATTAAGTATATGTGCTCATACATATATGTCTAAGTTGTTTACCGTATATGTTTTACTTAACCTTATGGCCTGTTCTTGCTAACAACTCAATGCATAATACTTAGAGTCGGAATATTATATACCTATATTGTGTAAGTCTTGCGAGTACCTTCGTATTTAGTGTATTGCCCTTAAATTGATGCAGGTATTGCTGCTACCAAGGAAGATGTTATCTTTGGCTACTTCGTGCCTGCCGATCAAGGTGACGGGCAAGAGTAGTTCATCCTACTCTAGGAGGTCGTGCCTTTGGGACGGTGCCTAAGGGCATATGACACTGCTCTCTCTTTTGTTGTATAGGTTTCTTTCGTTGCGTAGTTGTTATTTCTCTTTTGCTGTAAATTGTTGGAAACCGTTGCATGTTTAAAAAACTTGTAATATAATGTTAATTACTCGCTCTTTATTAAGCTATGTTGTGATGTATTATGTTGGAAGGCATGTGTTCCGATCTTAGGCATAAAACACGTGCTAGGACTTCCGGAGCAGTATTCGGGTTAATCGTTGAAGTCGTGATTAAGTAAATGATCGACTTAATGATTAATTAAAATATTGTTTGGACGGTTCCTCACAGCATGGCATTAGAGCTTAGTTTAATTAAGTAGCCTAAACATAATTAGAACATTATCTAGTAAGCGGTCAACTTCACTAAGCAACCCACTAAAGTTTCTTTTATGCCCCCTAATGATTAATATGTATGAACTTACTATATTATGCCTCTAAGTATGACGTATGTGGTTGTGATGCTTGATGGGGTGAGATGCATTCGAGAAAGAAACGTGTAGTTCAGAAGCGAGCATACTTTCATGTTTTATTGCTCATTTTGCATCATGCCTTTGAACATGTATTTTCATCAATATATAGTGTATGGATCCAAGTAAGTGAGATCCGACATACTAAAGTAGCATTAGTTGGAGTTTGATTTTTCACTTATGTCAGAATTTAACCTTTCTCATCGTCACAACAAGATGAGAACCCGTGGCAGTTTAGGTGATGTTCCTGAGGGTTCCAATGAGAATGACACGCCTCCACCACCGAGCATGGCGGAGATGCTTATGCAAATCGAGCAAAACCGTCAAGCTCAGACGATGCTCCTCGAGGCTCTCGTGCGCAACATGACCCCTCAAGGAGGAGGTGGGGCTGGGCGCCAAGATGACTTCTCGGATTTTTTGCAGACTCAGCCGCCCACCTTCACACGGGCTGAGAATCCCCTCGATGCCGATCCCTGGCTTCGCACCATCAAGTAGAAGCTCGCTCTCCTTCGGTGTGAGGACCATGAGAAGGCGTTTTTCGCCGCCCAGCAACTTCAGAGTGCGACGGACGCGTGGTGGTCCAACTATTTGGCCATGCACCCCGCCAATCATCGGGTGTCTTGGGCGAAATTCCGCCAGGCATTCCGTGACTTCCACATTCCTAAAGGCTTCATGGAGATCAAGAGGCGAGAGTTCATGGACCTCAAGCAAGGAGGCAGAACCATCATAGAGTACGTGCAGGTGTTCAACCACCTTGCACAGTATGCTCAAGATGAGGTCAACACCGATGAGCCGAAGCAATACCACTTTTTCAACGGCCTCAATTCCAAGATGCAAGACCGGCTGTTGACGCATAAATTCACCGACTTTAACAAGTTGGTGAGCACGTCCCTCACGGTGGAGTTCAAGCTCAAGAACCACCAAGAGGAGAAGAAGCGCAAGAGAGGTCCGTCACCTTTCATGGGTGGGAGGTCACAACGCGCCAGCGCGGAGAGCCAACCTCCACCATCTCACGTGTCGGCGTGGCTGCTCCACGTCCAATGTGGCTTGTGCAGCGTCCAGCTTTCTCCACCCCACAAGGGCAGACAGCAAGACCCGCTGGCTCCCAAGTGAGCGTGATCGGTGGCCCAGGCGGCCTGTGCTATAACTGTGGCCGTGTCGGGCATTATGCTCGAGACTGCCCATATCCGAAGCTGGGAGCCGTGATGACCGCTCCAAGGCCACCACCGGCTCAGTCTGCACCACAGTCCTCTCAGGCGACCCACGTTCCCAAGCGTGGCCGAGCGTGCGAGACCACTGCTGAGGACGTTCACGAGGGTGATACCGTTCTGATGGGTACATTGGATATGAGTTTTAAATCTGACATTGTGTCTGCAGTGGTTCTATTTGATTTCGTGGCCTCTCACTCCTTCATAGCTACGAGTTATGTTTGGCGACATAGGCTGAAAGTCAATACCACTCCTACATCGTATGTTATAGACGCCCCAGAGCCAAGGTTCTAGTTAACCAGTGTGTGACCAAGGCATCAGTGATCATCAACGAAATGCCCTTCGTTGCAAATCTATTGGTGATGGACTCGAAGGGAATAGATATCATATTGGGGATGAACTGGCTCTCTAAGAATAAGACTGTCATGGATTGTACTCAGCGGACAATTACTCTAAATGGTCCATCCGTCACCCGAATTCAATTGAAGCTTGAGGGTGTCGATTCTTGTCTTTTTTGCTTTGAAGGCTGTCCCCACTATAGATTTGTTAAGCTGAGCTGAAGAAGCAATTACAAGAGTTGCTTGTAAAGGGATTCATTCATCCGAGCTCCTCATACTGGGGATGTTCAGCACTCTTTGTGAAGAAAAAGGATGACACTCTGTGGATGTGTGTTGATTACCACCCGCTGAATGAAGTCATAGTGAAGAACAAGTATCCTCTCCCTAGGATTGACATCTTGTTCGATCAGCTAAGCGGAGCCCGGGTCTTCTCGAAGATCGACTTGAGACTAGGCTATCATCAGATTAAGGTCCGATCGGAGGATAATCTAAAGACGGCTTTCTTGACCCGCTACAGGCTATATGAATTCACCGTCATGTCCTTCGGATGACGAATGCGCCAGCATTTTTCATGTATCTGATGAACACAATATTCATGGAGGAATTGGATAAGTTTGTCGTGGTTTTCATCGACGACATTCTCATATACTCCAAGACCGATGAAGAGCATATTGAGCACCTCTGTATTATTCTTGGTCGGCTCAGAGATCATCAGCTTTATGCCAAGTTCAGCAAGTGTGAGTTCTGGCTTAGGGAGGTAGCTTTTCTAGGTCATGTTCTGTCAAAAAACGGTGTTGCAGTTGACCCAAGCAAGGTGCAAGATGTGCTTAAATGGGTACAACCCAAAAATGTCACGGACATCCGTAGTTTTCTTGGACTTGCGGGCTATTACCGTCGGTTCATCGAGAATTTCTCCAAGGTTGCCAAGCCAATGACCGAGTTACTGAAGCAAGGCAACAAGTTCGAGTGGTCAAGTGAGTGTGAAGTTCGCTTTCCAGACTTTGAAGAAGTTGCTCACGACCGCTCTAGTTCTCACTCAGCCAGATATGAGCAAGGGTTTCGATGTCTATTGTGATGGTTCTCGCATGCGCCTCGGATGTGTCCTTATGCAAGAAGGTAGGGTTATCTCTTACGCCTCACGACAGTTGAAGTGCCACGAGAAGAATTATTCGACACATGACTTAGAGCTGGCTGCAGTCGTGCACGCTCTGAAGATCTGGTGTTATTATCTGATGGGGAACTTGTGCCGTATCTATACGGGTCACAAGAGTTTGAAGTACATTTTCACTCAAGCCAATCTGAACATGAGGCAGCGAAGATGGCTCGAGTTGATCAAAGATTACGAACTAGAGGTTCATTATCATCCAGGCAAAGCGAATGTGGTCGCCGATGCACTAAGCCGGAAGGCTCATTATCATTGCCTTAGAGTCGAGCCTGGGAATACCACACTTTGTGATGATTTTCGCTAGCTTGGGCTCAAAATGGTTCCGGATGTCTTTCTTGCCAATTTGGAGATCAAATCCACTCTCCTGAACAATATCAAAGTAGCTCAAAAGGATGATAAGGGCATGGCCCGAATCTAGGAGAAGATGAAGATCGGCAAGGCCGTATGCTTTTCTGAAGATGATCAGGGTATTCTGTGGTATGGGAACTGACTAGTGGTTCCAAGGGTTGAAGCACTAAGGAAGAAGATTCTTGATGAGGCTCATGACTCTTTGCTATCCATTCATCCAGGGAGCACGAAAATGTATCAAGACCTCAAGTCACGGTTTTGGTGGACTTGCATGAAGTGAGAGATCGCTCTATATGTAGCTGAGTGTGATGTCTGCCAAAGAGTGAAGGCCGAGCACCTCAACCTAGCCGGTACACTTCAGCCTTTGCCCATTCCTTCCTGGAAGTGGGAGGAAATTGGAATGGATTTCATTACTGGCTTGCTGAAGACCTTGAATGGGTATGACTCCATATAGGTCATTGTGGACCGACTCACGAAATCAGCACATTTTCTTCCCGTGAAGACTCAATACAATGCAAAGCAGTATGCAGAGTTGTATCTCACTCGGATTGTGTGCCTACATGGGGTTCCAAAGAAGATCATTTCTGATTGAGGCACACAATTCACTTCTCACTTCTGGAGGAGCTTTCAAGAGGCTATGCAAACCGAGCTCTTTCATAGCACGGCATACCATCCTCAGACTGATGGCCAAACTGAGAGGGTAAATCAGATTTTGGAAGACATGCTTTGAGCTTGTATTCTCACTTATGGGAGGAGGTGGGACATATGCTTTCCCTTCGCAGAGTTCTCATACAACAATAGCTTCCAAGCGAGTATGGAGATGTTGCCGTTTGAAGCTCTATATGGCCGAAGGTGCCGAACGCCGCTGAATTGGTCCGAATCCGGCGAACGTGCTTTCCTAGATCCGGATTTGGTCAAGGAGGCGGAAGATCATGTTCTGAATATCCGCAAGAGTCTTCTCACGGCTTAATCCCGGCAAAAGAGCTATGCGGATCGTCGCCGCTGAGACCTCGAGTTCGCAATTGGAGATCATGTGTACCTCAAGGTTTCTCCGCTCAAGGGTGTTCGCCGATTCCAAGTCCGAGGCAAATTAGCGCTTCGATACGTGGGCCCATTCCAGATTGTTGCTCGACATGGAGAGGTGGCATATCAACTGGACTTGCCTCCGTCTCTCTCTGCCATGCATAACGTTTTCCACATGTTGCAACTGAAGAAATACCTCCGAGTTCCAACCGAGGTCATTGATGTTGCACCTCAAGAGTTGCAGCCGGATTTGTCATATTATGAGCGGTCGATAAGGATTTTGGGTGAAGCCGAGCGCAAGACGCGACGAAGTTCCATCAAATTTATCAAAGTCCAATGGAGCAACCACTCGGAAGACGAGGCAACTTGGGAGCGTGAGGATAAGATCCGCTCTGAGTATCCCGAGCTCTTTGCAGGCTTGTAAAAGTCGTTGTAAATTTTGCACAGTTGGAACATTTCATGTGTATGTGTTCATCGCCATGTGGAATAAAAAGGTGTGCATTGGATTCCATCTCTAACAGCATGATGTCTACTCACAGCGTGCTCATTGTTCTCTTCCCCCGACTCGTACCAAATCTCGGGGCGAGATTCTTTTTAAGGGGAGGAGGTTTGTCACGTCCTAAATCCTTAATCACACAATTAAGCATAATCATGCTTTTTAAGCATTATGTTTAATTTTGCGTAATTGTAAGTCAAAATACTAATGCACTTCGTTAAAAGGCAATTGGATGAGAGAAAAAAAATTTAGGAGGAAAAAGAATGAAATTCGCAGTCACAACGGACCCTTTTCTCTAAAAACGTGGGCCCCACATGTGGGCCAACCACCCCACCTCTCTATGGGCAGCAACCCACTCCCTCTCTCTCTCTCCCACATGCTCCCGAGCTCCCTCTCCCCAGCTCCAACCGGCCAAGGCAAGAGGAGCACCCCCTCTCTCCCAAACTCTCTCTTCCTCCCTCAAATCCGAGCTCAAGAGAAGGAGTGGAGGTAAGCATGTGGTACCATCGCGATCACGAGCTCATAAGCTATCCATTCCTCTAATTCATTTTCGTTTTCCCGAAGGATTTGAGCCGATTTTGTTGTCTTTTGGTGTTCTTGGTTGAAGCTCAAGGAACACCGGAGTTCTTCGATTTCTCGCCGTTTACTCCTTCTCCCGGTGGTCCCCATCCTCGGCAAAGCACCTTGGGTAAGTCCTTTAGGCTTCCCATGGCTTGGATACGTATTTGGTTGATCAAAATCCGAATTTGGAGCTAGATAGTGAAGTTTGGGTATTTTTGATGCTTTAGACCTAATTTGAGGGTTTGGATGAATTTGAGTTAGGAATTGAATTTCTAGGTTGGGTAGTGAGTTCTAGGACCCTTGAATTAGCTCTAAGATGTTTTCTTTCGGTACGGAGAAGTTCGCAAATCATTTTGGCCAAATTTCCCCCCTCTCAAACGGACTGTTCTGGAGCCACCTGGAGAATACGGGTTAACCCGGAGGGTCCGGACGACTCCCAGCCGAAAATAACAGAGGACCCCTCCCGGAGGGTCATCCGGAGACTCCCGTACCCGAAGGTTTCTAGGTTGACTGTTCATCAGCTTTTTTTTTTCTTTTGTGATGATAACTTGTAAAATTCATAGTAAATTCTCTGTAGCTCCAAAAATTATGAAACCAATTTTGTTGGTTTCATAATAATCTCCTCTATCCATTAAAAATATACCTAGCCATGAAATAGTTAATTAAATTTCTGAGATGAATTAATTAGATTAAGGCTTATTTAATTCAACACTAATTCTTTACAAGTCAAAAATGAGTGAAACCAATTTTGCTAGTCTCCTTATGACTTGTTCTATCTAGGAAAATTGTTTTCCTGCATTATGTGGCATATTTTGGGGCATTTCATCATATGCGCCTTGTGACACACATTGTTGCATTTCATTCATACTTATCATTGCACGCGTTATGTTTCATAGAGCATACTGATCCGTCGATCCTGAAGGCTAAGGACAATCCTGACACGCCCCACCTATTTGAGCCAGTGCATCAGGATAAGCATCTATCATATTGCACCTTTGTCGAATTGAATGAAATCTAAATATTGATAAACTATGCTTATGTATAGGTTTGCATGTATAGGGAGTCGATGTCGGGTTTTTATAGGTAGAACCTATGTTGATTCCATAATCCCTACCTTGAAATTTTCATCGATATCCTTGTATCCTTGGTAACGTGGTAAATGTCTAAGAGTCGATCGAAATGTTTAGCAATGCATAGATCTTCGGTAGAAGACGAGCAATGGTTCGACCGTTGTTCGCGAGCTTAGGGCTTACTACTTGTTCATGTATATGGTTATGTGGATGTTGGTTGGATGAGTGGTGAGTATGAGACGAGATGTGGGCGGTGTTAGGGGTGACGTCTGCCTCGAAGGGAAGTCCTGGGGGCAGTCCGGGAGAGGAACCTGGGCACCGTAGACCGCTTGTATCGTTTAAGGCCGATCGTCGGGGTAGTTGGCTTTAGCACTTACCTTACTCACCACATGCCGATCTAATGGTAAGGCGAGCTGAATACCCTCGCAGCTGTGGCTTTGTGGGCCTGAACATCGATGGTGTGAGCGGACGGGCTTGTAAGTGGTACTAGTTTACTTCAAGAGTAGTTCTAGTACCGTCGTGCCGAGCGATGCATGATCCACACGGTTGGGGCTGGTTGAGAAAAGTTGTCACGAGTACCCCTTTGTGTGCATTTTAGCTGGTGGCACAAGCCGTATGGTCCTCGTGTCGTGTGGGTCCAGGAGCATCCCCTTGCAGAGTGTATAAACAGTTCGAACTGTCGCGCTCTCGATCATGAGCATGCTATTGTTTCATTTGCACCCGGTTGTAGAGTTCTCGTTTGTGGGTGATGGTTTGGATATGTGGTTGATGGTTCGGTTATTATGGTGATGGATGAGTTGGTTCAGTTTACTTATATGTTCAAGTACTTATGTTACATTTATGTTACAGTTTCATTTATGTTCAGTTGGTTATTACATGGTAGAATAACATGTTTGGTTAAGTATAGGTGCTCACGTATATATGTCTAGGTTGCTTACCGTATATGTTTTACTTAACCTTATGACCTGTCTTTACTAACAGCTCAATGCATAATCCTTGGAGTCGGAATATTATATACCTATATTGTGTAAGTCTTGTGAGTACCTTCGTACTCAAGGTGATGCTCTTAAGTTGATGCAGGTATTGCTGCTACCGAGGAAGAGGCTGTCTTTGGCTACTTCATGCCTATCGATCAGGGTGGCGGGTAAGAGTAGTGCATCCTACTTTAGGAGGTCGTGCCTTTGGGACGGTGCCTAAGGTCATGTGGCACCACCCTCTCTTTTGTTGTATAGTTTTCTTCCGCTGCGTAGTTGTTGTTTCTCTTTTGCTGTAAATTGTTGAAAACTGTTGCATGTTTAAAGAATTTGTAATATAATGTTAATTACTTGCTTTTTATTAAGCTATGTTGTGATGTATTATGTTGGAAGGCATGCGTTCTAATCTTGAGCACAAAACACGTGTCGGGACTACCGAAATGGTATTCGGGTTAATCGTTGAAGTCGTGATTTAATGATTAATTCAAATACTGTTTGTATAGTTCCTCACTCCATTTTAGTGTGGGATTTGAGAAGAAAAATGAGTTGGGTTGAGAGATTAGAAGATTGAGTGCAAGTGAGCTAAAATCCATTCTTGTGCACTCGAGTTCATCGGCAAGAAGTTCATGAAGCATTTGTTACTCTTGGAGGTGAAGCCTCCTAGCCGGCTAGGTGTTGCCCGGCGAGCTCCCGTGCGTGTGGTGAGCTGCGGGAAAGTTTGTGAAGGTTGATCTCACCTCCGCAAGGGAAGAGATAAAGCTAGTGGATCGAGGAAAGCGGTTGAAAGAGACCCGGCTCGTTGGACCTTCCTCAACGGAAACGTATGATTCACGGTGGTGAATCCGAACTTCGGGAAACAAATCTTTGTGTCTCCACTTCGGTTTGTTTACATTTGAGTTTTTGCTCAATATTTGTGTATTTTACTCGATCTACTTGTTCGTGTGTATTTGATTGTAGGTTATCCGTGGATCTATTTGGAATCATCAATTGGAACATATGACTTCATTTGGTTTGAGCTAGAACTCTGTAGGCGTTGTTTAATTTCAGTTTTGAGCTCATTTCTGTACAGAACCCGGAGGGTCCGAATTTTTCCGAAGGTTCCGGAACTGTACAACCCGGAGTATCCGGATTAACCCGGATACTCCGTTGAACAGTGTTTTCAGCCTCTTTCAATTAGCATTTTCTTGCATATATTTTGCTAGAATTGAGTAATCTTTGTCACCCTAGGACTATAACTTTCACACTTATTTAGGGTGATTGTGCACTAGGTTAGACTAGCATATTTAGGATTTTCTCTTGTGAAAAATTTATTAGTTTATTTTTCGCTGTAAGTTTAGGCCAACGAAAAAAGGGGTGAATTTTTGTAAAAACACCTATTCACCCCTCCTCTAGGCGACATCATTGTCCTTTCAGAGCGGTGGCCTCACCGGCCCGGACGAGGGCACCACTGGCTCGAGCGTGAAACGGGGAAACCGTTCGAGGCACCCATGGCGGTCGGCGACGACCGGAAGCGGGCGGCGACAACACATGGTGGTGCTAGCTCCGTGGCGGCCCGGTCCAACACGTCGACGGTGAAACGACGGTGCAACGGCCCGAGCGAGGATACCTAAAGGATCTACGCGGGTGTGCGAACTCAGCGGCATGCTCATCGGCCAACGGACCCGGCCGGAAGGTGGCCGGCGGCGGCTCACAGAGACGGTGGCGGTTGGCTCACGCGGGCGGCCGCGCCGGAGACGAGCTAGAGCCAAGGCAAAGCGTGCAAAAGGAAGAGGTGAGCGAGGAGAAGCTCACCGCGTGGTTGGTCGGGGCAGAGAAGCTTCAGATCAACGGTTTCGACAATGAGGGGCGGAGCCACTTGGCCGGCGCTGAGGAAGACAAGGCCGGCGCGCTCTAATCTGGATGGAAGAGGGGGAAATCGTGCGGGAAACGGGTGGAGAGGGCTTCAGCAACCTTCCCATGCACGGTTGAAGCTCCAAAGGGTGGGCTAGGGCTCAGGGTGGCGTGGATTTGGGTTGCGGCACTGTTGTGCTTTGCGCTTGTGCTCGCTCGGCTCTAGTGCTTGTGATGGCCGGGAGAGAAGAGTGAGGGATAGAGAGAGAGATGCACGGGAGGGGATAAGGACGGCAGACGCTTCCTCTCGAAGCAACTTGGTGCCATGACTCACTGGCCTGCCTCCAAAGTCCACAAAACCGGTGAAGTGCAGTAGAAAGAGAAGGGATGGGCGCGATGAACAGTTGCCAGCCAAAGAAAAATATCCTCTCTATTTACTTCATCGAAACGAAAGCCTTCCCAAGATCCAAAATTTGCGAAACAATTTTTTTGTGAAACTATAATTCATGTGAAATCCATTTTAACTTGTTTTACCCAAAAACCTTGAGCCAAATTTGAACTAAAATTCTACAAAGATGCAAGCTCTTCTAACTTGTAGTAATTTTTATGCCTTCAAAGTAATTTCCAAAAATTTGGAAAAATTCATTTATATTCTTCACATGGCATAGGATAATTTCTAAAATTATTTCCAACCCTATGTTTCATAGAAATTTTGTGAGTTGCTTCTCAAAGCATCACCTTTAATTAACTTTAACAATTCGGGTTAAATTTAAATCACATGCCAAAAATTGCTCAAAGCAATAAACATGATGCTAATAATGCTCATTAATGCTTAATGACTTGATTAATGATTTTGGGTTGTCACAACAATCCAACACAAACTATCCAATATACAAAATTTAGCACAAATTTTGAAGAAAAATTCAGCACAAATGTAGAGTGAGTTGGTACAAAAATGATAAGTAAATTCATAAAAATAGAATGTCAAAGTTATTCTGGAGAGAAAAGCCATTTTGAATACTGAGAAAAGCAAATCAGTATAATTGTATAAGCAATTATTATAAAATTAGAAAGCAAATCAGACTCAATATGAATTTACAAAGCAATCCAGTACGAGTACAAAAAACTGAAGTCTAAATTTGAGAGCAAAATAGACTTCAAATCTCAACATGCGGGTGGGGTGGGCGGAGGCAACAATTCCCACTAGGGGACACACTGTGCTATAGCAAAAGATAGAAACTAACCATTATCCTAAGTGGAAGTACCAATTTTTAAAAGCAATTAACAGACAAAGCCTCAAGTTTATAATATCAAACATATCTGATTTGAAGCCTAGACAATGATATAACTATATTGGCATTTTCTTTGTAATAAAAAACTCGACCCAATAGGAGAGACACCCCAAAGGTATTACATTAAGGTCGAGAAAAGGCTCCAAAGGCTGACTACAACCTGCACGCTATCACTGAGCGAACACGCTACGACCACGGGGAACACACAGCGAGAGGGCTTTTTTTGCGAGAACCAGGGTTCAAGCCCTTATTGGTAGCCTCACACCTGGAGATCTTACCACCGTGCTATTCGCAAGTTATCATTTTCCTTCTAATAAAAGATCTAAGTATACATGCAAACTCAATTAAGGATACTATGCATCTTGCAAATCTCAGCTTGCAACTATATTGCATCTCAACAGACCAACTTTCTTATGAAACTATACAATATTGCTTTTGAAGAAAAAACACACAAAAAATGTGATCTAAGAACTAACCTGAATACAAGGGTGAAACCTTGAGCCCATCCTGTTTTGATATGAAGATGAGCAAACATTGGCTCCACAAACCCTTGTTTAACCTAGCAATAAAGAAAGAGCATAAAACTGAACATCGCAGAAAACCAAGACTATTGTATGTGCATAAAATGCTTCTAGTAAATACCGAAATTGCTTCTAATAAGTAAAAAAAATGCTTGTATGTACAAGGACTGGATTTGAGCCTACTCGTACTAGCATTTGCTCAAAACACTTGTCCATGTTGCCATCTTCTATTCTATATACTTTCTTCAATAATGAAGTATGAGATTTCAACTATTAATCTACCTCTAGTTAGGTACTTGGCAGTAAGAAAAGGTAATAGTAACTCTGTGATACCAATTCTGAAAGAGAGAAGAAAAAAAGACCAAAACTGCTATATGATGCAAGTGGAAAAAAGACAGAAATAATGACGGTCATGGATAACAGGGAAAAACACGAAAAATCACTATCCCTGGTTTTTTACATAGAACAATGACTGTTATCCCTACTTTCATAAACAGATTTGCTAGAAAAACTATTGAAATGCCAGTTTGGAAGATCCTATTAAATATAATATATTTTTAGCGGGTGTATTAACTTTGTTTTCTACCAGAGAAAGTTCATTAACTCAATTAACCGTGTGCGATTAACTGCTGTGATCTAGCCATTGCCATCTATGTGTGTACAAATACTAATCACAAGTCATAGCTCTGAACAAGCTGGCTCCCTAAGCATTCCTTGCTCTTTTGATAATTAACTACCAGAACTTATATAGAGTGAAAATTTGCTCTCATGACTCCTGAGATCACCATAGAAAATAAAACAGATGCCTACCGCGCACTAACTAAGGTCCACACCTTTTGACATGCGTACCCAAAGCAGACTAATTGTGAACACAATGTACATGAAGATTAGAAATGCTTAGCAATCCAGTGCCATCTATCGTGGTTTTTATCCACTCGTTCAAAGGATAAAGCTCCACAGCCCCCTACAAATCATACCAACACAAAAAGGGTCACATAATTTTGGGTTCAGATCAAGCAAAAAAAAAAAAAAAAAAAAAAAAGCAGCGACCATAGCTTATATGCTGAGGAGGTCGTTCTCGCTTCATTGCCGGTGGTGATGGTTGCCTCGTCGAGCTTCACAATTGAGGCGATCCGTTAACTAGTGCCATGATCCTCCCCTTCCCTCTCTGAGGAAGGCATCTGAGCATAACACCAACAAAACTGCAGCAAAAACATTCCTATTGAATAGCTGAAGAAAACTTACAATTTTTTTGACACAATCCTCATCGACAACAGATCCAGATGCCCACATCGTTATACGCGACGCCCCCAGCATGTGCCCGCCAACGTAAGCAACTTCCAAGATCTAGTGTCCTTTCATTTATTATTTCATTATTTGCTCTATCTCCTGAAACCAATGTCCTGGACGGATTCTTTGTTTGATCTTGTTTTCCTGATTGGATCTCTTGATTTTGTTCTTGTTTTCTATTCGCCCCACTTGCAGACTTATAAATTCTGTCTCTTTCTCCATCATATAAAGTTAAGTTGGGGCGTTTTCTGTTGTCTAAAGACTAAACATCTCTTATTTGTCTTACTGTCAAAAGTTAGCACCTCTTTTCTCACACTATTTTAACACCATTCGTTATTTATTTTCCTTTGGAAGCATAGCTCAGATTGTCCTTGGACTTTACACCAAACTATCCAAACAGATTCAGAAAGGACTGAAGCTGGCAGAATCACCTTCTGAGCTGAGATAGTGAAATCTCAGCCTAGCCTTCAGTGTAGGTATGGTCAGGTTAAACGATGCATGGAGGTGATGAGGCAGGTATTGTCAGTTTCGCTGCCATTTTGATTGGTTAGCATCGGTCTGTGCAGCACAGTGGCTGTTTTGGTTCGGTGTGCATCTGCACAGGGTCTGTACTCTGAAGAAACATTCGCGGAAGGCGAACACCACCGGCACCCCAGCTTTAACTCGCCTGCAACTTTGGTCCGTTTTTATGTTGTCGTAGTACTGAGCTTGTACGGGCTACTGCCCTTGCCTCCCTTTGTAAGTTTCTTCCAATCGGTTCTGTGAACAACGTGCTGTAACTTCGGCGATTGGCCCAGACCAATTATTGATGCGCATTAGGTAGAGTTGCTTCCTAGACTGTCCCTGCAATTCACTAAGAACGCTCAAATGACACCTTGATGTTGATGTTGGGGTCCGTGCTCATCTCATCTGATCTGCTGAGTTCCAGCACGTGAAGTGCCGAACTGCCGATGCGTCTGCTCGCTCGAAAGGCCGGAGCAGCGAGCACGACGCGTGCTGCACGCCCGTCCGGCCTCCGGGAGCCGGCACAGCCGCGGACCCGAGCAGCCGGGCAGGGTCCCCGCGTTTTCCTGGACAGGTAAACGGCGGTTGGTGACAACCGTGGCCGTAAGCATCGTGCCGCGCAGTCATCAGTTACGAGCTGCCGGCCGGGGTTGGGTTGGGTCGCCACCGACAGCCCCCGTCCCGGCTCCACGCAACGAATCATTCGCCTGCACCTCACGTGTCCCGTCGCTGCCGGTGTGGTTGATTGGTTCGTTGCGTTGCATGCTGTCGTTGTCGTTGGCCGCGCCGAGCTGAGCGGAGACAAGGAGAGGAAGCGCCTGACTGCCGAGCTGACATTTGCCGGATCCCGAGAGCACCGTTCTTCCTCGGTTGATTACTCTTCCTCCCGGTGGATTAGCTAACCGATTGAGCTGATTAGCTCGAGCGCGCGGCATAAAGACCGTCCTTTCCTCCCGTGCTTGCTCTAAGCAAAAGCGGAGCGAAACCAGAAAAAAGGAAAGAAAAAGTTGGGTTTTTTTTAATTAGGAGGTAGTGGTCGCAGTAATCATGGGTTCATAAAAGTTGGATATGTCCGAGCTGAGGCGGATTGGATCCCCGTCGCGACGTGGTGAGCTCTCTCTTCCGCTGCTACCTGCTCTCCCTCTCCTCGTGCGCGCGCTCCGCTTCGCTTCGTGGGGTCGTGTCCGGCCGGCCGCCTCCTCCTACCTCATCAGCATTTCCTTCTCCGCTCGTATTAATCTTTGCCTCCCACCTCTGTCCCCGTGTGTCTGCGTTGTCCACCTCGGCCACAGATGGTTTCGTTGATGAGGTGAGGTGACGTGGGGGAGCCAAAGCCAAGAACCGGCGGCGTTTGAGGTGGGTTGTGCCGCGAGGTGGCAATGGCGCCGTGGTGGGGGCGGGAGGCGCGGGGAGGGGGCGGGACGTCGGTGGTGGTGAAGATGGAGAGCCCGGACTGGGCCGTCCCGGAGTCGGAGGCGTCGGCGGGGGGTAAGGCGGGGCGCGGCAAAAACGCGCGCCAGATCACGTGGGTGTTGCTGCTCAAGGCGCACCGCGCCGCGGGGAAGCTTACGGGCGCGGCCTCCGCCGCGCTCTCCGTGGCGGCCGCCGCGCGGAGGCGGGTGGCTACCGGGCGGACTGACTCCGACGCCCCGCTCGGGGAGAGCCCGGTCCTGCGCACCAGGTTCTACGGCTGCCTCCGCGCCTTCGTCGTCCTGTCCATGCTCCTCCTCGCCATCGACGTCGCCGCGCACCTCCAGGGCTGGCACCTCGCCGTCGACGTCCCCGACCTGCTCGCCGTCGAGGGGCTCTTCGCTGCTGCGTACGCGTCCTGGGTGCGCGTCCGACTCGAGTACCTCGCGCCAGCGCTGCAGTTCCTGGCCAACGCGTGCGTCGTGCTGTTCTTGTTCCAGAGCGCCGACCGCCTCATCCTGTGCCTCGGTTGCCTCTGGATCAAGCTCAAGGGAATCAAGCCTGTGCCCAAGGCCGGCGGCAAAGCGTCGGACGACGTCGAGGCCGCCGCCGAGGAGTTCCCCATGGTGCTCGTGCAGATTCCTATGTGCAATGAGAAGGAGGTGAGCTGGAAAAGCAAACAAAAATTTCGATTCTCTGCTTGATTTCTGTGTTGGGATTTGCTCAAGGTCTCATTTTGTGATTGGGCGTTGAGTTGCCTGGCCGCATTGGTGGTTGCAGAGATCGAAGGATTCGGTTTTTGAGCTGCAATTGGGGGGACTCATTGGGTGGTGGATAGGATAGGGTAGATTGGGGAATCTTGGTTGTAGTGCCACTAACGCAAAATATAGGGTTCTAGATGTTATTTGGGGATTGGAGTTATGCTTAAAAAATGGAACGAAACGGTTTCGATTTCTGGCTGACAACTGCAAAAGTACTATAGATGGTTACTTCCGATTTCTGGCTGACAACTGCAAAAGTACTATAGATGGTTACTACGACATTTTGGTGTGGGTCTTTCTGTTACTAAGTGTCCGGTTGGTTCAAGAATCGATTTTGGGTTGGAGTTTTTGGATAAAGAAGAGAAAGATTCAGTTTTGGGTTGGGAGCTCCAGTGATTCTAGAGCTCACTTATGTCTGCCTAGTTTTGTATCTTTTTACTCCGAAATACATTTTAGACTGTTTAATTTAGATATTGTTATCATGTCATTTAGTAAGGTGAAATTATCAGGAGGATCAGACATTGTACTGACCCTGCTTGGAGGGGGAAACTATTAAAAGGAAGGGTTACTCAATCAGCGTAGTACTTCTGAATAGGCTAAGATTAGATTCATTGTAGACAATCCTAAAGAAGGGAAATATTGACTAATCAAATAATCTGTGCAATTATATAGGAACTCTAACCAAATTTCTCGTTCCTTCGTTTATATGTTTGCAGGTGTACCAGCAATCCATTGGCGCTGTTTGCAGTCTGGACTGGCCAAGGTCAAACTTCTTGGTGCAGGTGCTGGACGATTCTGATGATGCTGCCACGTCAGCTCTTATTAAGGAGGAGGTGGAGAAGTGGCAACGTGAGGGCGTTTGCATATTATACCGACATCGGGTGATCCGTGATGGCTACAAGGCTGGAAATCTCAAGTCAGCCATGAACTGCAGCTATGTAAAAGATTACGAGTTTGTTGTTATCTTTGATGCTGACTTTCAACCCCAACCAGACTTCCTGAAGCGAACTGTGCCCCATTTCAAGGTTTCCCGGACATTTTTTGCTTACATTTTCATTAAGGATGATTCTGTGCGAATTCTATTGTCTTGACTCGCTGTGTGTGGGACTTCCAGGGCAATGAAGATGTTGGATTAGTTCAGGTAAGGTGGTCATTTGTGAACAAGGACGAGAACTTGTTAACTAGACTGCAAAACATAAACCTGTGCTTCCACTTTGAGGTGGAGCAGCAGGTTAATGGTATCTTCCTCAATTTCTTTGGGTTCAATGGAACCGCTGGAGTGTGGAGAATAAAGGCACTTGAGGATTCTGGTGGGTGGATGGAGAGGACGACAGTGGAGGACATGGATATTGCTGTCCGAGCACACCTCAAGGGCTGGAAGTTTCTGTT
Source organism: Phragmites australis (assembly GCF_958298935.1). Taxonomy (NCBI): domain Eukaryota; kingdom Viridiplantae; phylum Streptophyta; class Magnoliopsida; order Poales; family Poaceae; genus Phragmites; species Phragmites australis. The sequence goes on along the minus strand of NC_084922.1, from coordinate 40,035,538 downwards.
CCTTAACGATGTTGAGGTACTTGCATAAATTTCGTTGTGCTTTATGAATATTTTATATTGTGTTCAGACTTGTAATTACAATTAAAGTTGTGTTACACGATTATCCTTTCAGTGCCAATGTGAATTGCCAGAGTCATATGAAGCATACCGAAAGCAGCAACATCGATGGCATTCTGGTCCCATGCAGTTGTTTAGACTCTGCTTTGTAGATATTATTAAATCAAAGGTATGGACCTTTTCTTGTATGCATATTCTGAAATTTGGATTGCTCATCATCGTATCAAATTCTAAGGATCCCTTTTGACACATGGTTTAGGATCATCCATTCATCCTTTTCTACCCGTTGAGAATATTTCAGCTACACTCACTGTAATAATTTAGCATGGTGGACTATGAAAATGGATTTCTAGAGACTGAATGGGTTCCTTATATGACCTGAACCTTCCATGATTCTTATTTTGATCCCTCGTAATTTTAAGCACTTATTTGAAACCTTGAGTTATGCCGCAGAAGCAGAAAAGAGATAGAGGAAAAGAAATTATTTTGGGTATATTGTATCATATGCCACTGTCGGTTATTTTCTTGTTCTGTTTTTAACACACAACTGGACTTCCAATTTGGCATATGCTGGTTTACTGTTTTCCACTCCTTTTGAGGCTCGTCATTTTTGTATTGCCTGCCCATTTTTTAAAAGTTGTAGTGAAGTCCATCTAGTCAAAATTTTCCTAAAAGCCTGGGTTAATTGAAGTAATGTGCAAATAAACCGGGCCTGTGTGCAATACACTTGTATCGAAGAAACTAACATTGAAATACAAAGCGGATCAGTAACTGTTCAAGCACTTGTGTCTACGTTTCTTTGGTCTGTGGGACTCGATTCTTAGAATAGCCTTTATGCCATTTGTAGCAAAAAAAATGCATAGTTGCTCTCTATCATTATATGTTCAGCATTTGATCAGTATGTTTTCTTTCCAAATTTTTGACCTAATTTTTTCTTGGGTTCATTGGGCTGGGGCTGACTTTCTTTCCTTTGCTGCAGATTGGATTTTGGAAGAAGTTCAACCTCATATTTCTTTTCTTTCTCCTTCGCAAACTTATTTTACCCTTCTACTCCTTCACTCTTTTCTGCATCATCCTTCCCATGACAATGTTTATTCCTGAAGCTGAGCTCCCTGCTTGGGTTGTGTGCTACATTCCGGCAACCATGTCCTTACTGAACATCCTCCCAGCCCCCAAATCCTTTCCGTTTATTGTTCCCTATCTTCTATTTGAGAATACGATGTCAGTAACAAAATTCAACGCCATGATTTCTGGCTTGTTCCAGCTCGGGAGTGCCTATGAGTGGGTTGTCACCAAGAAATCAGGCCGTTCTTCCGAGGGAGATCTTGTTGCCCTTGTCGAGAAGCAGTCTAAGCAACAGAGAGTAGGGTCTGCACCCAATCTCGACTCCCTAGCGAGGGAGGAGTCTCATCTCAAAAAGGATTCCAAAAAGAAGAGACACAATAGGATATACAGGAAGGAACTAGCACTCTCCTTCCTTCTCTTAACAGCAGCAGCTCGCAGCCTGCTTTCGGTGCAAGGCATACATTTCTACTTCCTTCTGTTCCAAGGGGTCTCATTCTTGGTCGTTGGTCTCGATCTAATCGGCGAGCAAGTCGAGTGATACAATACAAGGAACGTGATGGATTTCTTTTTGCTGTGAGGGGGGTAAAGCCATCAAAGAGCACTTCTGGTAAAGGGAAGAACAGTACATGATTTGATGCATACACGACTACACGAGAAGATTTGGTCCCACTTATTGGGGGTTATAGTTCGTCAGACACTGAAATGTGGAATTGTAGATATATGACTTGGGAGTTGGGAACTGGGTCTGTGAGTAGTCTTGGAGGTCGAATTCTTTTGTAAGAATCTTCAGTGGTTAGATGGGTTCTTTTTTGCTTACTCTACATTTACCTTCAAAGGGATATACTGTAGTTTTCCATGTACTTTGGCCACTTGCTACGAACGCATACTGAATTACTGATACTATGATACTTGTTCGTTGGTTGTACACCCACTTGTGGGTAGAAGATAGCACTGAGAACCCGGCACAGGGAATATGTTCTGCATTGGTGCATCGAGAGTTAAACTTATTTTGTAAATGACTGCCATTTGTGAATGCAAGAGCACAAGTGTGATTTATGGGAGGATATTCAACCTCTTCGAAGTATGAGCAACAACTGTTTTTGGCTTCCCCATCTGCATTATTCAGAGTCTTAAGTGTTCGGCCTTGTATCACCGTCCTTGAAAAGGACAATTCAGAAGCTTTAAGTACCGGGGCTCTGTCGCTTATGTCAAGATGATGTTGATATGTTCTCTTGGGTTTGCAGTTTAACATGCTACTTCTATCGGGCTATAGCTTTACAAACTTTTTATTTTAAAGGAAACCGGCAGGAGAATTATCCGTTGTATTAAATAGGATAGCTTTACAAACTGGCGGCTTTATTCGATCATGCTAGTAATATTTGTGCTTTTCTGCTTCGTTATCCTGGTTGAATGGAAGGCCGCTTGCTCTGGTTGCTCGTTCTGTTCCGGAGCGTGGTACGTGGTAACAGAGTCAGAGAGACGGCGCTCGCGCGGAGGACGGCTTGCAGAGCGGAGGACGGCAAGGCAACGGCTCCTCGCGGATGGGTGTGGCTGAAGTGCACGGGGCACCTGCATGCTCGGCGTCGTCGATGCGCCGTCAGGCTGGCCGCGGGCGGTCGAGCTCAAAGCGCAACGCGCGGCTGCAGGCAGTGTCATGCCATGCTCCGAGCCATCAAAAGCAAGATCAAAATTTTCGACCCATCGATCCAATCATCATATCATATGTTCTGATGCGCCGCACGATCGGGTGAAGCGAGACTGCGCATGACGACCCGGGGCTCGGCGCCGGCGTCCAGCTTGCGCCACGACGAGGACGGAGGCAGAGCAAGGGAGAGGTGAACACGGCGAAGAGAACACGCGCCGAGGCGGCCGTCCATACCGACCACGAGGGCCATGGAACCTGCACCACCCTCTCCTGTTGCCCGTTTTAAAAAAATTACAAATCTTAACTGTTGTCGTCCGTTGTTAAAAAAAATATAAAATTAAAAAAGGCAGGACTCTAGATTAGTAATTGTTAAAAACGGGTGCATATATTTACAATTTTTAAAAAAATATAGAATTAAAAAAGTTCACTCAACCGTAACGTATCGACCCACGCTGGCCCAAAGGTTGGACAGCTGAAGCCTTAGCCCTAACGTCGCTCCAACAATGCCGCTGTTGTACCCCGCCTTTCTGCCGCTTGTTGGTGTCATCCCTAATGCCGACGAGCCTCTTCAACAACCCCAAACACTAAAAATCAAATGTTTCGGCGATTAAAACCAATTGTTCCACCCATTTTATTCAAAAGTTCCAAGAATAGAAACCAAATGTTCTACTTAAAAAAAATCCAAATCTGACGGAGGTAGGGCACGTAGGCAGCAACGCTTCTGCAAGTAGGATGAGCAGGAGGTGACTGGGATCGGTAAAAGGAGGTGGGGAGAAAGGAGGGGTTGTAGGGAGCACGACGATAGTAGTCGGGAAAGGGAAAGCCAGAAAGAGACTACTATGTTCCTAGATCTGGGGAAGGTGATATCAGGACCTTGGCGCAACAGGAACAGCCAGAGGTAACAGAGAAGATCGTAACGGAGGAGGAGAGGCCCATAGGACAGGGAGAGACGAGTGAGTGGCTGGTAATATGTTGGCGTGCATTGTAACTTAGAGGCCGATGAGTATACAAGCCGTGCCGAACGAGAACAGTGACAGGTTGGATGTGACTGACCATTTCGTGGCAAACACGTCCCTCTGGCGTGACTCGAGACATCTTCTTCCTCCTCTCACCCCTTTCTCATTCTAGAACCTTCTAGAAGCTTCTACTCCTACCTTCCCCTAGCAGGTCCGTAACAATTGGTATCTAGAGCCTCACCACCCGAGCGGTGTTTACCCGGTTTAGTCAGGAGTTGCGTGGGTGAGCAATCCTCATAGCTCAATTTGGCATCATCAAAGGAAGACGAAGCCAATCTGTATCTGAAGCCTAGGTATACGTCGAGGAGACAACATCACTTGGAGGACATGGAGGGGGAGATCACTCAGCTTCATCAGTTCATGAAGCCGCTGGACGAGGATCGACATGGCATCTCTGACTACGGGTGAAAGGGCTGGTTCAGGTCACCTCTCAGGGATGGGCGTGCTTGGAGTGCCTCCCCGAGAAGGACATAGAGGGCCAAATGGCTACCGCGATCTCCACGACCACCGAAGGTTGGCTCCTGGGTGTGTGACCACCTACGCGCCACCTTTGGTCACAGGTGCGCAAACTCACCCGATCCTCATTTTGTTGATGAGTGTTTCATTCAAACCAATTTCTCGGCCTTTTCCGATTCTTCTACCATGCATGTTGGACAACATTTTAAACTCGAGTTCCTTTGCTTTGATGGTACTCAACCTCATTTGTAGAGGAATTTTTGTGAGTATTATTTTGATCTCTATTTGGTGCCAAGGGAGCAATGGGTTCGAATTACGGCGTGTCATTTTGTCGGGACCACTGCCACCTGGATTCAGGGACATAATTGAGCTGTGGTGCGGGAGGATTTCTGTATCAAATTATTGGAGAGGTTTGGCAAAGAGCAATATGAAGATCAGATTAGGCAGCTATTTGAAATCCAACAAACTCAATCAGTGGTTGAGTACCGAGAAAAGTTTGAGCCCCTCATGCATCATATTTTGGCACATAATCTAGCTTTTGACATGGTGTTTTTCACAACAAAGGTTCATCGATGGTTTGAGGGATGACATTCGGGCTGCAATCATGTTACATCGACTGAAAGATTTGGACACTGCATGTTCACTGGCTACATTACAAGAAAACATGTCTGTTCATGGCCGTCAGTGTGGGGAACGGATCAATGGAATTCTGATTTCATCGCGGCTGCCAACATGGACCGCTCCTGTGGTGACCACACTTGCGGCCACCACACTTGTGAGATTGTTCATGGATGCTTTGGCAATGGATAGACATGGTACTGAAAGTGCTTGTGCCCTTGGTTCAAAACTGACAAAGGATCGCCTCGCTATTGTAGTGAACATGACCCTTTTAGGGTATGTATGTGATTTTAGTAATTAATGACAACATAGTCAATGAGACTAACATGTTTGTTAAGTATATACGTTAGTAGGTCTTATGGATGCAATACATGTAGAAGCTACCGAAGCGGAACTCAAGAAAGTTTGAATTGGACGAGTTTAGAAAAGGTTGCACTCACCGGATGGTCCAATGCTCAGTAAAATGTACACGCCGGAGTGTTTTCAACTTAGAAGAGAAAATTAAAGACTACAGCGGATGGTCCGGTGCTCAACAAGGTATACACGTCGGAGCATTTTCTAGGAGCAGTATTTCGGTATAGAAGGAGTTTTGAACGCCGGATGGTCCTACAATGAAAAGGAGTATACACCGGAGGCTTTACCGGAGCATTTTCCAAGAGATGGTGCAACGGCTTGTATGGTGTGGTTATACACGCCAGATGATCTGGTGATCAGATGATTATACACGCTAGGCAAATGCATAGTGAGAAGTGGCTCGGTCGACTCAAGTATACACACCGGATAGTTCGGTGATGGAGTTTAATGTTACACCGGAACATCTGGTGTTCACAAATGAGTCTAAGTGAGGTTTCAATGGCTAGTTACTATTGTTGTACACATAGGTTGGTCCGGTGTTTGTACTGCTGTTGACGCTGGATTATCTGGTGTTTACAGTTTATTTGAGCCATTGGAGCAACGGCTAGTTCGCGAGATTAAGGCTATAAATACCCCTCCACTTGGCCATTTGAATGGGCAGGAATCCAGATAAACTCATATACACCTGAGAAGACATCTAAGGCACCAAAGTGCTAAAAGTGATCATCCAAGGTAATTAAGCACAAAATTAAGAAGTGATTAGTACTATTAGGCCTAGAGAGATTTATTGCTAGGTATTTCTGCCTAGAGAGGGGATCGAGGAGTGATCCTACATTGTACCAAGTGGTAAGTTGGCACCTTGGAGTCTTGGTGACTCGTCGGCACTGTGAGACTTGGTGACTCATGCTTGTTGACCATCCGACTTGGTGTGAAGCGGCGGCAAGACGTTTGTACGGGGATACGGACACCCTTGCCTTGGTCACTCAAACTTTGAAGTGAAGATGGCGGCAAGTGACTAGAAGAGAGGCTTATGATGAGGTCTTACCTTGATGGCTTGATGGCTCAACCTACTTGAGGTCTAGGTGGCTCAAGGGTCATGACTGGGTACCGTCCGGGAGCAATATCCTTAGTAGCTACTCCAACGTGGACTAGGATGGTGTTTATGCTATCGATATCATGAGATAAAAATCTCTTGTGCCGAGTTTGCTTTTTCTACCATATTTACGTTTTCGCATTTACATACTTACAATCTGTCATCGCATGTTTGCCTTTCTAGAGTATCTTACTAGGATTGACTATAGGTTGCAAACCTTTTGAACGGTACGAGTAGACACACTAGATAAATCTAGAGCACATTTGAATAGAAATTGAAATAGGTTTATCTTGTGAAGTTTTTGGAGCTGATAAGTTTTAGATGTCCTAATTCACCCCCTCTTAGGACGTCATTGGTCCTTTCAACTACTCTATGGGCTTATCACCGTGCTCATGGATTATGTTTCAAGTGCAATGAATGGTAGAGCCATAATCATTAGTGTGCCTCTCAAGTGCAAATACATGTCGTTGAAGAATTGTTAGATTTACTGTAGAATTTTGAAGTGAAGAGTGATGGGTTTTCAGAAGTTGAAATTGAGGAGGACACTCTGATGACTATATCGAAGATTGCAGTTCAGGGAACTGAAGGACCTTGGACAGTCAGACTTTGTGGTATGATTGAGGATAAGGAGGTTCTAATCCTTGTGGATTCCGGTAGCTCACACAATTTTATTAATGAACAGTTGGTCATTCAGTTACAACAACAGCCGACTGAAATTCCTCCTGGTTCAGTGCGAATAGCTGACGGTGGTGTGTTAACCTATACTATAGAATTGACCAACTATGAATGGTGGGTGCAGGGCTTGTCCTTCAGTACCAATTTTAGAGTTCTAAAACTCGGTTGTTACGATGTGGTGTTGGGAATGGAATGGCTCGAGCAGCATGATCCCATGGTTACTGAATGGAGGAACAAACATTTGTGGTTTACTTATTAGGGATCTCTGGTTTCTTTACAAGGCATTCGACCAAAGTTACTCCAATGTTCAGCTTTGTTAGGAGTTCAATTACAGCAACTATTGTAGCAGAATGCCATTCAACACATAATTCATTTCAGCGGGGATAGTGGTGCAATGTCAGTACCAGATCAAATAACTCCTAGTATTCAATAGCATCTGACAATACACCACAATCTTTGAAGAACCTACTGCATTACCACCCCACCGGTCATGGGATCGCCACAATACTCTTTTGCAAGGTTCTAAATTGCTCAGTATTCGTCCCTATCGCTATACTCCAGCCCAAAAATAAAAAATTGAGCACCAAGTGTCTGACATGTTGAAAGTTGGTCTTATTCGACACAGTTCCAATCCGTTTTCTTCACCCGTGTTGTTAGTCAAGAAAAAGGATGGGTCATGGCGCTTTTGCGTGGATTTTTTACATCTCAACGCAATGACTGTCAAAAACAAGTATCCACTGCCCATTATCCACGAACTTCTTAATGAATTGACTACAACCCATTGGTTCACTAAGTTGGATCTACATGCGGGATATCACCAATTCCAGTTAAACGAGCAAGATGAGTTCAAAATTGCATTTCAGACGCATCACGACCATTTTGAGTTTTGAGTGATGTTGTTTGGTCTCTATAATGCTCCAGCGACGTTCCAAAGCACAATGAATGAAATTCTTGCTCTTCTTCTCCGGGTTTGTGTGTTGGTCTTCATCGATGACATTTTGATTTACAATGCTTCTTTGTCTCTACACGAACAACACACCAAAGTTGTCTTTGATCTTCTCCACAAGCATGGTCTGAAGGTGAATTTATCGAAGTGTACATTTGCTACTCATTTCAGCTGATGTATTGTTGCCCGGAGATAAGATCGAGGAGGTCCGCAGTTGGCCAACACCGATGAATGTCAAGGAATTGCCAAGCTTTTTGGTTTTGGCGGGGTATTACTACAAGTTTGTGCGAGATTATGGAATGATCAGTAAACCGTTAACAGATTTGTTGTAGAAACAATCGATTTTGGTTTAGACTATAGTGGAGTCAGCGGCCTTTCATGAACTAAAGACTAAACTGACCAATGCACTAGTGCTCACTTTGCCCAACTTTTAGAAGCATTTTGTGATTGAAACCGATGCAAGTGACAAAGGAACCGATGCAGGAGGGACATCCCATTTCTTTTCTCAGTCGAGTTTTGTGTCTGAAGAATCAAGGTATGTCGGTCTATGAGAAGGAGTATTTAGCTCTTTTGATGGCTATTGATCACTGATGTCCATACCTTCAGCATGCGGAATTCACCATCCACACTGACCACAAAAGCTTAATTCATCTTTCGGAGCAACGATTACACACTCTTATTCAACACAAAGCATTTACCAAATTATTGGGCCCCAGTTACACAATTCAGTATCACCAAGGACAGTTCAACAAGGTAGCTGATGCCTTATCGCGCAAACCAGGCATGCCTTCTACCGAATATTTAGCATCAAACTAAGCGGGTTTTTGCAATGGGTGATCGTGTTTATATCAAGTTACAACCGTATATTTAGTCTTCGATTGCTCATTGCCCAAATTAAAAGCTTTCTTTTCGGTATTATGTATCGTTCACCATTACCGAGCATGTGGAATCAGTGGCATACAAATTGGAATTACTAGCTAGACCTCTCATTCATCCGGTTGTTCACGTGTCATTACTGAAGAAAGTTGTCGGTCTAACAATAGCCTTTAGTCAGAATGTGCCGCCCTCAACATCGGTTCTTCAGGTTGCTAAGGTGCCCGAGCAGATCCTGGATTGTAAATTGGTGAAATGGGGAGCTGCTACCATTCCTCATGTGTTGGTTCAGTGGCAAGGATTGCCTTCACACCTGGCTACCTGGGAAGATGTCGTGGCTCTGCATTGGTGCTTTCCTTATTCAACGGCTTGGGGTTAAGTCGACTCTGAAGGAGACGAGAATGTCAGGACCTTGGCACCACAAGAGCAGACAGAGGCAACGGAGAAGACCGTAACGGAGGAGGAGAGGCCCACAGGATAGGGAGAGACGAGTGAGTAGCTGGCGATGTGTTGTCATGCGTTGTAACGGAGAGGCCGGCAAGTATATAAGCCGTGCCGGACGAGAACAGTGATAGGCTGGATGTGAATGATTAAATCTATGAATGATCATTCCGTGCTAAGCACATCCCTCTAGCGTGACTCGAGACATCTTCTTCTTCCTCCCGCCCCTTTTTGTCCTTCCAGAACCTTCTAGAATCTTCTATTCCTACCTTTCCCTAGCAGGTCCGTAACAGGTGACAGGGAGCTCAGAATGGGCGACACTAGCCGGGAAAGGGAATAGCGAGAGGAAGCCAGAAAAGGAGGAGGGTGTGGAAAGGAGGGGGTGTGCGAACTAAAGATGGCCAAGTGGGTCGGGTCAAATGGGCCGGCACGAGGCACGACCATTTTGGCCTGGCATAGGCATGGCACGGCACGACGACTTGGGTCGTGCCTGGGCCGAAGCCGCGGCACGACGGGCCGGTACGGCACGGTCCGTTTAACTGTTTATATTTTTATATTATTTTATATAATTTGCTTAGATCTAATACCATATAGGATATGTGGTACAATGGTAGTGTGTTTGACTCACAAGTAGAAGGTCAGGTGTTCGATTCCGAGTAAAAGCAAGTTTTTGTGATTTTTTTCAATTTTCCGTGAGCTGACGGGCTGATGGGAAAAAAATTATCGAGCCTACAGTGCCGCGGGCCGGTACGGTACGGCTCGATCTTAAATGGATCATATCTGGGCTGGAGTCGTAGCACATAGGCCGACACAATACAACTCATTTAGCTAACAGACCTAAACAGACAATACCTAAACGGGTCATGACACAATAGATCCATATAATACCGGACCAGACCGGACCATCCATTTGGCTCTGGAGCTAAGGAGCAGCCCCTATGCCGTGTATAACATTCACGGAGAAAGCGGCCCACGTTGCCCATCTCAAGTGCGGGTGAGCGGGTCCGTCACACCAGTCACCGAACCCAGCGCACGCGCTAACCTGGCCCACCTAGCCCGCTGTTAGTCGCCCCACACGACGCCGCCTCGCCGCCGGCTTCGCAACCTCCAACTCTCTCGCGCGCGCTGCAACCAGGCGGCCCGACCGGCGCGTGGAGCTCTCGCGCCTGGGACAGACAGGAAACCCGCGGATGGCTGCTGACTCTGTAGCCCCAGCGCCTTCCTCCGGCTCCGGCTGGGACTTCACCTGGTGACTCCTCGATCCGCCCTTCTCGCTCCTTTTAGTGGTCACACACTCACACTCGTGCGTCGTTGCATTCAGATTTGCATGTCACCGTAGCTTACTGTTGGTTTATAAATGTGATTTGGTTGTTTCCTTGTTCAGCAATATGCGATTACGTCTTCTTTGTTCAATGCTGAGCGCTGACTGCGGCGCAAGCTTTCCGCGTATGCTATTTCCGCATGCTTGATTTGTGCTCGACGGATTGCCTAAGAGAAAGAAGCGTTATTTAAGGCAGAAAATAACTCTCTGGGATCTACGTATAATTAACGCGTGAAAATTAAGGCTGCGAGCGTCTAATCCAGCATTCGTAGTAGTGAAGTACATCGAGTTATTTTGTTTTCTTGAGCAACTTGAACTGACATACCAGCGGCAGCTGATCAGTGGACTCAATGATACAGCCATATATTAGATCGCTTCAGTCAGTCGTAGTTTTGTTTCATCAGTGTTGAGATGGCAACTAAGTAATCCGAAGCAATCAATCATAGTGCTAAGGCGATTGAAAATAAACTGTAAAACTGATGTACGTAGCATCTGTTTGGAAGTTATGATTGTGCGCTACCTTTTTGCAGATTCCTGGCCAAGCAGGATTTGTATTCATACTTTCATAGCATGAACTGTCGAAAATTGGATGGTTTTATGAAGATGGGTAAAGCAGTGAGTTGGCTGCTCAACTTTATGAATTAGTGTTACGAAACCATGTATTTTCATGAATGATTGTTGGGAAAAATTACTGAAAATTTGTGGGAATTGGTTGTTTGTAGATCTAGTTTGGCAAGCCCAGCCTTACCGAGTAATCGAGGGTAGAGTTAGCTTGATACCAGTTGCTTGCTTTCCATATTGGCCCTTTAACACCTTGCTCTAATAAGAATTGAGATGCTATTACTGTTGTGTCAGAAAATTGCAATGACTTGATACAGATGTTACCCTTACTGCCCACTCACAATTTTGCTTGTGTTGTTAATGATTCCTGGGTAGCGTGCAGCACTGACATTTGGTTTGGCAGTAATTTTGAAGTTGATTATGAGTCTGAGGAACATGCATCCATTGTCTACAAAACGTTAGCTGTTGACAAGGAGGTAAAGAAGTCGTATTCTACTATTTAACAGCAGACAATCCGCATTCATGAACTCATCAAATTTTCTATTTTCCGACAACCTGTGGCTTTGTACTGCAGTTGCAGCCTGACAAGGTCAAGAGGGAGATGACTCTTTCTGGCAGCAAGCTTCTCGTGTTAGTTATCCATTCTGGCATCACTAACAACTGTCTTTGCATTGCTGCATCAGGTCTAAGACTTAAGTCCTCTGATTTGCGCAGGCACTTTGCGGCAGTAGAGGCCCGGTTTCTGCGAGCATCATTCAGCGCATTTGTGAATCTTATGGTACTCGTGACGAAGCTTGTCGAAGAATATGGTGTGGCCAAGGAAGGGCATTCTTGATGAACAATTTTCATGCACTGCACCATCGAGTTCTTTTTCGTCCACCTGTGAGCATTTTGGACAGTCTGTATCAGTGAATTTGCTCTTGATTTGTCAAGCTAGATCCTAGCTACTATATACGAGTATGCAGGAACATGCTTATACCAAAAGCCGTCAAGGATGCATGAGCAAGCCCTATTCACACTGTCATAGCCTCAATACGATGGGAAACCTAAACTCAACTAAACCTAAGTTATAAACTGGCTGCAACAGGTACTTAGACACACCCCAAGGGATTATGTGAATAGTGACACACACACACACACACAGGGATTATATGCTTCAGCTATATGTGTGCGAGACACGCATTCCCACGTGATCAATGGGTTCCACAACTGATTGACTACTCTACACATAATTGGAATCAGTCTGTAAAGGATCAGCATTGTATAGATCGAAATGGACAGCTGGGCTTGGCATTATGAAGGTAGGGGGCGATTGATCGAATTCATTGTCCGCTCGATCGACAATATAGGATAAATGGCAAAGAAATATGGCTGCTTTCTCCTGTAGATCTGCCCAATTTTTATGTGGAGCTGAAGATGATTCATGGGGTGAGAGCATGCGTTGTAGCAGTGCACCTTGTCGTGACATGAAAGCACATAGGATCAACCTAGCTAGCTAGCTAGCTCAAAGCCATCGCCCGTCGCCTTGCAAGCGGTGGCAAAATAATTGGCACCTCTGATGCTATCACCGGCGCAGCTTGCGGCAGCGGCGGTGGCACTATGACCTCCGAGGAGAGGAAGTTGATGCGATGGGAAACAACCTTCATGCGCACCTCCAGCACCGACTTGACGTCGGCGGCGAGCTCCGGGAACAGATCGTCGTTGCCGTGGCGGCGACCGAGGCTGAGGTTGATCTCGAGGTCACGGTCGGCGAGCTTGCCGTCGTGCAGCTTCTTCCTCAGCTTCTCGATGCGCTGGCGCAGGAAGCCCTCGTACTCGAGCATCTGCTTGTGCTTGGAGCCATCGTTACAGGTTCGGCCTCCAGCCACACCCATGCATGGAATGTAATCACTGGTCACTAATTGAGGCAGCTCGAGATCCTGATCGAACTTGTGTACGCACTCCAAAAGTACAAAGTGCTTGAGTGCACTCGCAAGGATGGACCGGGTGGCCACAAGCCGTCAACACAATTCCCTCGGTTCATGGGATGTGTAGCTTGTGAGGGTACAGTGAATGCAGAAACGGAAGGTAGTTACAATATCCAGGGTTTTCGACAGCTCACAAGCTTAACATGCAGATTTCGTTCTTGAGATTATAGGCAACCTGTTTCTCAATAAGGAAGAGTTCTCGAGATATCTACATGTTACACGATATCTGACAATGATACGATTATATTACATTCAGAATCGCGTATCACCAGCAGTTCGAAGGGGCAGTGATACGGACAAGTGTAGGACCACATGTAGAATTCTATGTACAGAGAACGGTCGACAGTGCAGATACATCAACTTGCGACTAGGACGAACGCAAGACTCCGTGGCATTGTTATCGTGATTTCGCTACTGCATATCCATAACCAGGCAGTGAAGTGGCACAGAGACAAAGTGACGATCTTTTGGCAGCAATGTTCTTCATGAAGCCACCATCTAGCATTGAGGCGCCATACTGATCCGTTAGCAGTGAGTGTTCTTCGATCCGAGCTTACCGTCTAGCTAGCTGATAATGGGCTTGCATAATGGCCTTCATTTAATCATCCTCCAGATCACTGAAGGATACATCTTCCTCCTCCCCCACCGAAGTGGTGTTGCCAGTTTTTCTGGGCACAGAGGCCATATCCTGAAGCCAGTCGTCCACTTCTTTGTCATCATCATCCGCAGTGTGCAGGTTAGACTTCTCGGTGGGTACACTCTTCATCTCATTTTTCACCACCAACTCTTCTTGAATAACAGACTTGTCAATTATTTCCGCCTCAGTGGTTGAAATAGGATGCTTGTAAGCCTTAACGTCCGTCATAGGATTAGAAGTTGGTTCTTGGGATGATGGAGCTTCAAATATCCCACTCTTGTTTTGGGTCCTTGAGGGTGACAATTCTCTATCTTCAGGTTGGGTAGAGGGAACATTCCTGTTTTCTGATGACGGCCCACCATCCTTGCACCCCTCAGATGATAGCTTGTTCTTTGTCGGTGAACTTTGCAGTAATTCTTCTCTTGCTTCCAGGATCTGCATGAAACAGAATGCTTAAAGAAGGTGAAATTCAACAATAAGCATAGATGCACAGTTCTAGTTTGTAATGACGTAAAATGCAGCAAGAAACTTCCCTTCCAAACGTACTACTACAAGAAAAATCTCAGGTATGATCCACAACTTCCATATTTATCATTATGATATGCTAAGTTGTCAGTATATTTTTCCATGGATGGTATGCATATGTTTTTTTTTTCTTTTTCAGAATAGGAGGCTACAAAGGGGTCTCCCGGTGCCAACGTTGGGGATCAAACCCAAGTCGCCGGCTTGAGAGGGAGCCCAGGTATGCATATGTTGACTGCACAAGAGAACACATGATACTAATAGCAGTATGATGCGATCCACAACCTTTGCATCTGTACACCATTACATCAATTATGCAATTTGTCGTAGTTTCATGGATCACATGCACATTTGACTATACGAGGAAATTAGTTAACAAAAAAGGGCAAATACTGAAGGATAACACGCAAAATAGTTAGGCAATACTTAATTTCAGAAACTAGGATCTCCCTTTAGAAGGCTTTATTTTTCAGTAATCAAGATTATCTCCACAAGAAATGACAATGTTGAATATAAATCTGCCGCTTAATCTCAATCTATCTGACAATGGCTGGAACATAGAAATGGACATAAAAAAGTTCTTGATCAACAAATGTTGAATACGAAGATGAGATGTTCATCAAGAGTAATCAACAAGCTTTATGTGCCTACATCATCTAGTACTCATCAGGCTTCATGTGCTTATATTGTCTATCACACTATGATGCCACATTTGGGCTTAGTTCTGCTAACAATCTTTAGTTGTTACTGTATTCTATTGTATTCCCATTAACCCAGCAATAGAGAACTTATTTAAGCTCCGAGGAAGATTATTTGTAACTTGTAACTGTGATGATACACCCTGGATATATAATTTGTCAACAGGTAGTAGTGCCAGAAGCAGTATAATATCATGCACCCACATGACCCAAAGCTAAGTTTCTACAGATAGTGTTAAGTTTATATTCAGTAGGATGCAATACAATATAAAAGCCAGGCTAACGAAATTTTGCATAGTTTGAGCTCCATTCATATTTGAGCTAAGCTTGACCCCAGCCTCAGGTTTGTACCAATCAACTCGAGCTCAGCTTATTCACAATGAACTGTTTCATAGAAAGGTCAGACACTATGCTAATGAAACAAAAGAACAAGCTGTGTGTTGCGCACATAGGGTAATGTGCCCTGCTTTGCTTAGTAGTTCAGCATGTCTTGGTAATGTTAGCTCACTCTAAACTTGTTGCAGTCTTAATGTCTTATATATCCATAAGACCAATGAATCAGGGCATTTCAACATTTCATGCTAAGCCAAGTGCAAGGAGCTGCCTTTTTTTCAACATGAAATATGTCATGATGAATGCTAATCATGGGGTGTGGGTGTTTTTTTTTTTGGGGGGGGGGGGGGGGGGTGAATAGTGTTTTCCATAGATAAATCTTACAATCAAAAGACAAACACTTGCTTTGTATAGTTCATATATCTAAATGAGTAATTAGATTTGGATAAGATTTATATAAGCTGCCTTCCCAATAGAGTCTATAGGCACATGTTTCTGTTTGGATAATTGTAAGTTACCATTCATGGCAACAAATAGATGTGATAATCCATAATCAATTAAGAAAATCTTTCCACGGATAGAAAAATGACTGCAGCAAAGGACAGGGAGTGTACTTGTGGTGTTGAAAGAAGTTCAGCGTCTTGCATGTTGAGTTTTGAATGGAGAAGCACAAAATAGATCTTCCAAAAGCATGCT
Source organism: Phragmites australis (assembly GCF_958298935.1). NCBI lineage: Eukaryota > Viridiplantae > Streptophyta > Magnoliopsida > Poales > Poaceae > Phragmites > Phragmites australis. The sequence continues at coordinate 40,019,564 of NC_084922.1, read as the reverse complement.
TCACTCATATTGGTTGAGCAGAGCTCAGTCCTGAGATATGACAGTCCTGGCACAAGGTGCTCTATAGCCACTGCATGTGCATATTGTGCGTCTGACAGTTCAAAATCTAAACGCATAGAAGCATAGCAGATATAAGCCAAGGAACTGAGGAAAATAATCTGGTACAATAAGCAACGTGTGACATACATCATGCATGATGGAACGAGATGCAAACAATGCCTCAAATCGTTCAACTCATACATGTTGAACCTATAATAGTCAACTCCAAACACAGTTGTGACCAGAGCAAAAGTACGGTAAACAATTACAGTATCGCAAGACATCATTTACTATGTAGGTAAAAATTATGATTATGCCATAAATAACAGGACGATTAGCAATTCATATGTTCTGTCTGCTCAAAGGCGGATAACTAACATATTTGTTGGATAGAATATACTTGCTCGTTACAGTTTGCATATGTAATGAAATCAATTGTGAGCTTGATCCCTTGGATACGACTGAAGTCTGAATGTTGCCCAAGTTTGCAAAGCATTCGAAAATAAGTGTCCCTTTCACTTATTCACCAAAGGGAGTGGCACCCCACTCATTTATATGCAATAGAAAGGCTGAAGTGATTGATATATTATTAGAACTCAATCAATTTGTTATGAGCTCAACGAATCATCAGACTTTCGATGCTGGTTATGAGCTTTGAGATTGTATGTGTATTTAGCTGTTAACTCTTACCTGTTTGGCTTGTTGCTTTCTTTTTCTTTTGAACGTGTTTGCTGCTTTTTTTATATTTTGCCTCTGGTAGTGGTAGACCCCTCTAAAGCCTCTCGTGAATGATAATGATATACTGAACACTGATATTTTTGTGGAAACTGGGACTTTGTAATAATTCAATACACATTACAAAACAATAAAAAAAAATCTGTAGGTAATTATGACATTTATGAGGAAGAGCATATTGGCGGCACAGCGGTCAGTACGGACTATCATTACTTTCTAATCATTGAAGTTAGCAATAGTTCAAAAAGGATTCCTCGGTTATAAACTAGTGGGGAGAGAGATTTTGCGATTACTACTCCCCCCGCTAAAGCTTAGCAAATGCAACCTAGTCTGATCATTACTAGAGCTCAAATGCTAAAGTTAAAATGAACAGACAAGGTTGCACTCCAAAAGCCTTAATTTTAGTCTTAAGAGAATATTAGTTTCAGTCACTCAAATTGACAAGCATAAGCAGTTAGAATAAAAGGTATCCCCTCCGATTCACCTCTGATCAACTACTGTGGCAACAAAGTGAGCTCAAACTTGAGCAAAAACAAGCAGTACAGTACACCCAAAGCAGCACAATTAATCGCTCGAGCACTTCAGTCTGATGCTACTGGCTCTTACCATTCGCGTGCCGGTCGTCAACGTACAAGGGGAAATCGAGCCATGTCTTGGGATGCTCCGAGATGTGTCTCACGAACACCACCACATCCTCGGTCACACCGACCGCCTCGCCCTTCCCCTCCTCCTCCTCCCCGGGGCCGAACGGAATGAACGACGACGCAATCCTGGATATCTCCGTCACGGCGTTGGCGTTCGACAGCATCGAGATGCCGCTCCTCACCCTGCCCCCGATCTCCGCCAGGTCGCTCCGGATCCCGGCGATCCGCGGCGATTGAGCTCCCTCCTGCTCCGCCGCCTCTGCATCAGCCGCCGCCGCCGACTCCTCCTCCTCCTCGACCTCGGGCGGCGGCGCAAGGAAAGAGGCGACGCCCCAGAAGCGGCGGGTGAGGGACTCGGTCAGCTCCGAGATGTCGCCCTTCACGCCGCGGCTCGGGGTGTCCGGCTGCTCGTCGGGGTCTCCGGCGTCAGCGCTGGCGTGGTCGGACAAGCGCGGGTGCAGCGGGTTCTTGTCGTCGGAGGTGGACTCGGAGTCAGATTCGTCGTCGGAGTGGGCGGAGGAGAGGGTGGCCGCGATGGAGCGCGCGAGCCATGACATCGCGGCGAGCTCGTGCCGTGCGTGCGGGCGGCGGGCTGGTAGGCGGGCTGGTGGAGTGGCGAAGAACAGGGAGAGTGACGGCCGGCGGAAAGGGGGAGAGGATCGGTGCGTGTTCGGTACGGATGCGTCTGGATAGAGGAAATTAATTTGACGGCCGTGATCGAGTTTAGATCGCCGGCGCCAGAGTGGTTTTGGAGAAAAGCACAGGTTTATTGTGTTGATCAAACTTAGTTTTTGTGTTCATTTGTTGGCCAGAGACAAGACATGTTGTAGGTTGAAGGTGTCAATCAAAATGCTACTCCCTTCGAATTTGTACGAGCAAACTATATAAAAAATAAATCAGAAATATGCTTTACTGTCACTAAAAATGCTTCTTAGCATCACAGTTCTAGTACTTGAAAACATAATAGTCAAAGCGAGCCTTAGATAGAGTAAGTGAATAACACAAAATAGAAAGAAACGAGCACCAAGGGAAAAAAAAAACGAGGGGCGGGCTTACATGTGGGGTGGTACAGTATACATATAGTATATTTTTTATATTTTTTTATTGTTTCGTGTAAAAGAGTTAATCTTGATATGTTATGTTTGGAACGTAAAGATTTATAAGCTAGTCTGAATCTATTTAAATTGTTAGTATGATATTAAGTCTATCACACCAGAACATTTAAATCACACGATCTGAAACAAAAATATTGATGGATCGAGATATTACATTAAAAAATTGACTTTGCTAAACATGATATGCATTTGGAATAAGTGAATTTAAGTAAAGCCTCCTCTTATAGTAGCCTGAGCTTGTCCACTATAAGATAGGACGAAACACTTCCAAACAACAAAATTCTTCACCTGCTAATAAAAAAGCCGGAGCCGGAGCTGAATTGAGAAACGCAAGTCGCCTTCCACCGGCTTCTTTTAGGCCAACGCCAACTGATCCCCTATGCAGTTACTGTAGCACTAGAAATTCATCTCCCCCCTACAGTGCTGTGAATTTGACGGAGTACTGTAGCATCCGTAATACTGTAGCAGTACTGTTTACAGAGGCTGCCCCCTGAGTCCGAAGGGAGGAAAACACTATCATGTACTGTAACAGTACTATAGCGGTACTGTAGACAGAGGCTGGCAGTGGGTTTGGAGGGAGGAAAAGAGTAGTAGAAGGTAAGAAATAGGGTAGCTGTTGGAGATAAAAAAATAAAAAATACTGTAATAGTGATAGATGATGCTGTAATAGTATTTTTAGGATGAAAATTTGAATTAGCTGTTGAAGATGACTTAAGGGGCAGAAACTAAAGACCGATTCACGATAATCTCGTATAGACGAGCATATAAGCATTATGCACCAGCTTCAAGTCATGGTATGAACTTCACGTTATGATGCCATGACGTTTGTTGTGTCTTGTTCTTGTATAAAAAATTAGGTTATTTTTTAAGTAGTAGTAGAGATAGGGTTTTTTCTCTTATTTTTTCTGGATTGTTTTGCCATGAATGAACAGTGTAACATAAATCACTACCTTCTGGATGAAAGAAATTAAAATCTTCGCTAAAAAGAGAGGTATTAGAATCATCCGCCACCCACCCCTGTTTTCCTGCTTATATGCGCATGACAGCGGTTGTGTCATTTGTCTTTGTAGTCTTCACCGTTCACCTCATAATTCCAAAACTAGCAGCCAATCTACGGTAATTTCTAGAGGGGCATGATTAGTAAGTATAAGCTCAACTGGGCCACTAATTTCCAATGTTCGACAACTCTATTTTGCAGTATACCAGTATCAACGATGAAAAAAAGCTACCACCACAGCTAGCTTAACACACGGTGATATCAAAATAAAATGTTGCCTTCTCGGCTTCTCCTAAACAGGCATCAACTTTGGCTGACACATCCATGCATCCGGGCACCAATGAGCCATCAGCCGCGGCGCACAAGAGTTGGCGGCTCAAACTTGCCAGTTGCCACGCGATCCTATCCCCAAAACCGTGGACAAATCACCTCGATTTCCAGCAAAATGCACCCAAATTCTGACCAATTCCCTCTAACGCCGACTAAAACCCGCCGACCCCACGCCATGTGACGAAGCAAAACAGCGTTAAGAAAACCGGTTGAACGAAGCAGACCGCATCACTTTTCCAAACCCAGCGCCTGGACTTTGCCGCACACTGGATGAGTACATATCACAAGCAGCCAGGTGGGAACACCCATGGGTGCCATCATTGTGCTCATCACTGCCCCCACACACGCCGACGCAGCCATCGCGTTGACCTTGTCTATAAAAAGCCGCGAACCTCCACGCCTCGCCAAGCCAGACGGTGGACAGACACTCGCCTCTCTCTCTCTCTCGGGGTCGGAAGCCAAGTCCACGCAGCAAGCGGATGAAGAAGTGCGGCAAGCTTGGCGGGTGCATGGGCGCGCCGATGCGCGCGCTGTCGCGGGCGTGCGACTCGGCCTGCGACCTCTACGTGCGCGGCATGTCCGGGTGCGCGCGCAGGGTGCCGTCCGGGGCGGCCGGCGCCGTGGGGCGCGGTTTCGGCAGGACGGCCTCTGCGTCCCTTATCCTGCGGACCAGCTCGGACCGCGCCGAGGACCTCGTCCGCGCTGCGTCTAGGCAGCAGCGCCGCGTCGCGGCCGAGCCGGCGCCGGGCCAAGTTGTCGACCAGGCGGTCAAGGTCCCGGCGCGGAAGAAGGGCGCGGCGGCCATGGGGGCCATCGCCGAGAACGCGCCGTGCGAGTTCGACGCCGACGGCGGCTGCGCTGCTGTCCCCTCGCCGAAGACGCCGAGGAGGCGCGGCGGGACGAGCGGCGGCCTGGCCTCGCGCCCCGGTGGGTTCGGCGCCATCAAGGCCGGGCGCGAGGCCTTCGCGCGCTAGCTGCGGTGCATGCGATGTGTACTCGTCCTGCCAGTGCAGAATTAGCTTCGAGACATCTCTCTAGATTGCACCACTTTTTCTCTTTCTTGCCGTGTAAATTATTGTACGATAACTACGAGAGCACGAATAATCTATCGTTTAGAAAATTATGCGTGAGTGTGCTGCGATCGCCCAAATTTTCCAGATGACGTGAAAGTATCGTACAAAATGCTCTGTGCAGTTGCTACTAACTTCAGCTTAAACAGTTAGAACGCCGGGTTTGATTTCGACGGGTGAGGTTCACATCAAGCTGCAGGGTGTGTGTGTGCAGCAATCGATCTGAAACATTGTGCCTGAAAAGGGAACGTTTTATTATTCCGACATTTATATAAGTTCTGTACTCAATCATTTATTATTATAAAATTTTAGCTGACGGTTATGAATGAGCAGTCAACAAATAGTCATCGGAAAAAGAGTACGAAACATAAAAAAAAAGTCTAAAATCAAATATAAATTCTCTTAGTATGCGACACGTCTATTTTATCGATCATGTGCTCCTCTTTTTCCATAAGGGACCAGAATCGAATCCAGTATGTTTCCTTAAAAATAACCTGTATATAGGAGTTAGATTTTACCTTATCAAAGACAATATCATTTCTAGTTAGTCAAATAACCCAATATAATACACTTGCCTTAACTAGAACTTGAGAAATTATCTTGAGATCAATATTAATTAGCCATCCATTAAACGTATGAGGATACCAAAGGCAAACTGAATAGCTCTCCAAATGAACTTAGAAAACCGTATGGGATGGATACTCATTGGTTCATTATGTTTTAGTACTTGGACTTCGTATAGAACTTACCAGTAGCTTATCAAGACCATCTAAAGGTATATGTCTAGTCATTGAGTTGCACAAAAGCTATTTTAGCTACTAGATTGTTCCAGCTCATAAATTTTCTCCCCACAAGTGCCCTACAGAAGGATATATTAATTGGATCCGCATTCAAAACATATGCTACCATCATATTTCTCTTCCTCACAATGTGATATAACAACAGAAATTGTCCCTGAAGGGTATGATTACCTAACCATTTGTCTTCCCAGAACTTAGTTTGAGTACCATCATTAAGTTAAAAAGTCCCTAAACTCAAGAATTGATCATTGACCTTCATAAGGTCTGACAAAAAATAGGAGTCCTCGGGTTTCCAACATACCTCTCATATTGTCTTATTCTTGAGATTCTTGTTTCCGAGAAGTTGTTGCCATTCCTCATCATCATTGATTAATCTAAATAGCCATTTGCTAAGCAAGCATTTGTTCTGGACATTTAAATTCTGGATGCCTAACCCCCTGGTTTTTGGTCTACATAAGATTCCCCACTTTGCTAGGCGGTACTTTTTCCTGTTTTCATCACTCTGGCAGAAGAATCTGGATCTATAGTAATCCAACTTCTTAAGATCACCCCGAGGAACCTCAAAAAATGACATCATATACATCGCAAGACTGCTTAACACCGAATTTATAAGCACTAGACGACCTCCAACGATTATGTGTTTGCCCTTCCAGCTACTAAGTTTCTTTTAGAACAGTCTTTAATCACTTGCCAATCTTTGTTACTTATCCTCATATGATGCATCGGGATCCCGAGGATATGTAAATGGGTAACTCCTCATCTCCTAACTAAAAACTTGTAAGTATTGGTTCTCGAATTATTTGACCTCCTCGTAGCAAAATATTTTGTTTTTATAGAAGTTGATTTCCAAACTAGAAAGTTGCTCAAAAGCTCAAAGCAAGAGCTTCATATTTTTGACTTGATCAATACCATATTCCATGAAGAAAATTGTATTATCTATATACTGTAAAATGAAGATATATTCATTGACTAAATGAGGTACCACACTTTTTATTTGACCCTACTCCTTTATTCTAACAATAAAAATAGCCAACATATCAACTAAAATATTAAAAAGAATAGTCGATAAAAAGTCACCTGTTTCGGTCTTTTTTTTTAAAAGTATCTAGCGATGTGCAGACGATCTTTCTCTGCAATGCTACTAGTTATACAGTGTTGGCAAATGGCCTCTTTTACGCGCGGTTTACTTGGACGTTAAGCGTTGGCATATAATTTCAACTCCGTGCATAGTTCTGGAAGCTGCAGGATCGAACACGGTCGAATTGATGGCGAACAGTACGCTGATGAAGTGAGGTCGTTCCTTTTCATCAATCCATAAAACGGCCAGCACAACCGTAGTAACTCTATCCTAATCAGCACGATCCGGTTTCTCTCCGCGCGTGCTCGACATTTCTAATCGCTGAGCGCGGCCTCGCAAATTTGCCCAAATTTTATCCTTTCCTCGGTAGAAAACGGTGGCTGCTCCGAGTTGTTTGCGAGTGCTCGTCACTGCTCCTGACCCGCTTTTCAATGATTGATGTGCGAGTGGCGCCGAGTGCAGTGACCTGGAGTTTTTCTACGCTGGGGTACCTGTCAGTGCTTGCTTTCTGATGCCCTCTCAGCCGAAGCAATTGCGCCATATGCCGTGTGGCGTGTGCAAGTCGTTCTTCCATTTGTCGTCGATCATGTCCCCGAGCCAGATGTCATCAGGTAGAATACAGTGAAATTGTTGATCTAGAATGTTTCATTTTCTTGTCAGTTAACGGCAAGCACGGAATCATGTATAATTGGTGGCTCTAACCGAAGTCGTTAATCCGTCTCAATCACGCGTCCATCGTGATAGGTGATGGGCACGGCGCAAAACCCGGCGATCAACTTACACCGTATGCTCCGAAGGGATTTTTCGCCATTTTTATTTTCAATTTGCTACAGTATCGATGAAAACCAGCTCAAAAAACAAGTGAAGCATGTCAGTGTTTAGCAGTGGTGCCGCTAAGAAATAGAGGGCGAAGTGTTGGGCCGTATCCCTCCTCCACGTAGAGGTTGATTAGGAGCGCAGCAAAACAGCCCACAAGCCTGGTGCTTGTGAACCGTTGATTTGGTGCTTGAATCGATCGTTAAGATTGCTCCTTTGAAGGAGTGTCAAGCAAAAAAACAAAAACAAATCTAACCTCCTTTGCCTAAGCTGCTGCTGGCATTGAGAGACCGAGAGAGTAAGAGAGCAACACACAACCTGAGGGAAGAGAGAAAGAAGAATGATAGGTGAATCTGATCAGATTTGGTGCCTTTGAACCGATTGCCTTCAAGCTTGCGATCGAAAGCTCAAACATGGTTGGATCGACACCAAACTTTGTGGGCTCCTTCTACAGTTAGAGTACTCCGATTTGAGCGGTTGGTTTGAGCATTGGTTGAGTGGAGCTATCAGGGTTTGGTAAAACGATAATGCAAATACTTATAATAAAATAAGGATATCTAGCACTCAATCGGTGTATCACGTGGAAGACATAGGGGTTAGACATGTTTAGGCTTCTGAGGATAAAAACCTTGTATTCTGTGTGTTGCTTTCATCTTGATTATCTTAAGAAACAAATGATTATAATAGGGTTGTCTAGATCTATTCCATGTATTACTCTGCGAGTTTCTGATCTTCCTAGAATATGACTTGCTAGATCAAAAATCTAATCTGAACAGACAGATGCGTGCACTACCTTCTTAATATTAAATGACTTTATTTTCTAAGGGTACCCCTCCTCACCTTATATAGTTAGGAGAAGGATAGTCATGTCGTACTCGGAGTCTTGAACCTTGGTTACTTTTTGGGTTTTCGAGTGATTTCTTCCTTACTCAAGGAGATATATATTCTAATTGTAGGACAAAGGTATGTCTTACTTAGCTTGATATCTTCTAGGAACATATAACATAGGTATTTGACATATGTATGATGGGTATTCTATTCTTAGAATATAATGTACTTCTAGTATATCTAAATTATTAATTATTTATTTCTCGTCATATCATCATATTTTAGTAGAGTTTTGTTAGTTCGGGTTACTGCAGTTTTAGCACAGTGCAATTTTGGTAGAAGGTCATTTTGGTTAGTGAAACCGTGTCCATTTCGGCTGAAACTTTGATAGCGTGTTTGAGACTCGTTGAACTACGCGCCTACCAAAGTTCATGTAGTGGAGATTTGTAGTTTATGAGATATGAATTGATACCCAAAGGGGACAAAAACTATGACTTCTTTATTTGACCGATGCCAGACCTCTTGTTAGTTGTTGTTGTTTGATTTCAAGTTTTGTAACTTAATGACGGCTTTACTGCTATTATAACCCTCTAGAGTTTTTAGACAAACTTCTTGTACCTATTATTGATTATAGTGGACCGGTTGGTAACACGTTGTTTTTTACTATTTAGCCCGAGGAGATTTTTTCATGTAATCATGTTAACAATGCATGTAAATGTCATTGTTCCGCTGCTTATCTGTTGGTTGAAGCTCCCGTCATTCGTCATAAGATAAGATTAATTGGTAGTTCTTGCCGCGCCTTTTTCCCAACAAAGAAAAGGGTGCATTAGCCTACGGAGCACGCCTACCGGCGCCGTCACGAAATCAATTCCACGCGTTCGTGAAGACAACACGCCACCATAATCCACGGCCGAAGCGTCGCCATCAAGCACCGAACGACTAACCCTTAACGCTAATCCGTTCGTCCAATCTCGATCAGACGGGCCCACAGCCCGTGCCGTTCGTTCTCCTTCCCTTGCCCACCACCAAAACGGCACGTGTCCCAGCCGGTCGCTCGAACACGAACGCGCACCGCCCTACTCCACTCGCTCTAGTGGCACTGTGGCACTCGAGGGGGAATTGGCTTCTCGGCCATCTCATCCCTGCCCGGCACGCCCCCGCTCCCCTTCCTCCCCCAACCCCAACTTCGCCGCCGCCGCCGCATTTGCCGTCGGTTCCTCGCTGCAGTGCGCTCCTCGTCGGGCCTCAGGCGATGTCCGATAGTGGCACGTGGGCGAACCCTTCTTCACACGGATTTGGGTAACTCTTGCAAAATTTGTCCGATGGTCGATCCATTGTCGATCCGGATCTGTTTCGTTTAGACTCCCCTTCGATCTACGCGCCGGGGCATAGGAATCGGCATCCGCTAATCTCGTAGCTTATAGAGACGACTCGTTGGCGGATTTTAACTGTTTCTTTTGGGGATAACTTTCTGATTTTTTTTCATCCTAGAATGCGGAGATTTAGGTCGTGGTACGACGAGCCCTGCTCCTAATTTTTGCTCTCGTTGTCGGATCGTGGTTTGAGTGGTCTCCCCATCGTGCAGATCGGAGTCGAGCGGCATGGCGAGCCGCGTCAGAGAGCCGGCGGCGAGGAGCAACAGCGGCGCGGGAAGCAAGGACTCGGGCAGCTTCGAGTGCAACATCTGCCTGGACCTGGCCCAGGACCCCGTGGTCACCCTCTGCGGCCACCTCTTCTGCTGGCCCTGCCTCTATGAGTGGCTCCACGTCCACGCGCACTCCCAGGAGTGCCCCGTCTGCAAGGCCGTCGTTGAGGAGGAGAAGCTCGTCCCCCTCTATGGCCGTGGCAGTACCTCCACCGCCCCCCGGGCGAGGTCCGTGGCCGGTGTGCAAATCCCGAGCAGGCCAACTGGGCAGCGGCCGTCCACCGCCCCGCAGCCTGACCACAACCATTACCCGCAGCAGAACCCGTGGTTCGTGGGCGCTGGTGGCGCCCCTGTAGCTGGCGGTCGGTGGGGGAATTACACTTTCTCGGCCGCCATTGGAGGGCTGTTCCCTTTGCTGAGCTTCCAGGTGCATGGGTTCCCGCAGGCGACAGCATATGGGCCTGCCGCTGGGTTTCCTTATGGGTATGGCCATTCTTTCCATGGGTGGCATGGCCATGGATTCCCGCGCCAGGCGCCGCAGGGCCAGCAGGTTGATTCATACTTGAAGGTGCTGCTGCTGCTGGTTGGTGTGCTTGTAATTGCCAGCCTGATCGCGTTTTAGATGATGTGCAGTTGGAGCTACTGCTGATCTTTGTCGTTGTGCTCGCTAGTTATAGCATGATTGCATCTTAGGTAGCTCCCATGGTTTGATGTCAGTGTGGAGAGAAGTAGTAGAAGATGCTTCGGCCGGTAATAGTACTTGTGATAATGGGTGGCAGCTGGTATTTTCGTTGTGTAAAGTTGCCATTGAAGTTTATAGTTGCATTAGTTGTGCTCTTGCCTTGAAATTTGGCCATGTTTATATTTCTTCAAGTGATGTTTGCAAAGTAATTTGTATTATCTTCTGTATTTATTGTCCTGCATGCTTATTCTGTTTTTCTATGCATTGGCAAAATATGTAGTCTGACCATTGCATGACACAGTTTCTCCTGCATCATTTAGGTAATATATGGATCCTTATCCATGGATAAGTACATTGTTAATTGCATTTAATTTTCAGTTAAACCATGTTCTGAATTAAAGGTTGGCACCAACTGACACTGTAATTACTGGGCATATTGTATAGGCTATTTAATTTGTCCATATTCTTCATGCTATTATTTTTACTTATGTGGAGAGGAACCTTTTTTCCAGTATAAATGCTGCATATCTAGTCCAAAGCTTCCTGCCTGGTTCAGAGTAGTGTTGAATCTGAGGCCTTGCTTCGCATTCGGACTTCGGAGAGATCTGTTACAGAAATTTAGATGATAGTGACATATGCCACTTAGTCCATCACCAATCTGTGTTGTGAACGTGTACTGTTATGTGATGCTAAAAATCAACATGAAAAGGATGAATAACTGAATAAGCATATGTTTCTATTGTTTGAACTTAAAATTATACAACTTGTTGCTCAAATATTTGTTCTAAATTTAGTTTGAACATTATCTCAATGAATGACTTGCAGATTTCAAGCTGTAATGCTGTGGGCATTTAGAGTCTATGTTGTGAACTTGCAGTGCTGCTATGTAATGCTAAAAATTAACAATGATAGGATGACTAAGCATATCTTTCTTTATTCTGAACTAAAATTTATCCAGCTTGTTGATCTAATAGTTGCCTGCAGCACCTGGGAGGTACAACTCAAATATTAACCAGTTAATGTTGGTGCAATGAATGACGTAAAATGTTCTAGTAGTGTGTATGATGGACATACAAAATCTATATTGCGAACCTGTCATGATGTTACATAATGCTAAAATTTAACAACCACAAGGTGAATAACCATATGTTTCTATATTTTGTGTTTCAGATTATCGAGCTAGTTGATCTAATATTGCCTACATCACCTGTAAAGTATAACTCTACATTTCCAGATCAAGATGGATGTAACGAGTGAGTTAGAGATTATAGTAGTGTGTATAATGTGCACACTGAATCTTCTGTTTTTTCTCCGTTTAGCAGGATGATCTGAGATTGAATATTGCCGGCTTGAAGCATGAGTACTAGATGGCAGTTCAAACATGAATCAAGGATAGTTAGTACTCCGTATCTGCCATGTGATACTGTACATGATTTATTTATTTTTCTTGGATTTGTTTAGGCCAAAATTCTTCGTTATGCTCCTTTGAATGCTTTGGGATATGGTTATTTTTTTGTGATCTGATACTGACCGTGAGCACACATGTGCACGTTGAGGTATGGAGCTCCATGTCTGAGAACTCCGAAGATTTTCTGCAGCTATGTCGTGATGCTGACATTGCAGTAGGCCTTGTGCTTTGTTGCAGTGTCTTCATTTAGATTTCTCATGTTTAGAATCTGTTTTGTGCTGTATTGAGAACGCCAAAATGTGCTGAGATTATCTGGCAACAGCGGTGTTTTTTGTTGCCTTGATCAGCCTCCAGATTGCATTGTTGGTGTTCTTTATTTCTGAAGTTGTACCTGTTATAAGTACTCCGAAATCATGAATCTGACTATGGAAAATGACCATGCTAGTCTGTATGACTTAGACTCAAGTAGGGATGGTAATGGACACAATTTACTCAAAAACTCTAATAGGTGCGGGTTTAGATGTATTCTTTGCTCATGAATCTAGGTGTGAGTTTGATGTCAAACCCAACAGATAGAGAGATACGAGATATGAAAGTCCTACTCGTGCTTGTTTTGCCCATAGAGATGGATAGGGGACACCCTATCGCTGTGTGGCACGAGCTAGGTCCGGCTGTGGCCCTTGGAGGAATTATATAGATATGATGATAACCTTCCAACCTTCAAATGTGATGCCGGTTGATCCAAGAGTTGATTGGTGGTTTCCTTTTTCCAAATACCTTCTATATATGTTCCTTGATTACTAAAACAAGTTCTGATCGATTCGGTGAAGAAACATGAAAGTTAGGGCTTTTTCCATGGCTTATTGGGCTCCTCCTGAGGGCAGTACGGTCAGGTAGTGGTGGTGCGGTCCACACTCTAAATTCTCTAGACTTCCTCTCTATGTAGTTTATATTTGAAAGATCATAGAAATTTCATAAGATCTTGGATCGAGACAAACATTATATCAAATTATAGACCTCGACGAGATTTATAACTTTGTAGTTACAATTTTTCATATTCTATATGAAAAAAATAAAAACTTATACTATTTTGGTATAATGATAAAATTATGCAATGCTGAGGTGTTAAACATGTTTATTATGTTTTATGCAACATTTACAATAAAAACACATATTCAAGAGAGGCATATGAGAGCATTTGATATTGAATGCGTATAAAAATAAGGTACATATTTTGGACGCCGTCAAGCACGCGCTAGTTTCGGTAACAACAAGGGTAGGCTCCTTTCAGTAACAAGAGCCAGTGAAGTAGTGTTAAACAGGGACACCCTAGGGGGATGGGAGTTCAAGAAGCAGGAGCACAGAGGCTCGAAGCCCAATGACAATTGCAAAGGCAAGGCTTAGAAAGGCCCTTAGAACGATGTTGCAGGGGCTAAACACCCCAATCAAGGTTGTTGGTGTTGCAGATCCTTGAAGCACTGGTCTCGGACCTGCCAGACTGAACCACACCCAGAGGCAGAGCCAGAAAGAGACACAGAGGTGGGCTGCTGGTCTAGTGCTGACACGAGACTGGGCTGGTGCTGGGCTGATATTGAGCTGCTAGTGTTCCTTGTGTTACATGGATCGGATCCGAGCTACAGCTCCTAGCCTGGGTCTGGGATCCGCCCCTAGCCACACCTGATTGAGATGCATTAAGAGTACGATGATAGTTTTACCCGTTTAACTGTTTATCTGTGGATAAATATTTTAATATGGTCAGGTTTATTTCTTATTTTTTACTGGTGGATATATTTATAGACGCAAATCACTACCCAACGGGTATACAAGTACGAGTGTAGGTAAGACATATCCATACCCGTAGAACTCGTTTACTCGTCAATATATATAACACGTGGACCTTACTTTTCTTAACCCTAATATTCCAACTCGAACTCGAACTCCAACCCTAATCCCCCCTCTGCCGCCACTTAGCCCGCCTCTCTGGTTGGCTCCCTACCGCTTGTCGCTGCCGCGCGCTACCACACCGCCCATTCATCGTCGGGCACCACCACGCCATCCGAGCGTCTCCCAGCCTCGCCTCGAGCCACATCGTCGCCGCCCAGCCCCTCCCGCCCCGCATCGTGCAATCATCGCCAGCCCTGCGCTGTCTCGAGTGGTCGAGCCTCACCGTGCCAGCCTGCCCTATGCCACTGCCGCTACCAAGCCCCTCCTCACCCAGCGTCACGCCGCAGCCACTAGCCCTGCGCCACCCCTGCCTAGCCTCGCTCCACCTCGAGCCTGCCTCGCGCCACCCCCGCCGCCCAGCCCCTCCCCGCCTCGAGCCATGTACACGCCGCCGCCCAGCCCCGATCCACGTTATCGCCTAATACCTTCTCATCCCACCCTGCGCCACCGCCACCCTCCCTGCCACCCATGGGTATACCCACGGGTGAGGATTTGATCTCTGTTCTTTACCCACAAGCATTTATAGGTATACCCACAGGCGAAACAAAAAGTGATAGATAAGGATATGAATAAGCACTATTCGTACCATTCACATCTGATCATCCCTATTTAAGAGTGGAAGAAGTGTCAGAACCTAGAGACCCCTTTTATCCAGGTGTCTGTAGTAACCCAGACTGGAGGCAACCTCCCTAGCTTCCAGCACCTACGGAGACACCATAGACTGCAGCAATGGACATCAATATTCAATCCTATCTCTGCTAACCCAGGCGCCACCATCCAGGATTACGAGACAGTACCTTCGATCTCGACGAGGACGACCTCCTTGGCGAGGAGCAACATGTCCAGTACTGGGGCATGGAGTAGTTCCCCCAGTTATCAGTCAAGAGACATTCGTTTTAGATTTATTTCCATAAGTCAGTGTGGCATTTATTTTCAAACAAACGTTTGGTCGTTATGTAATAATTGCTCCTGCGTGAGCAACATTCATTTGTTTTTGCTTAGGCTGAAGTCTTGGCATTACTAAAATTTCCATAGATTATTATAATTGGCCTTCTCTTGTTCTTGATTCTTTACTTATCCTCATTTCATTCTGAACCATGAATTGAATCAATAAAATATTTCATGTATTTTTAAGAGAATAAGAGGTGTATGTTCCAATGGAGGAGGATGAAGAACCTTGCTTGGTTGATAACGTTGCCACAAATTCAATCCTTAGAGAAACAAAGTGTTTTTAGACACTGTAGAAAATAACTAAAAATCTCTTAACAATTGCTGGAAACAATGGGTGCATTGTAGGCTCTGATCGAGCCGTTGTGGTAATCCCAAATAATATTAGGGTCCATTGAAGAAGCATTCTTGTATCCGTTAGCTGAAATAACTTAGCTTACCTTTAAAGACATTTGTAGCAGTTGGTACTTGATGCGTAAAAAATACTTATCATATTTTCTAGTGATTTTATGAATAACTTTGATAATTATTGATCAACTAATCATTGGTTAACTATAATTTGCATGATATATGTTTCTTTTTGTTACACCTGTAGGAAAAGGGATGATTTTGCAAATCCATAGATGTGATGATTTCGCGAAAAGGAAGCCGATCATACCGATCATGTCTTGATTGGAGTTTTCAAGAGGTTTATAGAACTCAAACTTAGTTCTAGCTCGTCAAACCTAATAACTTATGTGAAGACAATGATATTGAATGGCTTAGACTATACAAATCTTATTTTAGTGGTTATCTATAAGGGTTTTATAGGCTTATATCGAATATGCCCCTAGGGTTTTTCCATCTATTTAAGTAACACGTGTACTCCTTAATGAATAGGAGATCACCTACGTTCATTAAGTCTAGTGTGTTTTGTTCTTCCTCGTGTGCTCGGGAGCGGAAGATCTATAACCATCTTCTTCGCGCCTATTCGTCTACCGGAAGAAGGGAAAACGGATCGGGGGGTATCCGTAATAATGCCTTTTTCTTAACAGAAACGACCCGCGCCGAAAAGAGAGACGCGGGTGTCGAAACTTACCAAAGTCAGCTCGCGCCCAGCGCTGGCTCGGCTGAACCCATCGGATCTCATCGTCGCGGACCAAGCGACCGACGATTGATTCAGTGACCCACAGGCGCGTGCAGTTTCAGTTCGCCATGCGCGTAGCCTTCCAAGGCGGAAGGCCTTGCTCGTGTTGCGTAAAGCCGAGCTGCTAGTCAGCTAGAGACCCGAACCCAATCGCTTTGGTATCCTAGAGACGTGACCTGCCTTTTCAGTGCTGCTTCAGACGTGACCGTCTGCCGGTTTCCTGCAAATGGAAGCTGACTTTGATCAATTTACATCCACCTTTCGTCCTTTGCCAAGACGGATCGCGCTGGCTGAACTCCACAGGAGCATTACGGTTTATGGAATTCGCAAGTGACCAGTGACAGATCCTGCAAACTTATCCTTCCTGCTCCCGCACGACCCAAAAGCCATCAGGATCGAGTAAATTAACCGTGGCGCGCATGCAACTGCAGGTCCGGGCTCGCATTTTTGTGGGCGTGCGTGAGCCGTCGCCTCCGCCCCCCCCCATCTTTTATTCCGGGACGAAGCCGGCACGAAGCTTCCTCCGGCAACCGCACCGAACCCCTGACGTGATCGCCGGTCCTTGCGCCACCGTTCTCGACGTCTTCTGGGCCTTTTGGGCGCCGGCGACGGTGCGTGAGTGGTTCAGGTGGGTAGCATTCGTCTGCTTCCCCCCGTTGCAACCTGCAAGTGCAACCTGTAAATATATAAGAGAATTCTCTGTGCGTAAGCATTCGTGTATGTACTGCGATTCTTGTGGCGCATCTATTGCGATTTTGCAAGATGAGACCTGCAGCAACGATGGAATGGGTTCGAACTGGTGATTGGTGCAATTGAGCTGCTGAGGAACGCGTGAGAAATGCGATGAACATGTGGTGGGTAGCATATCTGCCAGTAGTTAAATCGTATGCGTGGAATGTTTGGCTCCCTGGTTTTTACTATTTAGAAGTAGAAAGTTGAGTCAAACTGTTTCTTTTTGAAAATAGTTTTTGATTGGCAAAAACTGTCATTATTACTTAGAAACTGATTTGGATGATCTTTTGTAGTTTTTAAGAGAATATATTCTAAGATATATATTATATATTATATATTTCATACGTATAAAAACCAATTTAAAAACAACTTTTCAACTGTAACTTTAAAAACAACTTTTAAAAAAGTCTCAGTCCAGCTAAATAGACTTTTATTGTCACGAACCTTCCAGTGATTAAGATGGTGAGGAGGAGGAAGCACTCTTAAGGAAGCGACAACCAATTGGAGGCCAAATGAACTATTTAGAATTAATCGATGGCAGTCGCAGTTAGCTTTGGGAGCCTTGGCACAAGCCGATCGAGAGAATAAAATGGGTGACGTGCTGGAAGGCTTCCGTTGTCATGAAAAGAAAAGAACTTTGATTTGCCTTTTTTTTAAAGACAAGAACTAGTCCTAGCTATCTGGACTCTGGAGTAGTATTTAGTTTCGGTGGCCCGGAATATCCCTAGTTTTGCCAAGAAGGATCTCATAGCTAGGCACAGTCTGCAACTCGATCTGCATGGAACACTTGGCTTGGCTAGCCTCTGACGATGACCTCCATATTTCAAGGGATATCCCATCGATGATGGGACAAATATTTTGTCTACTGATAAATCTCCCGTGTTTTTAAGCTCAAGTATACAATAAAAGCGACGCCCAAATCATCTGATTTTCGGTTGACTCGTATAGAGGGGAAAAGATACCCTGTTTGCAAGGTTACAATTTTTTTTTAAAAAAACTGCACCTTTCAATACTGGACAACAGACCGTCCTTTTTTAAGAAAAACTGGACAAATGCATTGTGCATTTCCACCGAAGTACTCAAATCAGTACTGAAAGTCTGCCTGTATTTTCTTACTGTGCCTTGCGTGGTTCTGAACTGCAACCCATGCAACTATGCAACACTTGTTTATTTCTAGCGAGTGGTTAACCTCATATTTTTCAAAGGGGCGTGCCCTCGTTTCAAGTCTGTCAGTTTCCTCATGGATTGACACTGTGTTCTAGCCTCTTTTTCTTTCTCTTTGGATCTTCCTGGTCCAACAGATGTACAGTTTTTTCTCTTTTATAATATATATAAAATTAGCCCCTACTGTACAATTTCAAAGCAGTTAACCTCATATCAACAATTGACAGTGGACCACTGGACCATTGGATGGATCGACCCTTCCGAGTTCCGACAGAAAGCAAGAAAAAACAAAAAAGCCCCGTGAAACTTCACCCACTGCCCGCAGTAAAATACTGCCCCGCGCATTGGACATTTGGACCCTCCCCGCCTTTCCTCCCCTATATATACGCGCCCACCCGGCCTCACTGTCTCTTTCCACAGGCACAGTTCACGAGCTAGCAAGCCTCAGCTCTGCACCTGGAGAATTTCCGAGCTTTGCAAGCTAACCTCGCCGAGTGCAACGCCAATGGCGAGCATCGAGGTGTCCAAGCCGTCGAAGCGCCTATCACCGAAGGGCAGCTTCAAGCTGAGCCTGCCCGGTCTGTTCTGCGGCCAGTGCAAGGCCACGGCGGTCACGTCGCCGCCGGACTCTCCCACGGGCGCCGGTCCGCGGTCGCTGTCGACGTCGTCCGCGTCGGCTTCGGCGTCCGCCTCTTCGTCGGGGACGTCCCGCGGGCGCGACCGCATGGCGGAGCTCCGCGAGATCTTCCGCCACTTCGACCGCGACATGGACGGCCGGATCTCGGGCCGCGAGCTGCGCGAGTTCTTGGCGTCCATGGGCGACGGCGGCAGCTTGATGCTGGGGCCGGTGCCGGGGCTGGACGGCGAAGACCTGATGCTGGGGTTCGACGACTTCGTGCGCATCGTGGAGAGCAAGGGCGGGGAGGAGGAGGAGCGCGAGGACCTGCGGCGCGCGTTCGAGGCGTTCGAGGCCGTGAAGGGGTCCGGCCGGATCACGCCGGGCGGGCTGCAGCGCGTGCTCAGCCAGCTCGGCGACGAGCCGTCCGTGGCCGAGTGCGAGGCCATGATACGAGCCTACGACGGCGACGGCGACGGCGAGCTCGACTTCCACGATTTCCACCGCATGATGAGCCAGGACTAGGCACGTACGTTGCGCCGGCCGGTGTCAAGTCTCGTCACTTTCTACTGGCACGAGTATGAATTTTTACTTATCCAGGATTTTTATTTTTTGGTTTGCCTTCGGTCCATGTACCTGTAACCTGTCCGGCCGTTTGCTGTGGGTCAGCGTGTGCGCGATGGGCACGCGCATATGTGTCGTGAGTTGGGGACGTGCTGCCCGTGTGTGCTTTGAGCCTGGTCCGTTTGTTGTGGAGGGTGTGATGTACTGCATGCATATTATATTATTATATCTGTACTCTTAAAAAAATGTACAGTATCTTATGCTAATAGGGGTCGCTCGCCGCATAGGAAGAAGGTGATGGGAAGAGGAACCTGGGCATGGAGGCCGTGTCGCCGCCGCAGCCGAACCCTCCGGCCGAGCCCGCCGTCACTCACCGGACGAGATTAGTTACTACCTCCGTTTTTAAATAATTAACACCGGTACTGTAGCAATTAGCAACTTTGATCAATAATAATTTTTAAAATATTTAAGCAAGTAAAATGAAAATAGTATTGTTAGATTTGTTAAAAAAAATAGTTTAAGTATGTTGTATACTTAGAAAGATCTACATGTGTATTTGTGAAAAATTGATGATCAAACATTAGAATTTGAAATTAATAGTGACAGTCATTTAAAAACGGAGTTAGTATAAAACAAAGTGAGAAAGAATAGCCCACCGGACGAGAGAAAACATCCGATACTTTGTGACTACCCTACCGTCATAAATGGTACTCGTACTTGTAGCAAGCAAAGCTGCAAGGTACTCCCACTCTACTGGCACTACCGACGAAAAATAGCAGGCAAAGGTAGTACTCGTAGCTGGTTGGGTTAGCTTCGGTCTCTGGAGTGCAGCGACTCCTCTTTTTTCCCCTTCCATCTTTTCCCCATCTTTCTGTCACAAGCAGCGCCGGTGAGATAACCGCCTGTGCTTTTGACCGCGGCCTCTTCGCTATCTCTCTCTTCATGCAATTGCAGGCACTGGGGTTATGAATTCTCTGCTCGATCCTGCCGCTACTGCATCCTCCATCTAGTCGTTGCCGACCTAGTTACCAGTCTAGCACTACTTGTCAGGGCATATCAAGTGATTATCTTTAACTACTATCTTTTATATTTTTCAGCATAATTTTTAAAAGATTTCGTTTTCAATTACTTATACCTCATAATGCTTATAGATATATTTTATTTTAAAAACTAGCTCTCTACGATTCTACTACATATGAGTAAGATTTTCCTCAACGTCAGTTTTATCTTCACTCTCACTTAATTATTTTCTCTCTGCATACCACAATAATAATCTACGACTACTAGAATTGCTCTTAGCTTTTTCACATCCTAGGTGGCTCAAATGCTGCTATCCCTCTTCCCGTCATCATGTCGTGTCCGTTGGAGACCATCACTGCACTGTCACCTACGGTGTGAAGCAGACTCAGTCGTGGCCATCGCTGTTGGCAGTGGCGTCAGCATCACCGTGGCCGGAGGAGGGAGCATGGTGCTGCACCTAGGCGTGCTGCCTACCTATGAAACACTGATAATATAATATGCGATGGTATCCATATCCGATGTCGTATCCGACATGGATACGGCTCAAATACAGATATGTCGAGTATAAAAAAATCAAATAAATATGAATATCTCTTGAATACTTCTGGGATACCTCCTTGGATATGGCTTGGCCTAACAATCTGACTCCAGTCCATTTGCTAACCTAATTAGTAGCAATTCAGCTTCGGCGCCACACGCCCTCCTAGCCGCTTGTCACCCGCCACCCACACATCTCCCTGCTCCCTCTCGCCGATCACCACCATGCCGACGACACCGACACCCTCCCAGTTGCCACCTAACCCGTACGCCTCGCCTGCGCCTATGTGGCTCCTCCCTCTAGGACTCCATCACCTACCCTGATCTGGTGAGTTTTTCTACTCCCCGACTCCCCTTTTCCTCCTTCATTCAAGTACGTCTCTGGTGCTGTCTAAGTATCTGGTGTCTACAACATTAGTCTTGCCTGAAGCCTGAATGATGCCTGAATGCGGCCTAGTGTGTGACAGTTGGAGCCTTGGAGGATGCCTGATACCTGATGCAACTTCCTTAAAACTTGTACAGCCGTGGAATGAAGACTGATGCGTGATGCCCGATGAACATAATGCCCGAATGCCTAATCTTCTTCTTATAAGCCATAGCTCCTGAATGAATGATGACCGTGTGTCTAGTGTCTAGTGTGCTAAATGCCTGAATGATGACTGATGGCAGCAGCGTCCTTAAACATTGTGGTGCTGTTATTTTTATTTGTATACGATGGCAGATTGGCAACGGCCTACTTGATGAATGATGATTGATGTCTGTTATTCACTTGTACATGCAGCGGCCACCTTGTAGCTGTTGATGTCAGCGACAACTTCAAGCACTTCTAATATGTTGAATTGAGACTTTTAAATATGTTGTGTAATAGAACTTAAGTAGAATATGAAAGTAACTTATTATTGTTTTTTTAAATGAAAGGTATCCGTGTATTAGGGTTTTTTTTTGAGAAAATAGTGTATCCTTATATCCGTATCATATCTGTAACCGCATCAGCAGCCGTGCGCCCAAGGCAGAAGGAGCATGCACGAGCAGTAGAATGGATAGATCCTGAGAGGTCATTTGCAGTGGACAAAATTACTGTGAAGGAAGTGGCTACCCACACTTCATCAAAGTTTGGCAAGTAGTAAATGTATCAGAAAAATGAACTGGGGGTTATTTGGTTGGGAGTCGAAACCCACCATACCAAAATTTTGTAATGCCAATGCAAACACTTCACCAAAATTTGGCACGGTGACAAAATTGATGACCAAATTTTGGCAACGTGGTTCTCTCCATCCTCTTCCCGAGACATGCGGGCACATAGTTGGCAAGCCAAAATTTGGCCCACCCATGCTTTGGATGCGTTTGGTTCGGAACCAAAGTTTTTCTCCATGCCTATGATTTGGTTTTGAACAAAAAGTTGGTAAGGTAAGTTGGGGCACATTCGAAACAAGCAATGGCTTGCCAAAATTTTAACAACTATTAACAATAGACCAAACGGTGAAATGAGACCCAAAATTTTTGCGACTTGCTGAATTTTTGCAAGGTTGGTTTGATCACGACCCAAACAATCCAAGTGTCTTCCAGCTCAAGTATGGAGAGTACTACCTTCCAAGTGTCAAACAACAGTTGCCTTTTTCTAATCTGGAGAGCCACTCTTTTCATTAGGAAAAGGCAAAAAATAGGCGTCTTTGTAGAAACAAAATCGTACCTACTTATACGTGTTACAGTTACAAGGGTGTACGGCTATACGATTATATGTGAGTAATTTACATTCCATGTTATGAAGAAGCCAGTAATCCACCCCGGGTGGTCGCATAGCCGCGCAGGAGATTGCAGGCGTGATCGAATCCGGCTGCTCGACAATGAGGCACAGATGAAGAAACCATCTGATGCACAAATCTTGAAGCTCAGTTAGCGAAGGAGAAAAGATTAAGAGGGCTGCTTTTGACCTGGGCGCAAGCGCTGAACGCTTTGTTACTATCAGATTGGAGTAGTCTGCAGTGGCGGGGGCGAAAGAGTTCTATGAGATCTTGATACATATCGTCATTCTCTAATTCAATGGCTAGCATATACACCTAAGAGGAAGGAGAGAGATACATGTTTTACACAATAAAAGATCTTTCTGTGAGACGGATCTCGTAGAATTTCCTTCCGACTTTAAAAATAGATGTTCGGCGTCATTGACGATAACACCAAAATATTGTTCTATATAAACACTAAAGGTCTACAATAGCAATAATAACAGTACAATTAGTTCCATTTCAAAGTAATGTAATGAACTAGACAACTAATTTTACATCAAATATGCATGCTTTCTCTTCATCACTAATGCATATATTACACTTCCTAATCGCTGTTTATATGCCAAAATTCATGGGCGTTCAGCTGAACACCCTTATCCAACGTAGATCCGCCACTGGGTTGATCAATACGGTGCCGTACTATCAAGTAGAGGACCGTGGGGTTCATCATATCTTTTATTGGTATCTTTTGCCTTAAGCCGATTACGTATGCCTTAGCCTCAAGATATAATTCTGGAGGAGCAACAGAGATACGAGCCTAGCGAAATGGGGATAATCAGATCGTCTGTAGATGAGCCAAGACCGTGTCAGATTAAGCTTGAACCGCCAGATCAAAGCAGGCTATGTACAGTGTACCGCATCACATGAGCACGAACGGTACAATCTAGTCACAGAGTTACATATATACAAACTATCTCAGTTGTTTATCTCTCCTACCTAACACTCATCTATCCTTAATTTATCTCCCACACCTGACACTCATCTATCCTTTAATTTTTTTACCATTCTTATAATTTTTTTTATCAACTAAGCCATGCGACCTTACGGAAATTCCCTTTCCATCCGCACACCAAACATGTGCCCGCCCGTGTCGCGCCGTATAAAAGCGCCCCGCCGCCCCTCCAACGATCACCTAGCAAACGGTTCGGATTTCGAAACATTTTCTCCCGTCTCCATCTCCGCCTCACCCCAATCCCCACACTGCCGCTTCGAATCCATCCAACCACCTCTCCACGGCGCCGCCATGGATTTCCCCAAGCGAGAGCGAGCTCTTTCCCAAGGTGAGGCGAAACCAGATCTAACCCGATACTACCCCTAATTCGCTTCAGTTCTGTGCTCAGTTCCCTTGCTTGCACGCGCAGGTTCCCCGCGAAGGAGTCCCAGGGCGACGCGACCCGGAGGAGGAGCCACGGAGGCCGACGAGAACGCGAGCCCTAGGCGTCTGGTGCTGGACGGGGCCGCGTCGCCGCAGAGGAAGAAGGTGCTGGGGGAACGGAACAGCGGCGTCGACGGCGGTGGGGGCATGGAGGCCGCCGCGTCGCCACCAGCGCCGCAGCCGAAGCCCGCGCCGAGCCCGCCGTCGCTCACGGGCCGCGGCGCGGGGGCGTACGACCCGAAGACGAACTACACCACCCCGCGGCCGGACTTCCTGCGCTACGACCCCGAGCGCCGCCGCGAGATCCTCCTCCGGCTGGCGCGCGCGGTGGACGACGACGACGACCGCTCCAGTGCCACCTCGGGCGCCGCGGCCTCGGAGACAGCGTCGTCCCTCGTCTCGTCTGCGCGAGGGAGTGACTCCGAGGCCGAGCTCGACGACGGCGACGAGGAGGAGGAGGTGGTGGTCCCCGCACGTAGAGGCGTGTGGTCGCGGCGGCTGTTTCTTCTGCTCGTCGCCGTGGCCTGCTCGCTCTGCTACATTTACTGTATGAAACCCACTCCCTTCCCTGTTCATTCAGAAGATGGACTCGATTTTGTTGGACCGATTGGGAGCATGTATGATGCTGGTGATCATGAAGTAGATTCTCTAAGATTGTTAGGGCCGATTTACATGATGGGTCCAGAGGATGTGCTGGAAGAAACTACAAGTCAAATTGTGCACGGGGACAGTGAAGATGTGGTCCATCTGTACGACCAGAGAGCTTCTCCAAGAAATTTGATGGCAATTGCAATGATGGGCCTAGCTGATATATGCCCGAGTGTTCCTTTGGGAGACTTGACATGCCAAATTTGGGATGAAAGCATTGAGAATTTGGATGATCTGAAGCAAGATTCAGAACTGGCTGAGCAGAAAGCGACAGTGATAATGGGGTTCTTTGAGAATGCTGACCGAAGTAGTAAAGTTGGTTGCTTGGGTGGAAACATATCACGGGATCCCATTGGTTCCACTTCCACCCACACAACTGACATGGAAGAGGGCAGTTCAGGATTAGTCCATCAAGAGAAAGGGGAGGATTACTCAAATCAATTTGTGCCGCAGTTGGTCTCCATGGGGAAGGCAATGGAATCAGTGAGTGACAAGCTGGACGACAGAAATGGTTTTGAAAGTGAGGAGTTGAATCTTGACATCGAACAATGGCAGCATGAGAACACGGCAGAAGCTGCAAGAGCAATATGCGCTATGGTAAAATTTCTGTGGTCTGCAATGGAACCTCACTTGTTGCAGATATTGGCATGCTTGTCTGTTGCAGGTTTTGTGGCGGCTATGTTCAAGTACTTTCAAAGATCACAGAAGATCGCTGCACCCGCGCCACAACATATGCCTTCAAAGTTACTTGATGAAGTGCCAGTGTTAGTTCCCCATCAAGTTGCACAGTTGCCAGTGTTTCCTTCACCTCAAGCTGCGCTACTGCCTGTATATTCTTCACAGCAATCTGTGCAACTGAGAGTTCCCAAACAAGACCTGTTTGTTAACCTCAAGGATCCTGTGCAATTGCCATTGCCCAAGACAGAACCATTTGTCAACCTCGAGTTTCCTGTGATTGATCACACGAATCGTGATCAGAAACTTCAACAAGGTGATGCTGAAAATATGAAGACTTCACATGGTAATTCTCTGGATCATATTGACAGCTCAAAGCCACCAGTGGTCGAACTACTCGGAGAGTTCACGTTTGCAGATAGCTCAAGAGGAAGGTCCATCAAAAATTTGAATCAGCATGCTGGAGATGCTGCAGTTCAGGAGCCATCGAAATCTTTGGGAAAGGATGTGGACAAGATGCAGAAGAATTCGAGCATTGTTCAAAGCCCTAGTGTTAGAAGAGCAAGTAAAGAGGTAAATTCAATCCTTCCTAGTTTTATTGGGGTTGTTCATTCAGTACTCCAGTTTGCAGAAGAATGTGTGGTTGCATAGTGTGAGAAATGTTTTGTCCAGAATAAATGCACCAGATCTATATAGTCTATAGTCATGCTTGGCCTCTAAGTGGAAGTTCTTAAGAAATTAGGTAATGAACCTGATGATTGTTTTCAAATGAATTAGGTGATGAATTATATGTACTATTATTTCAACAAGTTTCTTTGCTCCAGGTTAACTTATAGTGCGGGCTACTCTACTAGTGACCATCTCTCTAAGAAGTTAGACTGATACCGACAAGCATCCATTTGCATTAGTACACCTTTTAGTTTGCGTGGAATAATGTCCTTCGTATCAGAAATTGCAGCCCCCTGGTTTTTTATAGATATATCTCGTGATAGGTGACAGCATCGTTGTTGCTCTTACTCTCTTGATCTGGGTCCAGTACACCTTTAACACTATGCATTTGGAAATCTAAGTATTTACATTTACATGTACTTGAAATCTTGTATCATCGTACTGTCTGGCATTAGTTAGTTTCTATTGCAGACATAACGAAGAGCTCAAGCATTTGTTTCACAATTCGTCGAGCAGTGAATCTATACGAGCTGTCCACTTACTATACTGATCTTCTGCAACAGGAGAATGCTGTAAAAGGAGAGAAGATGGACGCAACGCCGACTCCGGTGAGACGCTCGAGCTGACTCCGCAACAAGGTGACCTCCCCCTGAGCAAGACATGATGCATGCTCGTTGACGCCGGATGCTGATTCCTTTGGTGGTGTGGAAAGTTGTGGGGGACAGCACCTAGTTGTTACCCAAGAATGTAAGCTTCGCTGCTGTACTTCAGGAGCTAGGATATACTTACCTGAAAATGCTACAGTAATACCTTTGGTTTTCTGGAAACATGTGAAATCTGTATTGACGACTCCTATTGATGTGTTTGTATTTCTTGTACTCATGGCTACGCTTAACAGTAAATCTGGCTAGAGGTGATTGTAATGAACAAATTGGTGATACTCAAGTTTACCCAAGTACTAAATCGGTTGGTATGTTGTTCGCTCTGGAATTTTAATTTGTTTGTTTTGCCGACGTCCTAGTGCTGAATGTAATTGCTGTGCATGAGAGCTTGACTCAAACGAGGCTGAGTCAGTTTGGTAATCTGATGGTACAGGTGAGATTTACGGGTTGACGCATCAACGGATATGGTAAAAGTGGTACAACTGGCAAGTCGATATGGCGGAGGCGGAGGGGCTCTGAATAGGAAGGGGATACTCACCTCGACGCCATAGCGTTGCAGGGGAGGGAGGGCGGGGCAGATTTGAGATCAGTATGTGCAAAAGGGAGAGGTTGCAAGGGGAAGAAATAAGTAGTGTTTGTTTGGTGCGTCTCCAACAAGTTGAGTCAGCTAGAGGATAGAACGGAACAGGAGAGATAAAAACTAACTATTAACTAGCAGAACACGGTGAGGTAGGAGAAGTCCTGAAGGAGATACTGACTATGACAAAAAATGTCAGTTAAAAACTGAAATTTTTATGCCAATGGTGGTTGGAGCGAAAAAATCTCCAAGGAATAGAAGTGTTCAGCAATGGCAAAGACCTGACCCTGATGTTTTGAAGGTGAATTCTGACGGAGCGTCTAGAGAGTAATAGCGGAGGAGGATAGGGATATGTGATAAGAGATGCAGACGGGAGGGTTATACAGGTAGGTGCTGCGTTGTTTGCCCTTTTTAATGGATGCTTTTCATGCTGAAGTGTATTCGTCCATGTGTGGAGTTCAAGCAGCGATTGAACAAGGAATGGTAATATTGTTGTTGAAATGGGTTTGTTGATGCTGAAGACGGCGATAGAAGGAGATACATTCAGGCTAGCACCCATGGGAGGCATCATCTGCGAACTAAAGAATTTGCTTCGGTTGAACTTCATTAGTCTTTCTTTCAAGTTTTATCTTAGAGAATGTAACAGAGTAGCACATGCGATTGTTGCGTTTGGATGTGGTGGTATTCCGAGTATATCCATGATATGGGATGATACTCTGCCTGGTGTAGAACAATTGGTGGCCAGCGATCTCACTGTATCTGTTTGGTAATGTTATTTTATTCTAATAAAAAACTAGTAGTTAGTCTATATCGAATTCAAAGACCCATATAATCTGTATAACCCTATTACATATGGATTCATATTAATTTCAAAGAGCGTGCTATAGCTAGTCTGTTGGAGAAGTTGTCTATTATAATATCTATTGTGACATGAAAAATATTATAGCTAGTAAATTGACTATATTATTGGAGATATCTTAAAACGTAGTGTAGTTTATAGTAAAATTTTAAATATGTAAGATTGAGCGATTCAAGAATGACTTTCTAATTTGAGTTTAGTCATTAGGAATGCTTAAAAAGTTACGAAGAAGTTATAGATCTGGTAACATATTGTGTTTAAGATGCTAAAGTATACTACTATGTTACACGAAAAGACATACACTTGCACCTTGCCTTTCTTTCTTCAGATGGTACACAAGAGATGCGTGGTGTCACGCCCCAACCAGGGCTTAGACGCGTCAGCCGTCAAAATTAACTTATAACTGTGTAAGGCTATAATTAAATAAAGACGAGAAGTGAACCACAATTACTCTTCTTCTTTATTTATTATTTAAAAAACACTTACAATATCCAAGATGACATTTTACATGAGTGAAAAACAAATTTAAGCTTAAGCTTATAGGCTGCAAAAAAGTAGCTACAAGCGAGAGTGAGTATGATAAATCACACTCGGCAAACATGAATATGATACTAGCAAAACTAACATATCGCGTGGAAGCTAGAAAAATGATGCAACTAAACTGATATGCAAGTCAATAAATAGTGCAAAAAAAAAAACAATGATTTAACTGATCTCGCACATGACCGCAAGCTTTTAACCTGGGAGTCACATGGGTGAAATTTCACATTTTTACAATCTATAGAGGGGTACCTCGATATCAATAGTCTCTACTCGAACACCATGCATTCATGCATGTAGGGCTAGAAATATAGCTCGAGACTCGTGAGCTAGCGCGGACTTGACTCGGTTTGGATCGTTAACCAAACAAGTTGAGCCCGAGTTGCCTCCCCATCTCAGCTTCAAATCGAGCCAAGCCTGAGCTGGCTCGCGAGCAGCTCGCTGGCTCGCTCACCGATCCAGCCAACCAGCCGCACCAGGCCCAACCCAGTACCCCCAACACAGCAAGGAGAGGAACATGAGGTGCAACAGGCACCCGTACGAGGGCGGGGTTGGTGTCTGCGCGATGTGCCTCTGTGATTGCTTGCTCGCACTCGCTGCCACGCAAAACGATGCGTACTCACTGCTGCCCCCAGATCGGGAGTCGGAGCTTGTGTTCCCGAGGTCGGTGTCGCCATACGTGTGTAGCTGGAAGTCCGACGCCTCGGGGGCGCATGGGCGCTCGCCAGGACTCTCTTCCTCCGGATGCCGCAGGTGGGCCCCGTGTATGCCAACGGTTGTGGCAGGGCTAGATTCGAGGAAGACGACATCGGGTTCTAGAGGCGGTGCAGCAGCAGTTTCTCCGTGCTCGCCGCGCTCTTCAGCGGACACCACTCCCACATATTGGATTCGATGGAGGAGAGAGGTGGCAAGGGGTCGAAGCACCGGCCCTGGCTCGCTGGGATCATGCCATGCGGCCACAGGAAGAAGGAGCTAGTGACAATCTCCCGCCATCCCCACTGCGGCGCTCTTGCTGCGCGATCAGCAATCAGGGGCTCTCACCAGTGAGGTACACCGACGAGGGTGGCGAGAAGAGAACTTCCCTTCTGGATTCGCCATGGTTGCCTTCACCGTCACCAATGCAGAAAACCCCCTGTTGTCACCGTCCAGGACGCGTCAGGGATGGTGTCTCAAGTTTCGTAGTGTGCCTCAGCCCACTCGTGCGGCCTAGCCCAAGGAGGCCCCACCCTCCAAACACCTTCTTCTCCTCCTCGCCGCCATAAATACGCCACCACCCTCCTCGGCTACCTCCCTCCCACCCTCCATCATCCTGCACTCTCGCACGCATGCCGTGTGCTCACCTATCCGTGGCCACGTCACCGCTGCCCCTTACACCGGCCACCAAGAGGAAAGGACGCCACCATTATTGAGGTCGCGTTGCATGTTCGCCGTTGCGATGGCCATGTTGATGCTCACGCTCACTGTGACGCTCCTGTTCAGCGCCGGGTGCGGGCTCCGGTGTCGTCTACAACATAGCCGCAACCCCTGTGGAGGTGGCATGCACCGAGGTGTGCCTCCGGGAGTATGGTGAAGGTGTGAAGATGAAGCACGGGAAGAAAGCACTGACTCTAGCAAACTGGCTTGCAAGCCATATCGAGCCGGCTCAAGCTAGCTACGAGCCCGAGCAGAGCCTTTTTCCCAACTCAGCCAAGTAGTTGAGCCGAGCCTGGCTCTAGTCATCCAAAAGTGAGCTCGTGCGAGCCGAGCCAAGCCCGGCTTGGTTTGGTTCATTTCCACCCTTGCATGCATGAGTAGAGCTCTTTGGCCCTCCGAGGATCACATCTCTTGACGTACTAGTACATGGTCATTCCTACAGATCCATCACCAAGCATCTTGTTATGAACAAGAGTCATTCCTATTAGAGAACTCATACAGTCACATACTTAAACTGTGACCAATACAATATGTTTGTCGTCGCAACACTAGTTTTAAAAGACAACATAACAACATCCGATATAAAATGAATAGAGAATGTAAGCATCACAACGACATAATATCACACCAAATATAAAATGCATGTGCAATGTAAAAAAGCGCAATTAACTTTAATTATAAAACACATGCAAAATGTAAGCAACCCCACAGCTTTAAATATAAATTCATGTAGAATGTAAGCAACACAACAACTTGAAATGTAATAATTAAGGCGAAATGTTAGTATGTTAATAGCATATAACTTGTTTGCTTATATAGACGAAATAATAGCTTCAAAATAAAATAAATATGGAATGTAAGTATGCCAATAGTATATACGCCGTTTTCCTTAATTAGTCAGTAGAATTCAACTAATATCAATCTTACTGATTTCCTCTAGAAGTATCTCTACAACACCTCGACTGCCTTCGCAAACTAGCAAAACTTTTGTAGCAGCGCAAGCCACTTATACAGCAGCACCAATCACTACCTACGAGTCTACAAGTCACTGCTTAGTGACACTGACTACTGCCGAGCTCCAACCAACAGAGCTTCGTTTGCTTCAGTTTGGTTTATGAGATGAGCAACCATATGCAACCGACTGGTCCTATTTATGTAGAGCATAGGTTGGTTTCGACGGGCTACGGTTAGCTTTGGGCAGTGCTCGGGCACCGAATGGATGAGCTCAACCAAAGGTAGCGTTTGGTTGGTTGTACGAAGTTAAATGAGATGAGATGTCCTGAATGGACGGGATGATACTGGATAAGATGGTACAAATAGCATGTTTGGTTTGATATATGGAATGGTATATGAGAGTGTTTGATTGAATATATGGAATGGTATATGAGAGTGTTTGATTGAATATATGGAATGCACATATGAATGTGTTTAATTGCTAAAAAGATAAGCGCTATGTCTGCTTATAACTTTATTTCTTTATAATACGATAATTTTATAATTACAATTATCAACAAATTATTCTAATTACTTACTAATTATAATTAATTATAACTTAACATGTCACTATTCATCACTAATTACCCACTGTAATACTTAATTATGGCTAATAACATCTAATTGTAACTAATGCATAGGTAATTATTCTTAATTCTTACTAATCATCACTATATACATGGAATCAGAGGAGCTGATAGAGCATGTATCAGGTCGTTCAACTAATTTTTCCATATAGGATAATTCAACATTATGATAGAATATTTCTAGAATCTATATTATTTTGTCCTGGACGAGTTGGTGTCATTCATTCAACCAAACATAGACATGACCTCATATACCGTATCATCCCATACATGTACCATCCTATACAGGAACTAAACGCTACCTAAACAACTCAAGCCTTCCTAAAGCTAACGAATGAGAAAAGGCCATGTTAGTGAAGGCCCGGCTTGATCCTCTTCTTCAATTAAACTATGAATGATACGGGTTCCACGGGTAACTTACTTCTGAATAAGGGTGGTAACGGGTTGGGTCGGGTTGGGGCCTCACGGGTTTTAAACCTGGTGGGGACGGGTTTGGGTGCAGAATTCATCTCGTGGGGCTATCAGTCGGGACCCAGCACGCGATGGCTCATCCCCCCTGTCGCAACCTTGAACCCCGACTACTCCCCTCTCCTGCCTCCCACCTCTACTACCGTGTGGACTCATCCGTGGTGACGTGCTGCTCCATCATGGCCATCTCGCCGGTCAGCCCGCTCCCCATATCACGTCGATCAGGGTTGGGGGGGTTCTAGGCCCGTGCTGCCGCCTGCAGTCGAGGCATCGACCATCGAGCGGTTCGCTGTTAGCGTATGCAGAGCTGGAGGCGACCACCTCCCACTTCACGGACGCCGCGCCGCTGGGAGGGGCAGCTACGAGGCTACAAGGTCGTGCTCCCCTCAGGCCACACAGTCGTCGTCAAGCGCTCCTCACCGTGCCACTTCGAGGTGGACAACATGATCCGCATCCTCTCCTCTGTCCATAGCCCGCACCTCGTCAACCTCCTCAGCTTCTCCAACCCTGGCTCGCTCATCGTCGAGTACATGCCCAACGGCTCACTCCACTCCAACTCGTGCCCGCCCGGCTGTCCACGCCGCCTCCACCTCACGCTTTAGACCATCGGGCGCTCCGCCTCACGCTCCAGACCACAGGACACTGACCCGCTCGTCATCCACCGCGCAAATCCGCCAACTTCCTGCTCGGGTTTTGGGTTCCCCGTCGGGTATCAGGTCCTCGACAGGGCTGAGGGCGAGGGTGGATTTGCACCCGGTTGGATTTTCAGGTCCAGATCAGGTTTCATGTTTCGGATTTCGAATCGGATACGTTCTTACACCACCCGGCCACGACCCAACGTGTTGCCACCGCTACTTCTTATGCAAGGGCAAACCGTGACTCTAGAAGTATTTATCCTTCATTGGTTATTTTTTTTACATGTAATGGGTCCCACCTGGCAGCTGCCTTGATCTAAAGCACAAATCTCCTCTGACCCTGTCTAGTGCACTGTTGAGCTGAGAAAGTATTTAACTAATGCGCCTCTATGACAGCTGGGCCCTTCAATATTCTAACCAAAACTAGCGACGAGATTTTCTAGCAGGTGGACAAGCCATTCACAGATGCATGCAACCGTAGACACACAACAAACAATATGCAATGGTCACCCGGGTTCAATGCTCATGGAAATAATTTAGTTGCACCCCATGAAAGAACTTTGTCAACTAAAATACGACTATCTTATCTGTAGTACTTAAGTATAATTAAACGTTATTAGTTTAACATGGTTATTAATATGAGATAATTACCACACTCTAAAATACGGGGTATTACACAAAGAATCATGAGTTAGTCCACCCTTAGGTCTTTTAAAGTTGTACAAGGAAATGAAAGTCGAAATGTCCGTTTATCTACATCTATAGAAACAATGTTTTTATCTTTCTTTGCAACCAAACTCTTTCATAAACTTTCGTAGTATCCAGTAGCACCACTCAGCATTCGTAATATGAATACTTAGCTAGATTCAAACACAAAGAGCATGGTAGCGGAAGCAAAAGTTGGATTGAAGTCTCCATAAACCACTTTTATCTGGAAATGCTACGTGAATTTTTTTTTATTAGTGATAGGTGATAACCGTCATTAATAATAGGTCACGTACCTGTCACTATTATCACGTCACTAATGATAAGTTAATAGTGGTGGCTGATTATCTATCACTAATGAGGTCATTAGTGATGAGTTATAACTATGATTGTCACTAATGTTTAGTCATTAGTGTCGGGTTGTAATCGTGATTTGTCACTATTAACTGAACATTAGTGACAGATTGTAATCTTGACCCGTCAATAATGACCGATTAACATTTTTCTTTTTTTTACACAAAAAAGTCAAAAAATATTTTTTTCACCCGAGTCATTCCAACGCAGGCCCATTCCATAAGTCTCACAAACCACGCTTTTTTCACATTATTTTCAAATTTGCGTTCTATGGGAATCGAACCTGCGACCTCCTCCTCACGCATATAGTCACCATATCACCTCTGTTATCACGTAGTTGTGATAGAAACCGGATATTTTATCCTTTTAACCTTCTTTGCTGAAGGTCATTAGTGACGCGTCATAACCATGACCCATCACTAATGACTAATTTTACTAAATTTTATCGAGGATTATAATTTGATAGGTGACCTAGAGTGTATTCAGTAAAACGGGCATAACTTTTGCATATGGACTCCGATATTGACTTTTTTTTACTCTACGTACATCTACATAAAAAGTTAAATCCATTCCTTCCAGACTTCGTCGGGTTCGGAGAAATTTTCAAGGCTAAAAACTGCTTGAAAGATTGAGTTCTCGCCCTCGGAAGTTTCTACACCATTTTCGAAATGTGTGTTTGTGTCCATAGTCGCCACATCTTACATCAAACTTGAGCAAAAATATACAATAGTTCATATTCTAGTGCTGCTAAGGTGAGAAAAATAAGAGAAAAATAAAAAATGTATAATGGTCACTAATGATTGGCATAGGATAATCCGTCACTGATGATGGGTCACAACTTGACCCGTGACTAATGACTGGCTTAGGACGACTCGTCACTGATGACTTAGTCATTAACGGGTCACAACTTGACCTGTCACTAATGACTAGCTTAGATGACCTGTCACTAAAGACTAACCTAGGACGACCCATCACTGATGACCTAGTCATCAGTGACGGGTCATAACTTGGCACGTCACTAATGACTGACTTAGGACGATCCGTCACTAATGACCTTATCATTAGTGACGGATCACAACTTGACCCGTCACTAATGACTAGTTTAGAACGACCTGTCACTATTATCATCAGTGGCGAGTCATGTTACGACCCGTCACTAGTGACCACTCATTAGTGACGGGTTTATATCTGGTCCCGATCAGAAGGCACATTAGTGACGCGTCCTTATTGGACCCGTCACTAATAGAACATTAGTGATGAGTGTTGAGCAAGCCGTCACTAATGTGATGTCTCATTTGCTGATTTCTTACTCAGTGAAACATAGTTGCGTACGATGTTGAATCTAGAATTTATGTATGCACACAAAAGTTCACACCGGATATGAACAAGAAAACATAGTCATCTTGTTCTAAATATACATGAATCTTGTTGCATGCTAAAAATAGATCGAATAATCTAGAGTTATCGGTACAATAGCACACCACTATAGTATTTGTTAAGGTTAGTTCTCTACTTTGTCTATACATTGACAAGAAAAAGAGTTTCCTTCGCACGTTACTCCACTTTGCACTTTCAGTCCCTGGTTTCTACATTATGTGGACGTATGCATATTTATTCCATTCCCTACGTATTTTACTACTCCACCCCTTGCTTGCCGGCCTCCGCAAGGAAGCAAGCAGAGCTGTTCAGCTGGCCGCGACGACGACCACCACCACCATGGAGAGGCAACGTCACCCGGTCCCGCTCCTCGTCGTGCTACTCTTGTTGGTCTCCCTCAGCTCGGAGACGCCGCAGTACACGGAGTCGGACTTCCACCGGTGAGTCGGTCACCCTCCCTCTTTATCTCTCTCTTGCCCTTGCCCACCACCCTAAGATCTCTTCTTTTGATTGGATTGGTAGGAGACGTATGCCATCATGAGCCGGATCAATAGATGTCGGCTAGCTGGTGTTGGGTGTCAATGTATTTCAAGTCTATATCCTCTTCTCATTGCGGTCTCTTAGAAAGTGGAATATCACATCTATGTGTTTAGTTCTGGAGTATTGGACTGAATTATTGGCTAAGTTTATGTCACTGGTTTTGTCACACAAAAGTGGCACACTCCTGAAATCTATCCCAATGTCCCTCAAGGTAGTAACCATCCACAAAATCTGTGAGCAACATATTACGGTAGTTATATATTCAGCTTCAGCAATAGATTGCGTAGCGCTAGACTACTTGCGAGAAAACCAAAACATAAAAAGAAGTATCCAAGAAATGACACGCATCAGAAGTACTCTTCTTATCAATTCTACACCCAACAAAATCTGTATCGGAAAAACCTCGAAGAGAAAGCAAAGAGGAAGCAGAAAATCAGAGTCCATACTCGAGAGTGTGCTTGAGGTACCTCAGAATGTGTTTCACCACTTGACGGTGAGACGTCCTCGTTGAAGCTTGGAAGCGCACGCAGAGGTAGACGGCGAAGTGGATGTCTGGTCTTGTCGTCGTCAGGTACAGGAGGGAGCCAATCATGCTCCTAAACTCCCTCTAGCCCACCTCTTTACCATCTTCATCCAGATCAAGCACAGTCGATGTAGCCATCGGTGTCGCCAAGAGCTTTGCGTCACTCATATCGAACTTCTTCAGTAGCTCCTTGGTGTACTTCGTTTTGTGGACGAATGTACCATGCTTGCTTTGCTTGATTTGAAGTATAAGAAAAAAGTTGAGCTTGTCCATCATGGACATCTCGAACTTTCTGCTCATAGTTTCTACAAACTTAGTCACAAGTGCATGAGAAGAGTCACCAAAAATGATATCATCCACGTAAATCTGTACAAGTAGGAAATCTTTGTCATACCTGAGAGTGAATAAAGTTTTATCAACCGACCTTATGGCATACCCATGCTCTAACAAGAAAGATCTAAGTCTATCATACCAAGTCCTAGGTGCTTGCTTAAGCCCATATAAAACTTTTTGAAGTTTATATACTCTATGTGGGTATTTAGTTTGTTCGAAGCCTGGGGATTGTTTGACATAGGCCTCTTCCTGTATGAAACTATTTAGGAACACACTCTTGACATCCATTTGATATAGCTTAAAACCCTGAGATGCCGCAAAAGCTAGAAGGATCCTAATGCCATCTAGCTTAGCTACTGGTGCAAAGGTCTCTCCAAAGTCTATCACCTCTATTTAAGTGAAATCCTGAGCCACTAATCTAGCCTTATTTCTCACTACAAACCCATCCTCCCCCCTGTTTGTTTTTGAAAACCTATTTTATGCCTATGGTGTGAACATTAGGGGATGGCTCTACAAGTAACCAAATTTAGTTCTCTACAAAATTTTAAGCGCTTCATGCATGACATTGAACCAATTTAAATCAGATAAAGCATGTCCAATATCATGAGACTCCAAGGAAGTAACGAATGCATAATCAGTAAAATGAGCATGGTGAATGGACTTGGACCTAGTTACCCTCTCATCGAGATCGCCGATCATCATGTGTGGAGGGTGTCGCCACTGAATGTATTGAGGAGCCTCACGATTGAGAGAACCCCCCCCCCCCTTAAACATAGCTGGTGCAGGCTCGAGAGCAACTGAAGTGGAAGCAGATGTTGCAGGACCCTCTACTAGAGTAGAAGAAGCAGGAGCGAGCTCTGGAGTAGGTGTGGTCGAGGGAAGTAGTGGATCATTCTCGTCGTCACTAAGAGTTAGAAGGTTGCTATCTACAAAGATGTTCTCGCTTATCTTCTGATCACCTGCACACTCAAAGACAGAACTAGCATATGGGTTGATTCATCAAAAGTCACATCATAAGATTCCATGATGGTGTTAGTGTCAAGATTGTAAACCTTGTAAGCATGACTATGAAGAGAATACCCCAAGAAAATGCCATCGAAAAAACGCGATTCGAACTTATCAAGATTGCCACACTTTAGGATGAAACACCGATAACCGAAAACTCTCAAATGTGAAACCTTTGGCTTCCTCCCAAAGCGCAATTCATAAGAAGTCAAAATCAAGATTGAGTGCAAGAAAACCCGATTTGAGATGTAGCACGCTGTTATAATGGCATCAGCCCAAAACTTTATAAGAGTCCTATGCTCATCAAACATCATCCTAGCCATCTTCGCTAAAGTCATTTTCTTTATTTCAACCAAGTCATTCTGCTGAGGAACACGTGGGAGCAGAAAATTGATGCTCAATGTCATGTTCAAGGCAGAAAGCATTAAAGAGATAGTTCTTGAACTCGGTGATATTATCACTGCGAATTGATTTCAATGCACTTGAAAGTTCTTTTAACAATCTCAAAGCTAAGCTCTGAAAGTGTGAGAACACTTTATCCTTACTTATAACAAAGAAGACCCAAGAGTAGCGAGAGTAATCATCAACAATAACAAGTACATATCGCTTCCCACGAATGAACCCGGGAAGGACCAATAGTATCCATAGGGAGAAGTTCTCCTAGTCGTTCAGTCATCACCATATCGACTGGTGGGTGAGGAGCGACAACCCTCTTGCCATGCTGATAAGGAGCACAAACAAGGTTCTTCTCAATCTTGAGCTTGGGCAACCCTCGGATCAAGCCTAGGACACTCAAACGAGTAAGAAAATCAAAGCTCATGTGCCCTAGTCTTCTATGCCACATAAAGCTCAAAAGAAGGTTGAGCAAGTAAACACCAAGAAGAACCAAAAAACTCAGAAAAATCAGCTCCAAAAACTCTCTCGACTCGAGAAATATTGCGAATCAAAGCGCCAGAAGAATCAAAAACTCGAGAAATATCATGCTTGAAGCGCACTTCCAAGTCCTCATCTAGCAACTGAGATACAGAAAGCAGGTTGTATCCTAAATGCTAAACCAAAGTCACATCTTTAAGAGTGAAACTCTCATTTACCTTTATAGTCCCTTTGACTTTTACTCTACCTTTCTAATCATCCCTGAATGTGATGTACACATGATGCTTTGTTGGAGTGAGGCTGTAGAAACATGATGAATCTCCGGTCATGTGGCACGAACAACTGGAGTCAATGAGCCACTTGTTCTCCAGACCTCCGCCTGTCACCTACATATGAGAAGAGTAGAAGGTGGATAGCTCAGTACTAGGGTTAGTCAAAAAACCTCATGAGAATATAGTACT
Organism: Phragmites australis; assembly: GCF_958298935.1. Lineage (NCBI taxonomy): Eukaryota > Viridiplantae > Streptophyta > Magnoliopsida > Poales > Poaceae > Phragmites > Phragmites australis. The sequence goes on along the minus strand of NC_084922.1, from coordinate 39,980,670 downwards.
AGGTCATCCGTCCTGAAGCAGAAATAGTAGGTGCATGCGACTCAACAACAATACACTAGGGGCGAGTACCACGATGAGGAAACCATATGAGTCACGATAAAATCCACATCGGGTAACACCTCTATAAAAAGACTGAAAAACACTAGAGACTCATGTGTAGGAACATGAAAAAGGATCATATATACCAACAGAGGGGCAGTACATATCCCACGTACTCCACTCCCATTCACGCCACTCATCTCTCCTACAGCGAAAGCAAAACACAACCAAGTGACCTTTGTTCTAACAATAGGTGCAATGGTAAAGTCTCTCGGGAGCTCGACTGCCGGCCACTCTGGGCTCTCTCACAGGTGCACTCATCTTAGCCTGTGGAGCTCTCTTGGGCATGGATTTCTTCTTTATAGGTTGAGGTGTAGGCTTGTTCTTTTCTACCATGGATTGTGAGGCATTGATCTTGGCTTTCTCCGACTCTAAGGTAGTGGGTGAGGTGAAGACAGTCTTGTCAGAACTAGTGTAAATAACTCTCTCAAAGCCCAAACCTAAAGCTAACCCAGCCTTATCAGCACACATCTTGGTCTTGGCCAAGATCAAATTTAATTTCCCCTTACCTTCTAAGCACTTCTCTACAAGAGAAAATATGTACTTATTTTCAGCTATGAGCTTTTTAATTTACCCTCTAACCCAGCTGAGCTTGTCCTTAAGAATCATGCAGGTAGGACACTTTGACTGCACATCCGTAGAACTCTCAGCACTCTCCAATTTAGACTCTAGCTCATTTATGCGCTTGTCTTTCACATCAACATTCTTTGAAAGCAAAGAGCAATTCTTGCAAGCGTCTAAGAGAGTAGGTCTAGACTCCTCCTCAAGGAGCTTCTTCTCGGCAGTCTCAAGCCAACTGACGACTTGAGTATGCACAGTTTGGAGCTCAACAAGCTCACTCATGACAACCAAGCAACTCTCACAATCCTCATCCTCGACCTTAGACCTAGACCTAAGCAACTCAAGCTCAGAACACACAGACTCATACTTAGGCCTAAGTTCTTTCAACTCATGCACAACTTTCTTAAGTAACATATCCTGGCTAACGAGAGTATCATTCAAGGTATCAACTTGGATGGAAAGTTAGTCGTAGGAAGGTAGTACCTCGGAGGGATCAAGCTCGGGGTCACTCTCATTGTTGTCATCCGCTATGAAACAGAGGCCGGTGAAGCCCTTGGCCTTTTCCTTATTCTTCACTTGTGGTTCCTCCTCCTCTGAGCTTGAAGAGGAGTTGAAGTCGCTGAGAGCCGTCACGAACTCCCTAGAAGCTGCCTTGGCCGCTTTCTTGGCCATCTTGTCGTAGTTCTTCTTGAAGAATAGCTTCTTATTCTTCTTCTTGTGCTTTTTAGAGTCATAGTTGTGGTCCTCCCTGTTCTTGAGCTTAGGGCAATTCGCCTTGAATTGAGTGGTATCACCACATTCAAAACAAGTACGAAATCCCTCTCTCCTCCGGTCTCTTCTGTTGTTGTAGAAGCGAGTGAACTTCTTCACAATAAGAGCAAGATCCTCATCATCCAATACATCCACCTGCTCCTCCGTGATAGAAACCAAGGAAGACAAAGCAAAACCACTCAGTGAAGTGTTAGCACAAGAATAGCTAGCTCCTGCCTGATTGCCACCATTAGGTCCAGAAACCAACGTCATGTTCCGAGATATAGGGTTTTCGATGCCTATCTGAGCCGCCTTGGCTATCCCGCTGGACTTGAGCTTACTGAAGAGTTCATCATAAATTAATGTGTTGTAAATTAGTGACTCTTCAATGCTCCAGATCTTCACTTCCCATATGCTACGATCGAAAGCATAGAAAAGCTTGATCGCCCTCTAATGATCAGAGTAGGACAAAACACCAGTGGATCTAAGGCTGCTCACAATTCCATTAAAACTAGCAAACATAGCATCTAGAGATTCATCGGACCCTTGCACAAACATTTGAAATTCTTGGTTGTATGTGCTTTTGGCGTCTGGCCTTAATATGATTAAGGTCTTTATGACAGACACTCAGAATAGTTCAGATCTCCCGGACAGTACGGAGGTACTGAACCCCGTCAAACCCATTTTGACTCAGGTTTGTGAACAAAATATTATATCCTTGTTGTTGCCTTATACTATTCAATTTGAACCTGAGTCGTGCGAGCAGCAGATACTGAATAGTTAGAATCAACTATTTCTCATATTGTAGTTCCTTGTGTTAGAAGATAAACCTCCATACGCACCTTCCAGTACGAAAAATCTCTACCATTGAACAAAGGAGTCTTCCCACTTCTCTCCATGTCACCTACAAATCACAAAGCCGGTTAGAGTTAACAAGTGATCAAATCGGCTCTGATACCAATTATAGCACCGAGATATGCTACTATAGAGGGGGGGGGGGGTGAATAGGTGTCTTAGAAATTTCTTACGAAATAGATGGCATACTCCTTATTCACCCAACTCTCCTAAAAACACACAAACAGAAACATAAACTTTAGAGAGACAAAGTGAGAAAGAAAGTTCCAATGCAATATGACTCCACGGATAGAATATGAAACATAGGCTCTATTCAAAACAATTCTATGTGTCTTTGTATAGCTTAAAACTTGAATGAATAACAAAGCAAAAAGTCAGTCACCGAAAAAAATAACTCTCCCAGTTGATGTTCTAGAGGAAAGGGGATTTAAGATCTTCTCAAATACATGAGTATATAAACATTTATGCCTCTAGTAACAAGAAGAACAACTTCCTAATGTTGAAAAATCGCAGCTCAAAGGAAAAAAACGAAAATCAATAAGAAAATCACAACCGAAAAAAAGAAAACTTGCAAACTGGCAAGAGAACCAATATAAAGAGACTAGAAGGAGCGGAATTCAAAGCCCTATTTAGATGGATTACAAGGATTTTTCTCTAAAAAACTCTCACCTATTACATATGCTAATCACTCATCTTCATCTCATTTAAAACTCTAGCACTAGCCTCTCAAATAGGTGGTACAAAGAGCTCAAGTGGTTGGTTCTAACTCTCTGATAGCCCTACCGCTCTATTTATAGGCCTAGAAAACTTCACGTCTAAGTTTCTTAGCTTCTTACCAAAATCTCTCTTTTGTAGTATACTCCTACCTACCACTAAGGGTATTTTAGTTCATTTCTTGCTCTGTCCATCGAAAAGTCGCGACACCTTCACGACATCGTATTGACACAAGCTTCACGATGGTGCCACATACTCATTCAATCCTCCCACGGTTTTGAGACCCAAACGTGAAGCCCTCTGCACGCTTCTCAAAGCATGGCTCGCAACTTACTTACACCTTAAGCAAGTGCTCTGATGTCGATACGTGTAATTCATCTTGCGATCTTGACCACCGGCAAGTATCTTCCGCTCCCGATCCCTCTAGACGTCTTATCACTTGCACTGGCATCCCTTTCACTTGACTTTATCAATACATCATCTTCATCCTTTGTTTTATGCTTTGTTTGACCTCCACGTGTATAGCTAGAATCATCCTTGACTCCGTCCAGCCTCCTTAATCATTTTGCACCAAGCACCCACTTAGCCTCGATCACCCGCCATCGACCACCAAGTTACACCTGTCACATGCACACCATGAGACAAGCAAACACATTTCTCCAACTACAATTCCAGCTAGTCCATAATCAAAATGCTTAAACCAAACTCAAGCAATCTAAAACTCGATAAATCAAATCAACAACTTTATCATTCACTCATCACATATAAACCAAAGCATATTTCAACTTATTTCTAATATTCTTAACTACTCCACCAGCACAGCCATGAGAACTGGCTATTCTCCTTATACGCCTGGCCCTAGTGTAGGATCTAGGATACCGACTAGAGGGGGTGAATAGACAGTTTTTAAAACTAATGGCTAAGCGATTAATGAAACTTACGGAAACAAACTAAAAATCACTATAGCAATATGAAAATAACTAAGAGCTATGTCAAGGTTTGCAATCCTAGGGTGACATGTAACAATTTATATTCTAGGAAAGTAAATTGCATAAAGTAAATTGCATGAAAGTAAATTACTCAAAATATAACACACGAAATTTATCCTGTGTTATCGGTGATTTGCTGATAACCCATAATCCACGTTAAGGTGAGTTAAAGCTTTTAACCGCTTATCTATCAAATATCTAATTCTTACATGAGAAAGGACTCACATCGAGCGACTTGATCTTAAATCGAAATAGAACAAGAACTACACAATACCTCAATTCCACTAGAGTAGCACTTAGCCTCTCACAATCACTGTCATGGCTCCTTCACAATTTTCTTTGAAGGGCCCAACAACGCAACAACCTCCAAGCTGTCTAGGAGGTGGCAACCTCTAAGACTAAAAAGTTGATGACGCTTGCTTGAAAGATCACTAGTGCCCCAATACTCAAACTCTTTAAAGTTATGCACTAGATACTCTCACACCCTTCAAAATGCAACCACTAAGCCAAGAGAGGGAGAGGGGAAAGGCAAAAGCTCCAATGAGTTGTAGTGAAATACTAAAGTCATTACTTGAACTAGCCAAGCTCTTATTTATAGCCCACACTCAAGAGTCAGACCATAGCTCAATCGGCGGTCGGACCGCCGCAAATACAACAGCTACAAAAGGCGTGATGATGATTCTAACACACATCTAGTGATCAGACCGCGACCCCTCACGGTCAGACCGCAAGCAAGAAACAAAGTGTCAAAACTCTGTTCCCAAGGTGATCAAACTGGCTATGCCAACAATCAAACCGCCAGCCAAACCAAATAGTCTGAACCCCTCTGTTCGTTTGGCGATTAAACCAGCACACTTTTAGGTTAGACTAGACTGAGTTCTACCAAGCATCGGCCAAGTTTGTACAACGATCAGGCCGACTTCTCCGACGATCAGACCGCCACAGCCAAGAATCATCTCAAAGACAGTCTTTCCCTAGTTTCTCTGAAACTAAATTTCCCACTCTACATGAAATACGCATTTAAATAACTATAACACTATAAATATCTCAAGTAAATACATATTAACCCCTCTTAATAGTACGACACTTATCCGATCAATTTCTCTATTCTAATCTACTTTGATCGGCAAAAATTAATACCCTACAATTATATATTTATCTTGAGCTAGCCATTTTCATATTTTACATTCATACATCTTCTAACTCCGTTACATCTTTATAACTAATCTTTTCATAACTCATTCAAGCATATTAATTCATAAAAAACATATTACCATTAATTATCAAATCACAAGGCTTAGATGCTTCACCCAGCCAGGACTCTCCTGCCACCGCCCTAGACGCTTCACCCAGCCAGGCAGACTTGCAGAGCCTGGTGCACAGGCTTCCTCCGTAGGCCTATATTTCGCCAGCAGATTTACACTATAAGTTGAAAACTGAGATGAATCATTCTGTACTAGTTGCAACACTATATTGTAGCCAACAATTATGCACAATTTTCACATAACTGCTACATACTTCATAGTTCACAAGAACCTTACAGTTACAGCAACAGAGTTAACATGCATGTACTACACAAAACTGTCATGCCGCTTCGACGGTTGTTTCTTTTGGCAAAATTAGAGCGATCAGACATTCAGCCGGATGAGGCGGAAGTGCCAGCATACCACACGCATCAGGTGTGGGAGGAAGGATGAACAGTAGCCTTGACCACATGGGCTTCACAGAAGGAATCTTTATCACGCCGGCACATTCTCTTTGTTTCAGATAGGATATAAAATCCCGGAACTGCAAGATACACAAATTTTCGGTTAACTGCTTGGTCATTAGTTCTCAGAGAAGAAAACCCCAAAATCTTTGTGTTTTGCATGATGGGAAATGCTTCACGTACAACCCATTCGTACAACTCCGTTACATCCAGGTGTTTAGGACCTTTTGACTAATAAGTGAGCAACCACCAAGTGATTTGAACTTTTTGATCTCCTGGTTGTAAAAGAGTTGTACAAGTGCTCAGAACAACTGCATGATATCTCATATTTCTAACCTTTTACTACGATATATCCTGTTCGTCAACATTAGAAATGAAAAACTACGATTAATATAACTATACTGCTGTCATTCTGCAAAGTATAACTTATGCAGATACAAAATATCCATACAACCTTAGTCAGTTGAACTAATGAACTTCAAAAAGAAATGGCACAACCTAACGTTTACACAGGAATGGACAGTGCAAGTCGGAGGCATTCTTTTTGGTGCTCGAAGGATTCCATAGGCTAGCGCGCGTGCGCAAATGTCACTTACGACTCAAGATTACAAGTTACATGGTCACAAATGCCAAAGTTCAAAAATGAATCTCCACAAAGTTATTACATAGTCACAAATGCCAAGTTCTTTTTAGTTTCCCTACTAAATAAATTACAACAGAAAGGGGCAATAATAAATTCATTTGCTGTTTACTAAAGGCTTAGTGCATGATAAATGCAATCCCACACATAAAACTAAAGATAGTTTAGAAAGCACTGGCTGATCTAATGTCATTGCACTAGATGTGAAAAACAAAATAAATATTCAAGTAGAGTTGCCAGTGTAGATGAGATCATACCCCTTTCTGATCACCATTTGAACAAGGCAACAACCGGCAGACTTCTCTCTGCAAAGTGGAAATAAAAATATATCATTTTGTTCCACAGTGAATAGCACAAGTACAGTTTCCTCTAAAACTTTATCTCTACCCTTAACACATTAAAATCCTTTCTATTTACTTCAGAGAAATCAGACAACAGATAAATCCTCACAATGGATGTTGTAATATATAAGTACAAATTGTTACATAAAAAATGCATCACGGCATACTCAATTATATAACATTGTCTTTTAACACTTATGCACCAACTGCACACTCAATGAGCCCTAAGTAATTAACTGGCCATACCAACTTACACATCTCAAACACAACCACCATGTTTTACAAATAGATTAGCATCGGAGTATACTCAGATATCTATTGTATGCTCATAGCCTAACGGTTACTCCCTGTGTTCTCAAATAGATGTAATTTTAGCATGTGTGAAGTCAAACTTTATAATCTTTGATCGCTAATATGAACAAAAGTATTAAGCGTTGCCACATAAACATGTTATTACTAGATTTTTTTCATAAAAAGTACCTCCAAATTGTTGTATCTTAAATGTTTGTAGTTTGTACAACGTAAGAAAAAAGTGATGGTCAAAGACTCAAAGGTGTGTATTGGAAACCGTGTCGTTATCGAAAACAAGTAAAAAAGAACATATGGCTGTTTATAAGGCTACGAGTCCAGTGATGAGCATGTATCATTCACCGAATCGGACATCAGGACATCCATCGGACCCTTTGTATAAAATAGCGGGCTGACTCACTCAGGTGTCAAAAGATGATATTTATAATGCTACAAGTCAAGTGATGAGCATGTATCATTCATCGAATCAGACATAAAAATACCCACAAAATCTAAATCGAAGTGTACAGGTGTCTGAAGGGTCCATAAGCAGCTATCAAGACATGAAGCATGAAAACAATTATAGCTTAGCACCAGAAATCTCAAAATAGAACAGTCTTATTCCTATATTCAGGCATAAATCAGATCAGAGAAGTGGTTAAATTTCAGCACCATCAGAATACCAAAATAACCAGATACCCCTTATGCAAACAGCATGAAACAAATTAACCAACACCGATATTAATTACTCGGGCACCTATATTCATATATCTTCTAGGTAACATGGACTCAAAATGCAGGATGTTCTAAAGGCACACTTTAGATGTTAAGTACTAGATGAACAAAACACACTTTACCATTCGAGATAACATAAAAGTTAAAACTACGCTAGGCTAAAAAAATTCTGAAATATAATATGCCCTTCTAGAACCTTACCTTACTAGGTGGAGTATTGGAGAAAGTTGTCTTCACATGCTGGAAATCTGTGCGCTTTGTCACATCTAATTTTGACGGCCATCTGGAAAGTCCAAAAAAATATTTTGAAGAAAACTAGCATATTCATACTGCAAATAATACATTCTGTAGCATGAATTTATGTAGTCCTTACTCTGCCGGTTCAGAAACAGCATTTTCATATCTACAGGCATCCAACTCTACTCTACTTGCATAGATTTTGCAATAATGCAAGCCACTTTTTGAAAGAGAACCCTGCCATCGGGAATGAGAGTATGACTTTTGCAAGTCTGAAGAGTCAGCAGTAGGTTGCAGCGGCGGAGAACTTGGGGGTGGTGGCACAGAAGGCGGCTGGGAAACAGGCAGTGGTGGAGGTGGCATATCTAGAGGTGTAAATGGATGGGGAGCTGCATTTGCTAGAGGAGGTGGTGGTGGCATTTTCTCAGAATGCTGCACTGAACCTCCAGGAACATGTGAAAGAGGGGTAACAGAAGAGGGTATGAAAGGAAGAGGAGTAGGTGGATTGATGCGGAAGTTACTTCCAGGCATCATGCCAGGAGAAACATGACTGAAGGGTGGATTTGGGGTAGTGTTCTCCCAGGGACTGCCTGGACCAGGATATACAGGACGGACAAAGGAGGTTTGAATAGGTGGTGGTGGTATTACAGAACCACGGTGCGTCAAGACAGGTGGGCAGGGACGAATTCCTTGTGGAGCTCTGTTTGACTCTACCCATACTTGTTTAGTATTTGGAGGTGACGGACCTGCACATCACGCGAGACATTGTTACATTGGAAATCAATCATTACACAAGTTTGCAAATATCTGTTCCATTAAACAATACTAGACTTGCCATAAATAGGTCGATCCCCTGGTACTGCATAGCCTGCATGATATCCTGAAACCCTTGGATTCCTGCAGATGTTTCCATCAGTGGAATGAGTATGTTATGTAACAAGAAAAATTCCCTTGTCATGTAAAAGTTGTAGGAAATGACAGTGCTCTGATGTTTTGTGGGTTCAATGAAGTAATGCCCTTCCAGCAGAAGACCTTTTATTTTTTATGCATAGCAGACAGTACAACATATTTGATTGATGATAAGAGGACAGAATAGTAAAGGCATATAAGGGTTGCAGTAAGTGTTTAAGCTTCTGCCTAGTCACATGATACAGTGACATGTTTTCAAATGTTACAAAAGCCATAAGGGGGATAAGCTAGATGTGCAAGTTTAATCATCATCGCCCCACAGAAAAATGAAAAAAAGCCTTGGCATGGCCTTATTGCTTTTGCTTCTTTCAATTGATGCCTTAATCAAACAATTTTGCGGTGCATGTAAAGCCTAAGGTGCAACTTCAGTGCACCAGCATCACTCCAATCAAAGTTGGTGGTATTAAATAATGTAATCGAAAGAGAGTTGTGAATTGTCATGTCCTGCTAGTATGTTGTTTCCATGTGAATTGCATGATTGCAGTATGCCAATATCAGCTATATCTACTTAAAAAAGGCCTTCACATTGACATTGAATTAGCCAGAAGCATCCTAGATTATTCTGTAGTACGTTTAAATTCAAATGGTGCATCTTCACAACATTCATTTAAGACAAGCAGGAATAACATGCTAATCAAATAGGCAACACAAAAGGTTCTGTAATAGATCGGTGGCATATGTAAAAAGAGTGACTTATTCAGCGGCATATAGAAAATTGGCGTGTTTATAATAGTGTATTATTTTCTTTCCTATGAAAAACAAGGAGTCATGTAAACCAATGAAACCAATTCCATTTGCTCATACATAGCATGGCATGGCTCCACAAATGCATTAATCGGACTTAGAAAATTCACCTCATGCATAGCATGGCATGGCTCCACAAATGCATTAATCGGACTTAGAAAATTCACCTCAACAAGAGCCATCCTCATTTAGCACGTTTTGGAGCTATAATCAAATCACCAGCCAGGTTGCGAAATAACTGATGCAACCAATGCTTTATCTACACAAGAATTAGGGGGGAAAGAGGTTAAGCTGACCTGATCTCATGGTGGCTGCTGTTGTCAGGAACACCCTGGCCTAACATTGGAGCAACAGGCAACACTGTTTTATCATGAATCAATCCTGCACCACATGTCCTTGATTCAACACTAATTGACTTCAGCCCAAATCTTGCACCATGCATGTGTGATTTTGCAGAGGCAGCAGCATCATGTGATCTATAATCTATCAAGCAGTAACCATCAAGCCTATTGAATTGCCACCTAATGACCTCACCGAATTGAGAGAAAGCATTGATAAACTCCATGTCAGGGACCGATTTGTCCATATTTTGCACCAAAAGTTGGTGACCAGATGTATTTTTATCCTTGGAACAAACATCTGCATGAGCTTGGCGCCTAATATAGACCTTTGCCATAGCTGCATCAACTGCCGTCTCGAATTCAAGAAGCAAAGCATTTTCGCTGGAGAGATCGGTAAAGCCACACGGTCTCTTCAACCCTGCTGCCTTCAAGTCATCAAACACCTCATCTTTTTCTTTTTGGTTATTGACTTTAGCAACATAAATATGACAGCTTTCACCAACAGCTATACCACCAATAAATCCCTTACTACCTATAAGTCTGTCTAAATACCTTATTTGAAGAAAACCGCCCCAAATAGAGGAACCCTGCATATATCCACATGCATGCACAGCATGTAATATGTTTCTATACCCAACTAAGGCAAAATCTTTGAATGGACAAAATAAAAAGTTTGCTAATGGGCCAAACTCCTCAAACCTAGATCTGACTAATGCCTCTGCAGCTCTATTTCCCAGTGAACCAACCCAAAGTTCCTTCGAAACTGAAATCACGTCCCTTGAGACAGAACCATAAAGATCAAATGGTTCAGAATATAAATGCTTCGCCTTCCCAAAATGACGTCCCGGAGAAGTAAGTGTTGTAGATCCTCCAGCAGAATCATACATAGATTTTGGTGTAAGCACATCAGGTCTTGCACCTTGATGCCCTGCATCAGAGGCCACAGTTCCTCTTTTGCAGCCATCCATTTTTGCATGTGCCAGCTTCTCAGATTTCTGCTCATCAGTATGAACCATGCACACATTTTTGCTCTGTAAAGACTTCTCTCCATAAATATCAATGCTGTCAGTTTTTGAAAGCATTAGCTGCTCAGATGAAACAAGTTCATCTGGTTGCGTATTTTCTCTATTTTTGTCAAGTTTCTCCGGCACTGATGATTCGTTGCCCATGTGACTTTTATCCTCAGCAAGTTCTGATAGAGAACCCAAAACTTTCAAACAAGATGACACCTCTGAAACCACAGCAGGTTTACAAGAATCACATAATTTTTTATACCTCGATAATATCCAACGTCTCAAAGATGGATGCCTAGAGATGGCCTGCAAGTCAAAGCAATATTGTAAGATAAATAAACAAAAGAGTTGCTGAAAAATGAAGATGAACCTACACAACATACTTGTACCACATGATTAGGTGAAAGGTTACAACAAAATCCCTAGAGATCACAAACTTAACAAAGAACATATGTTCTCAACTCCATACTACCTAACATTTCATCGACGTTTCTCCACAGCAGAGGACAGTGGCTGTCGGACAATAAAAGGCAATTCATTTCAACCTTTCTTTAAAATGAAAACAAAATGTCTACTCTGACATAGGGGCCACACCTAGCCATGATAAAAGAGGAGAAAGACAATGCAGTACAGTCTGTGGATTACTAGCTTGTAAATAAAACAGGTACTGGTAAGATCGTTTGGAAGTAGTGAAATATACTTCTACACAGGTAAGCCAACATAAATTATGCAACTCAGTGCCTGATATATCAATCTATGTATCTGAAAGATGTAGCAAATCATGGTACATCTGAAAGATGTAGCAAATCATGGTATATCTGAAAGATGTATATGAAACATAAATTATTCCAAGCCAGCATGCCAATGTTGTATCTCTTTTTTTGAACAAATCAGGCTAATAACTTTCTGAGTCAATTTTAACTTTAAATGCGAGCAGATCCTTGTCATAGATAAGCAGAATATGAACCATGGATCCTTGATAATTTTCAAATTGCTGTTTAGTAGTCAAATAGGTACGCTAGAACCCAATAGGGCACAGTTCACAACTTTTTAATGTAAAGGTGAAAAATTCAACACCAATAGAAAATGATCCATACCATTGTCATGTAACACTCATTTGACTCTACCATAGAATTTCCTGAAACAACATTATCATCGGAAGAAGGCTTTGAATCAACAATATTTTTGGTGTCAGACAGATTTCCTTCCATCCCTGGACACTGTTCGTCAGTCTTATCATCCACAGCATCTTTTGCGACATCGTTATTCAAAAGATAGGTCAGCTGATTTAAAAAGTACAGCCCTCCTTTTACATCATCAGTTTCTGCAGGACAAAGCAAAGCAAAACTGGCTTCTAGCATGTTCTGTGGGAATAAAAGAAATGTGCATAGCAAGCAAAGTGCTCTCAATTCAAATAAACAATCAAGTGCCAGTTTGTTCACATCCTTCGACTCCAACTTTAAAGTTTCTAGCAAATTCACAGGGTCCTGAAGCTTTGAAAGTTTTCTAGAGCCTATATGATAGATATCCTTCCCATCAAAGGTTGAAATGAAGAAGGTGAGAACAGACTTATAAACTGCAGAGCAGATTCCTGTGATAACAGATGACTTGGGCGCTTCAGATGATGCTGCAGAGCATATGTCAGTTAAGCCAAGGATGCAAGCTCTAGCTGTCTGGTATGCCACACCATTCACATCCTCCCCTCTTGTTACAATGTCCGTGTTCCATTTGCACATGTTGACGGTAACTTTAGCTGCTGCCTCGAGTGCAGTTGGACAGTATGAGGCAAATCGAGGGATCAACAAAGACAGATAACGTTGTGCACTTTTTGAACCTGCATGGATAGACACATAAAAGATAAGGATGGTTTCTAAACATGGTAGCAACTAATTGTTTACCAGTATTATAAGCTTAGATCATGGAATCAAATGCAGCGATACTCCAGAAATTTTATTGAATAGTGCAGCTCTGTTTGTTAATCAAAGACTGAGGCCTTTAATACGACACATTATACAGAAAAGCTATCAACTAAATAAATGAAAGACAGATCAACTATACTCTTTTTAGATTGTGCAATTCTTGGTATTAGATAACATGGAAAACAAGTCTACCACAATGTCATGGGTATATTCACCCTCCCATCTATTGGAGAATACTTTGAAAGTGTTGTCCACTTGTCCTCACTATTTGCTAATTAAATTCAAAGCGCAAAGAAGCATGATTGCTACAGAAGGAAAGTTTGGGCATCCGTAGTAAAGCACAAAGTTTTAAGATTAAGTTTTACAGTTCCAGAGATAATGGAGCATTTAATCACGTAATCAACTTTTGCTTCCAAATTTAATTTCATAGTGGAGAAATTTCATGCACATTTTATCATAGTTTGGTGTACACATTACTATTAACATCAACAATCATTGCAGACAAGACACTGACTAGATGGAATGCACAAGTGAAGTATACTAAATATCTATGTACTTTTAGTCAGTTGCAAATCAACCAACTTAGTCCGTTGCAAATCAATCACATAACAAAACAAATAAGTTACCATACGAAATCCATTGTAAAGTTGTATTTCCTCATGTAAAATTATATGATTCCATTTGTTTTGCATCTGAATCCGCTGTCTGTTAAACATCCCTAGACCCCAGTATAAATTTTTCCTCTCCTGATATAAACTAACAGCCACACACTAAGCCAGAACAACTGAAGGAAATAGGAACGAAGTCTCGAGATTTCACCATCCATCGAGATTGCTCCAACAAACAGTCTAGCTTCGAGTGTGAAGTGATTTCAAGCATACCCAGGTTATGGCACATCGTAACATCAGCTAACGAGTAACGACGAAAGCAATTTCCAGTTTTACTGTATATCATCGTGAGCGACCGGGGAATGGAAGGGAGTTTAGCCACCTCGGGAGGCGGAGATGAGGAAGAGGTAGTCCTGCTCCAACTCTGGCATGAGGTGCGCGTCCTGGCGGTCTATGCTGGTGCGGATGCGGCGGTTGCACTCGTAGATCCTGCACAGCTCCTCCCGGTTGCGGCGCTTTTGGAGGATCTCCTCCGGAGACGGGGACGCCGTCTGTGGCGGAGGTAGAGGAGAAGAGGAGGGCGCAGCGGCGGCTAGGGTTTCGGGAGGCACCGTGGGAGGAGGTGGAGCTGGGGACGGAGGCGGGGACGGCGCCGGAGCGGAGGAGGGGCTTGGGACCTGGGCGTCGACGAGCTTCCGCTTCTTCGGCGGCGGCTCCGCCACCGGCGACGACATGATCGGGAGGCGCCGGGTAGAAGAAGAATGGTTCGGCCCCGTCCGATGGACGCCTCTCACCACCGCTTCCCTGGGCCTGAGGCAAACAGTGGAATAAAACGAAGTTATTCTGCGGTGGTTTTGTGAACCTGTGAGACTGCCTTGTGAAATGTACGCAAATCTCTTACGGGTAGGACCGTAGATCTCACTTCAAAAATGGTAGGTGACCTCCGGAGGTGAGGCATTGGTGTGGACATGAACCGAATGTTGAAGTCGGGTGGGCCACGAATTGTGATTAGGATGGTAAAAATAGCTATTTATAATGAGATTAGAGGTTGCGATAAAGCCGATGATGGATCAACATTTATATAGTATAATATGATGATGTATATAAAGTAGAAGAAAAATTTTATCATCGTTGTCCTACGACCTCACAACTAAGTAGTAGCAGCAAGTGAAAAAGGATACGGAAAGAACGAAAGCGAGTGAAGTGGAGAATTACAGGGAGTAGCTTTGACATAGTGGCCGGATCAAAATAACGAGAGTTTGACAGGACGGTGATAGGAAAGTGTTCAAAGTGAGGCTATTTATTTAGACGGAGGTCTAGTCGTTAGGGTTTTGCTTGTGCTTTTGTATGTTTTATTATAATCAGTGATTAAAGAGGAGATGTCATGTCATGTTTCATTTATTTTTCATCTATAGTGTGTAAGGGTATCTCTATCTACATACAAGAAGATAAAAACTTTGATATTTATGTGAGCATAGAAGGATATAAAATATTACAACAAATTATTTGAATTTACTTTTTAAGTTAGGAAGGGATATTGCCAATAAGAAAAATGGAAGGGGCATTAGTGAAAATCGAGAAGTAAACTATTTGGACATCTTAGAGCATATAAATCTTACATGAGTTTTAAAAAACTCCTAAAAAAATACAGCTCAGTTTCATTTGAAATAGGGAAAGTTTCTCCGGGAATTCCCCAGGAAATCGTTCCATTCCATCAAATCAAGTTAGGGGAAATTCTAGTTCCCTCTTTGTTATTTTAGACAAACTGCGTTCCTACTGCGTAGCCATAGCAAATTTTAGGCCATGAGACCAAAACCGAATATAGTCCAACGAGGCCCATTAGCCCATGCCTACCCACAAGGGACCTCCACGCGTCACGCACGGCCCATCTTCGCGCGGGCGGGAACAGGCGAGAAGGCAAAGGGAGCCCCAATTTTTCCCGCGTTTCGTCGTCCCCAACCCAGCCACCCGACCCAGGCAGTGTCGCCGCCGCACTCACACCACCGGACACCGGTGCGCGCCCCTTTCCCGCCGCCTGAGCGCGATGGCTCCGAGGGATCTCGCCATAGCCTCCCTCTCAGCCGCGGCCGGTGCCATCGCTGCTGCAGCAGCGCTGCGCTTCCTATCCTCTTGCAGGACATCCTCCGCCAGGCCCCAGAAGCAGCCCCTCGCCGCCAACGGATCCGCCGCAGAGCGCCCGCCGGCGCAGTCCCCTTTCGACCCATCCAAGAGGGAAGGGTGCGTCCTTCGTCCCGACCTCGCTGATGATTCGTAGCTGAGTTCCGCTCGTTTTGAGTATCCTGTGCGGATTTTTATGGCGCTTGTTTTTGCAGGTACATCTCCTGGGACGACTACTTTATGGCGATCGCGTTCCTTTCGGCCGAGCGGTCCAAGGATCCTAATCGGCAGGTAGGTTTTCCAATAGTGGGTGACAGGAGATTCATAAAGTACATTCTTGCTGGATATGCGTTTGCGCTAAAGCTGTTTGTGGAAATTCCTTAGTGGCACTGGTACATGCACAGCCGCGTAGCTTTTCTGGCTACGGATAGGTACAGATATATGTAGGATTAGGTGGGAATGCTTGTATATACCCAATGTCCCGATCAAATGGACCATATTCTACCGACTTGAGATTTTAGTGACACTGTTGACAGAGCCTATCTTAGTAGTTAGTACCCCATGCTAGTCTCTCTTAGTAGTTGCTAACCGATGTAAGCACTTATATTTCTGATTGAATGATGCTCTTTGATCCTTTGCAACTCATGACGAATAGAAGATTACCACATTCAGCAACGATGAAACCTTTTGGTTCTATAGTGAAACTTTCCATCCTTGTAATGAACAATTTGATAAATCTTTCCAATCTAAAAGCCTTTCTAGTGCTTCAAATTTTATAACAAAAGGCACCAAATTGACAGGCTGCATATCAACTTTATGCGATGATATTAAATAAGATAATTACTTCTTTTCAGTCTCAATTTTGTTGTACCTCTTTCTGCTTGATGTGTCATAAACGGAAGAGGAAGATGCTTGTTTTGACATCCTTTGCATGGCAGATAATGTTAAATGTTGTTTCATTACATGTGTGGTTGTGTCGGTGATCGAACTATGATTTCATTTATTTGCCATATATTTCACTCAGGTTGGAGCATGCTTGGTTAGCCAAGAGGGAATAATCCTAGGTGAGACTGAAGTTTGATAATACTTTTTGTTCACAATTGACAAACCAAAGTTTATATACTATAATAAGTATGTGGGTTTTCTCCATAATGCATACGAGCAACAATATGAAAGCACATCATCCAATTCTCGGTACACTGCTACAGATTTGTTTATATATATTAATTTGACCATGAGATGCCAGGTTTATTGGAGACATCACGTGTGTTGACAAATTCTGGAGTGTGAATGATTCTACATGTGCTACTTTCCTGTTGGAAATTCACTACTCTTATACTCTATAACTTCTACCTTTTTCTGTCTAGCTACACTGTTGATGGCTTCGTCCAAGTTTAGCTATTCCAATTATATATCCATAAGCTGCCCGCAGATGATTCAGCAGCAATATAGCACTAAATATTTTTTATAGTCAGTGATCCTAATTTAACAGGGCATTTGTGGTATCTTTGTTGTAGTACATTGATAAGACTACCTTGGCTTACTGCAATATGCAGCTTAGTTCTCCAGAAACTTGTTCTGCTTGCCGATTGCAGTACCTTTTTGTGTTGGGCCGATTGTGATGGATACAGTTGTGACTGGGCAAGTATATTATCTTTGATAATGTAACTCAACTGTTTTGTAACCAGGGATTGGCTACAACGGATTCCCTAGAGGTTGTTCAGACGACAAACTTCCTTGGGCAAAGGTGCACTTTCTTGGGCAAAGGGCCCATTCTATGACGAGCGATATAAAATTACTTCTAGTCAAATACCACATGCAAGTTTTGAAGATATCCATAGATTCACTTTCTCACTTTTCAAATAGGATCACATCTGTTACATATGATGAAGCAAGCAACAC
This sequence comes from Phragmites australis, assembly GCF_958298935.1. Classification (NCBI taxonomy): domain Eukaryota; kingdom Viridiplantae; phylum Streptophyta; class Magnoliopsida; order Poales; family Poaceae; genus Phragmites; species Phragmites australis. Next base: position 39,963,139 of record NC_084922.1, on the reverse strand, counting down.
TATTTTGCTAATTTATTTTCTATTGCAGAAATCTGCAAATGGAGATCCATTGGAAACGAAATTTCCGTAAGTATTTCGCTTGTCATTCCTAGTCTCGTTGCCATTCTTTTATTTTTCCCATTGATACACACCTATGTTTTCTGGACACATCCCATGCATCAATCTTGATCCTAAACATGTAAAATTACTTGTCTCCGATCTAATTATGATGAGGTAGATCAACTCTTGTGGGTAAATGTATACTTGGAATGCTTTTTTTTTTCAAAGTGAGCAATGGACAATAAATCGTTGATGAAAAAGAGTTAATGAAACAACCAAAACATGGCGAGGATGACTTTTAAGCCCCTCAAGAAGTGCAGTTTGAACGAGATCTTGTGTATGCACCATCCGGGTAGTAGCCCACAATTGACTTTGCAAACAATATAGCTGTTTTGCTGTTTAGAAATTCATTAGCATACTTAGTCGTCAAGTTTCCACCAAGCTGTTGTCTCTGAATATGGGCTTGCTTGTTTCTCCTGTATCAGTTCCACCCTCAGTTTCATTGCCTTAAATGTTGTGAGATTATTCTACATCGATTAATTATATATAGCTAATCTGGCTTTGTTTGCGGAATCCTGAGGTACAAATCTTGGATTTTATGCTGCTTAGTTCTCATATAATGAGGGTAACAATATATTCTTATACTGAAAAGAGTGTCCAGTAGCAGCGCTACCTGCTAAATTCTAACCATCAAAATTATTTTTAATGCTGGCAGCTATGTTGTTCATGCTGAAGTTAATGCAATTTTAAATACAAACCATGCTTCAGCAGCTGGACAGGTTTGATCTTTCCAGTTCCCTAAAACAATGTACATTTCAATCACCTCTTATAGAAACATTACTGGTCTTATGTTTTTCTTTTCTCACAGAAATTGTATGTCACCATGTTCCCATGCAATGAATGTGCTAAGATTATTATTCAGGTTTGTCCCTTGGTAGGATTACATATTATTAGAGTTACAGTTTATTCTAGTGCAGCTAAAATTACTCCCACTGGTATATATGTTGGGACTCATTTTGTTTGCAAGATGTATCAGCAAGTTTCTTACTGTGCATGCCGTAAATATTCACCTAGGCTTGAAGTGCACTTTTGCCTTTGCATACTAGATGGAAATGTTGAGAAGCACTGAGAACTTCCCTGTTAAAGCTTGCTTGCTTGCTCAATTTAAGCGAGGTTGCATACACACAGCAGTTCAACAACAGTGATTTACTAGTTTGGCATACCGCATACACATGATAGTTTATTTCCCATTTAGCCATTCTTTTTCAATAACAATTCCAAAACAGTCACGATGAAAACGTTGAACTTGGAAACTACTGGTGTTATTTTCACGTGGATATAATTCAATCTCAATTCCCATGTTCGCGTAATTCAAATAATTATTGATTGAATTCTTACAGCACGCTGATCTTTCTTACAGTCAGGCGTATCAGAAGTCATCTATTTCGTAGAGAAAAGGATTGACAACTCAGCTCATGTTTATGTTGCTTCTCACAAGTTGTTATCACTGGCTGGTGTCAAGGTGCTCCAAATCTTCCCAATTTGAATAGCAGCACTTGATGTCGGCATGAATTGGAAGTCGTAATATACAATCTTATGCACCGTCTACAGGTCAGGAAGCATCAACCTCAGATGGCGCAAATACCAATCAAGTTCCAGGAGCCATGAAGTTGTACTAGTGAAAGAATGATGCAAGATATCCGTTCATCATGGTACCGATGACAAATGACTCTGGCAGACTCTCAGCGTTCTCAGCTGGCACGCAGAGTCGGAATCCCATCCTCCAGGGAGGTGTTGTAAAATCATAACCTAGAATTCGTACCGGTTACACATAGGCATTTCAAATTCCCTTCCTGATATCAGATATAATCTGTCCTAGGCACTAGGAAATGTGCTTTTCTTTATGTAACCTGTGGTTGCCCTATGATTATATCCTCTTCGTCGATTCTAGTCGTTGCACAATGACACATAAGTCTTGGAATAAAGTAGTAGCAGCACTGGCTTTTAGTTTCTTAATAATATGTCTCAAACACTACAGCAGGGTCCTTTTGCCCTGCACTTGGTCCTTGGTGCCGAATAGAGCTTGTTCACTGTCATGCAGGAGGTCCAATTCCATCCCTTACCAAGCTACTAGTACAAATCATGTTCTTCCTCTGGTGATTAGCCTCCAATCCGCCCCTGCGTTTACCAACAAAACCGACCGCGCCGTCGCCCCTGGCCCCAGGGCTGTTCAAGTCTTCAGGGGTTCGGACGCGACTGTTAGCATACTACCTGGAGATAGTGAAGCTGGCGGCGCGGAACCTGAAGATGCAGAAGCCGGAGGGGCAGAATGTGAACATGGAAGAGAAGCGTCAGGCGAGAAGGAGAAGCGGAAAACTGTATCAGCGCCCTGCCAAATGTTGGCGTGTCCACGCACGCGAGGCCATTGCTTGGTTCAGCGCCAGTATGTGGGCGAGCTCGCGTATCGCCCATGCTCCCGCGCCCGCATTAGTTTATTTTTACACCTACACCCCGAGCGAAACGGCGGCGGCCAAATGCACCGCCAATTTTTTTTTTTTTTTGGCAAAAACCAACAGTTCGGCGTGGTAGCTTGGGCACTATCCAAACGCGCCCTTTCATATTTATAAAAATATAAGGTTATTTTAAAATATTGCATTTCTAATCTACCATCATCTGTTGAAAGTCCGATAACAAGGTATCGCTCATCTAACTTATGGGGCTCATGGCACAGCAAATTAAAAATTAAATACCCTGACTGACAATCCACATCAACGCATTATCCAACTAACGGACAACATCTTTATTATCGTCTGTTGGAAAGACGAGAACTGACAGGATTCTGTTGAGCCCACTGAAAAAGGTGTCACCTGAACGGGTGATACTTTTTCACACACATAATTTTTTAGTCTAAAAGCAAAAGTATGGATTGATGTGGATCCAATAGAGTACTGTCGTCATTTTAACGAACGTCAGATGTTGCTAGTTAGTTGGACAACACGTTGATATGGACATCACATCAGTCATAGTATTTAATTTTTGACCGTTGTGCCGTGAGCTCTATAAGCTGTCACCCATTAGATGAGTGACAACGACGGTAGTATAGATGTGTAATATTTTAAAATAACATTATATTTTTGCAAATATTGACAAATAAAAATATATGAAAAAATTCAACAAAGTGGGTATATCAGCCCAAGTGGCTTGTAAAGGCCTTGCATACTCTGCTTGCTTATAGCATACAGGATCAACTTGGAAAGGAAGTAGAACCAGGCGGCGGCGTCCGGTACGCCGGCAGCGAGGAACCCTGTTTGGAGGCGAGTGGCGGCGCTGTATCTGTACCTTATCCTAGTTCTAGTTCCATCCGTATTTCCCCAATTCCCAAGTTCACCGCACACAGTGATGACCGCACGCCTCCCGCCGCCGCTCCGCCCGTCCACCGCGCCGCCTCCGCCCGCCGTCACGCGCGCGCTGCACGCGATCAACACCTGCACCTCCGTCGCGGCACTCGGGCCCCTCCGCGGCGGCATCCTCCGCGACCCCGCCCTCCTCCGCTCCACCGCCGTCGTCTCCGCCTTCTTCCTCGCCTGCGGCCGCCTCGGCCACCTCGACCCCGCGCTCGCCCTCTTCGCCTCCCTCCCGCGCCCCCACGTATTCGTCTTCAACTCCCTCCTCCGCTCCCTCCACCACTCGGCCCCATCCCCGGCCCTGGGCTGCTCCCCGCTCTCGCTCTTCCGTCACTTCCTCCGCCTCGGCGTCCGCCCCAACGGCTACACCTTCCCGATGATGCTCACCTCCCTCTCCTCCCTCAGTGACCTCAGGGTCGTGCACTCCCAGGTGACCAAGTCCGGGTTCGCGCGCGACCTCCACGTCTGCAACGCCCTCCTTGCGCGTTACGCGGCATGCGACCCGAAGCTGGCACACGCCGAGCAGCTGTTCGATGAAATGCCCCGCCCGGACGTCGTCGCCTGGACCACCGTGATCACTTCATACAGGAATCGCGGCCGCAGCTTCCAGGCTCTGGCCACCCTCCGTCGGATGCTTGCTGCCTCTGTTGCCCCCAACCGCGTCACCATGGTTTCTGCGCTTGGCGCTTGTGCAGCCCACGGCGCGGTCGACACTGGCGTCTGGATACATGAGTACGTTCGGAAGCAGGGATGGGAGCTGGATGTTGTATTAGGCACCGCACTTGTTGACATGTATGGGAAGTGTGGGCACGTTGTGGACGGTGCGCGTGTATTCTCCGAAATGGTCGAGAGGAATGTGTATACTTGGAACTCTATCATTGGAGCACTTGCTCTGGCACAGGATGGAAAAACGGCGCTGCAATGGTTCTTCCGGATGAAGGCTGATGGCATGCGACCAGATGCAGTCACACTGATTTGTGTTCTTTGTGCTTGCGCACATGCCGGGTATGTTGATATTGGGAGGAAAATATTTAACTTGATTGTTCAAGGTGAGTATGGGTTTCAACCTGGGATCAAGCACTTTGGATGCATGGTTGACCTTCTTACTCGCTCTGGACACCTGGATGATGCCTTCAAGGTTGTTGAGACAATGCCATCACAGCCAAATGCAGTCATTTGGGGCTTGCTATTGCGGGGTTGCAAGGCCCGTGGTGACTCAGTCTTGAGTGAGCATGTGACAATGCGGCTGGTGGAGTTGGAGCCTGAGAACGCATCACATTATGTGCTGTTATCTAACTTGTATGTCGGGGCAGGGAGATGGCAGGAGGCTGAGGAGGTCTTGAAGTGGATGAAGAAAAAGGGTTTGACGAAGGATGCAGGCTGGAGCCTTAGGATGTTAGAGGACAGGTCAAAGAAATATATGGATGATGAATATTTGATGGAATGTGCTTTGTGAGAAACATTGGAAGGTCTTTCGATGCGTACCATATAGAGAAGTGTGCCCTTCCTTTCACTTTGAGATAGATCATTAATGTTTGAAGGCTGGAATTGAAGACCAATGCTAAATCACCTTTGGATTAGGGCAAAGAGCCTCCAGGAAAGCACTTGGCACAAAAATTTTATGACACGAGAAAGGTTAGTAAAGGGGAGCAGCATTGTTACTTGGTAGTAGTACAAGTTATTAAGTGTTTTCATTAATCTTTTTTGGGAAATCATGTCGCCAGAAAAAAAGGGGGAAATCACATTGGTCTGTAATTCCCATTTTATACAATCCTTCATTGTTTCGAACTTTTACCAGCTCCTTAGACAAAATGTTAGATAGAAATTAGGACTAACAATATTATGTTAAATGTATTTATTAAACCTTTGGTAAAGATTAATATTTCCTCTGTTGTCTCCTCTAACAATTTTGCCTGTAATAGGAAAGTTTTATGGGACTATTCAACCCTCTTAAAAGTAAAAAAATAATGTAACTTCTGTCATGATTAGTTCTGAATTTTGCTTCTTGGAACAATGAACAATTTTCCAGCTAGTAGGAAATAAATAAATACAATAAGAAAGGCAGTGCTAGTATTTTATTGATGTTATGGGCTTGTCCAATTTAGCATGAAGTGGAACTTTAGTTTGTTCACTGCCCTTAGTGTTGTGTGGGGATGGACATTCAGGTTGTCTTTGTATGTTACCACAAAAACTAACTTTGTGCATCAGTAGTATAAATGTTGCATGTTGCAGCCTGTACAAAACACAAATGAATAAGACAAGCCAAGTTGGTTGGTACTGCTTTTGAACAAGAAAATATCTCACCCTCTTGTGTCTTATCTCAGTATGGTCTATTGGTCTATACTCTATAGAGACATGCGGGACCAGCTAGAAAATTCTTACTTGATGGTGACTCAGTTATATAAAGCAATTCTAAACAAACGATATTTTTGCTCGGTGAGACTGTCTATTTTTTTGGAAACTTTCTTTGTAAAAAAAAAAATACTCAGCAACTTTTAGTATTCGGATCCACCACTCATATTTCAATGTGCCTCCCAAGTTTCAAAACCATGCTTTCCTAGAATCCCTTTTTGTTTTTGCTTATTTTTAACTTTTAGCGACTCATCGACATTGATATGCTACCAATATAAAGGTGCACAAAGCTTTGAAGGGATTCTCTAATGAAACATGGCTCCTCTGACTCCAAGACTTGTAGTGCCCATAGATGTGAAGAAGAAGCCATGGGAGCAGAAGGTTCCTCTTCATAACCGCTGGCATCCTGATATCCCTCCTGTTGCTGATGTAATTGAAGGGGAATTATTCCGTGTTGAGATGGTTGATTGGACTGGAGGACGGGTTAGTGATGATAATTCTGCAGATGATATCAAATTCCTGGATCTCACAATTGTAAGTTTCTATACCTGCATGAGATGCCATTTGAGTTTTTTTTTTTTAAATTATGGTGCTCTCATTAAAAAAAATGTGCCAAACTGACTACAGATTTTCCACAGACTCATTATCTTAGTGGGCCTTTAAGAATAGTTGATTCTGAAGGGATTCCAGCTTCACCTGGTGATCTTCTTGCGGTAGAGATCTGCAACCTTGGCCCACTTCCTGGTGATGAGTGGGGTTATACTGCAATATTTGAAAGGGAGAATGGAGGTGGATTTTTAACCGACCACTTCCCCAGTGCAAGGAAAGCCATTTGGTATTTTGAAGGAATTTATGCATACTCCCCTCAAATACCAGGTAGAGGTTCGCCGTTATTGCTGTGAACAAAGTTTTCCAGTTTTGGATCCTTCAATAATCCATTTTGTGTATACCAGGTGTTCGTTTTCCAGGATTAACTCATCCTGGTATAGTGGGAACTGCACCATCAGTTGAGCTTCTTAATATATGGAATGAAAGGGAAAAAAGATTGGCTGAGACGAGTCAAGAGACCCTGAAACTGTGTGAAGTCCTGCACCAGAGGCCCCTTGCGAATTTACCAACCCCTGAGAATTGCTTACTTGGAAAGGTATGGTTAATAGTTTCACTTTCATTCAAGGACTAAACTAAATGTAACACTGTTTGCATTACTCACAATTAATCTTTTTATGTGATCCGGAATGCCAATACAACTGTTCTACCTGCTATTCTTGCTTGCTACCTGTATGGTAAGAGGCTAAGAGCCATGTTTATAATGCATGCAATGTGATGCAGATTCAAGAAGGGAGTGCTGAATGGCAAAAAATTGCAAATGAAGCAGCAAGAACTATTCCTGGAAGGGAAAACGGTGGGAATTGTGACATAAAGAATCTAAGCAGAGGTTCCAAAGTTTATCTACCAGTATTTGTTGAGGGAGCAAATCTGAGCACTGGTGATATGCACTTCTCCCAGGGCGATGGTGAAGTCTCACTCTGTGGAGCAATAGAAATGAGTGGATTCCTTGAACTCAAGTAATAAACTTCATTCTTATTTGTGCTTTTCAATACCACTTGTTATATTATAATTAATAAATGTGTCTGACATCTCATATTCATTTAGTGATCTCAAATGATGGACCCAAATACCCACTTACATCAGACCAGATCTCACAGTGTAGGAAAACTTCAGTTTCTTGGATTCCATCTTATGTTATCAAGATATTAGACCAGTACACTACCGTCGATCATCTTCATAGCTGATTGCATTGGACTTGATGGACTCAGATGGGAACGTTAAGAATGTGAATAAGTGAATTCATGGGAGTGCTATCGGGTGTTGACACATAAGTCAACTGTGATGTTTCTATTCTATCATCATAATAGTTAAGCATGCATTAGTGATTTCTAGTTCCTGTATTATGTCATGATGTATTATTTGTTGGGATCAAACTGACTCCATTTCTGTATAACATATCAATGAATTCTAAACCACAGGATCAACTCATATCATTCTTGACTTACCTTGCTGGAGATGCTGACTGTGTCAGTTGGATAAATAAAACCTGCCTTTGCAGATTCATTTCCCTTTAGGTGCTTGTCAAAAATCCACAGATTTCTCTCTTGCATTTTGTATAGGTGTGAGATCATCAGAGGTGGGATGAAGGAATACTTGACTCCAGTTGGTCCGACGCCACTTCATGTGAATCCTATCTTTGAGATAGGTCCAGTGGAACCACGTTTCTCAGAGTGGTTAGTGTTTGAGGGCATCAGTGTAGATGAGTCTGGGAAGCAGCATTTCCTTGATGCATCAGTTGCCTACAAACGTGCAGTCCTTAATGCTATTGAATACCTTTCCAGATTTGGGTACTCCAAGGAGCAGGTAGGCAGTAGGGCTACTAACTATTATCCTGTAAGTATCCATGTATGCTGAATATTATCTTAACATCGGGGGCTTATATACAGGTATATCTTTTGCTATCATGCTGTCCATGCGAGGGTAGGATATCTGGCATTGTAGACTCCCCTAATGCAATGGTGACTCTTGCCATCCCTACAACCATATTTGACCAGGTTTGTTGCAACAGCCCAACACAATTTCCTTGATCTTTTTTTACTTTTACGAGTTGTATTTGTTGCTGTTCTATTTTCATCGTTCATTAATAGATTAGTTAAAGAATTACGTTTTTAATGGAAACAGAATTGTGGCATGTTCGCTTGGTCTAATTTGGATTGAACATAAGCTTTTGATATGTGACGTGTTGTTTCTAGAACCAAAGAGTAGTGCCTAACATAGTAACGTGTCAATTTTCCGAGAGTAGTCGAGTAGGCTGGCTGGTCAATGCCAATGTTGATAGGATTAACATATATAAGATATAAACTTATGAGTAATCATCAGGGCATTTGATATGTGCCAAATTACTCCTGACAGCTTGAAGCTGATCAGTAATGGGATAGATTGATGGCTCAGTAAGAGTTTCTTTTTCCTACCTATTACTTTCTCAATTTTCTTGAAATTATACTTTCTGAGTAACCCTGGCCACACCTCATCTGTGGCATGCATCACTAAATTATTTCTTGTAATAGAAGAGGCCCAAAACAGTCCAAAATAGGTCTTTTCCCCTGACTTTTATTGTTAAGGTCAAACTGGAAGAAGACCAACTTGTAATTTGTAAATATTACTTCCAGAAGTTAATAAGAACTAGGGGAAATGTTATGGAGAGTATCTTTGGTTAGAGATAGAGTTTGTTAGTTTAGTTAGATCGGTTAGATTCATTAGTTGGAGATAAGATTGCTAGTTTTTTTAATTGGAGATAGGATTTGTTAGTCGGTTTAGATTAGATTATTTGTTAGCTTGGGGTCTATTTAAAGGAGGGTGATGTACCGAACAAATCAAGCAATCAATGAAATAAGTTAGTCCACGTAAATCAGCTGCTCAGAGCCTCCTCGAGAGGGCGAGTACGCTCCGTCAGTTATCCCTACCGATCCAATCAACCCAACCATATCAGGAAACATATAATTTTCAGTGAGGTATGATTGACTTTGCTTACTTCGAGATTAAACTTGGCCTATTCCTTCTTAGTTTTGGGCTTTTGGCCATATTATAGTAACTAATAATAAATCAAATATATGCAATCCTGCTGCTAGCATGATAGCATTACTTTCATTGAAAATTCAAGGATCTAATAATAATAATGGCTTGTCATGAGAGAATCTCCTTCCTTCATAGGTATTTTTTAATTCTAGTAATAAGTTATTTTAAAACTTTCAATGCATAACATTTCAACTGCTAACATAGGATATAAAGCCAAAACGCTTGAGCGGACAAGGACCAAAATTGAAAAGACTCCCAGATCTTCTCAGATGCTCATACGATGGACATCTCCCTGTTACACAAGACCAAAGTGGTTCAAGCGCACCCTAGTGACGAACATGAGATGGAAATTGATGCAGTACCATGATTACACCATCTAGTTATAAATTTAAATAATATTTATCTTTCCAACTTCCAAGAATCATCTATGTAGCGTGGAATTCATAATGTGGATCCGGTGGTAATCTGTGCTGTCTTGATAGTCATTTGTCAATCAATCATTGTGTATGAGGACACCTACGCATGAATAGTGTCATATTTTCTGTATATTGCTACAAAGTTGTGCTATGTGGGCCATGTATGCATTTCTGTTTTTTCCCTGCTTTGAGATGGTTTATTACAATTGTAACTTTATCATTTCCCCCTGGAACTTTTCTCTTGATGAGGAAATTTTTCCCTATAATTACGAGACAGACATTGTTTAGAACATGTCGCTCTCTAGAAAATCTCTTATTTCGAGTGGTAATCTTGTCGAAGCCACGGGAGGAGTGGGTTTATGATAGGTGTGCCTAGCAATAGTGGTAGTATCATGCTGTCCCTTGTATGCAAGGTGTAACAGATTCAGGTAACTTGTAACATCCAATATGTCAGACACTAGAGCAACCTGTAACAGTTTCAGTAGAGACCGCAAGTTGTATGGATTGTGGTAGATTTGCGTTTAGGGAAGGGAGAGGGTGAGTAGATATGTTGTAATAATGCTTGACTAATGCCTAAATAACATACGGATTATTATAAAGTGTGATGTAACATGCAACGAAGTTCATTGTGGATTTCACTATAATAAAACATGGAATGCACTGCATCAGTTCTTAAAAAGGGTGGAGGAATAGAAAAGTCTGGATTTGGGGAGAGGTCTAATGACAATTATGACATTTTTTCTGGCTCGGATGGTGCCAATCCGGCCAGTATCAGTTCTAACAGAAGCACAAAGGAAACCATGCAAACATAAGCAGATACTCAAGAAGGCATATTATGATACTGGGCCTACTCATGAAATGACATCACACATGTATGTAACTACCAGCAGTGAAGTAGCATGATCTAGAAGCAGGCAGCTGAGTTGTGATTGTGAGCGACCGATTCACTCCTCTCATCTGCCTTGCTCATGAGAAACTGGAACACACTGTATAAGCAACTGGGAACGAAGTAATAGTACTAGCAGACAGAGTGACAGACTATGGCGTCTAGCTCGATCTGGGCCGTGAGATGTGAGTCCACCGGGTCCAATTCCTGCCCTTATCACTTCTTCTGCGGGCTGTACCTGGGGCACGCCGGGCTGAAGTGCTTGGACAGCACCCTGGAGTTGAGGAGCTCGATGATGGGGCCGAACGAGACGCACCTCGGCGCCTTGTACTGGTTGATGGACGCGCCGCGCGAGATGGCGTAGTCCATCACCTCCTCGAACGTGCCGCCGCGCACCACCCGGATCTCCAGCGGCCCGATCGCGTCGCCGTTCCGGCCCTGCCGGTACACCGCGCTGAGCGCCTCCTCCATCTCCAGGCAGCAGCGCTCGAACACGCCCGCCTCGGGCCACGCCCCGCCCTCCCGCACCATCAGCTCCCAGTACACCACGTAGTGGCCCGGGATGGTGGTCGCGTCCGCCTGGCTCGTGTACTCCACGATGCCCGCATCGTAGGGCGCCAGCAGCCTGGACGCGCGCTCCACCGCCGCCTGCAGCTCCGCCTCGTCCGTCTTGTCCGAGTCGATGCTGAGGAGCACGTTCTTGCGCCGCACGAACCGGAACTGCGGCGCCGAGTTGTGGAACCCGGTCACGTACAGGATGTCGCCCACGCGGTAGCGGCAGAGCCCCGCGTAGGTGGTGATCACCAGCTCGTACTCCTTCCCCGCCTCGGCGTCCGCCAGGTCGACTAGCCGCGGCGGCGGGTCGTCCTTGGACAGCGGCTTGGCGTCCGGGTCGTGCGGCAGCAGCTCGAAGTAGCCCATGTTGGGCATGATGGTGTAGGACACCTCCGAGGGGTCGCACATGGGGCGGAGGTTCAGCCCGAAGTAGCACTCGGACGACGCGTACATGGTGCACGCCATGGGCAGCCCGCCGCTGTAGTACTCAAGCGTCGGGATGTACTGCGCCATCGCGCCCGTCACGATCACGTCCAGGTACTTGGTGTTGGGCCACACCCTGGTGATGATGCCCTCCCAGTTGTCCTTGGCGCACTCGGCCTCCACGAACTCGGCGAGCTCGGCGTCCGGCTTGAGCACCTCGTCCACGGCGTCCCGGATGGACGGCTCGACGATCTTGGCGCTCAGGGTGCCCGTCCTGATGTCGTGCGCGAGCTCCTTCCAGTGGAGCTGAAGGAAACGGATGGCGCGGAGCAGGCCGGACGCGAAGACGGCGCCGACGCGGAGCACCTCGGTGCGGGCCAGCAGACCGCACACCATCTGCGCGTACATGGACTGGAACGAGTCGGTGCAGAGGATGGCGGCGGTGGGGCTGGTGTACACGTTGTAGGGGTCGTACGGGCGGTGCTTGAAGTGGTCGCTCTTGTAGTAGCTGGTGAGCACCGGCCGCGCCGGGAGGCCGCCGGGCGTCTTCGTCTCCGACTTGATGAAGAGGAAGTAGAGGCCCTTCCCCTTGTCCAGCCCAGGCACGTACCTGATGATCCATCCATTTTGTGCTCCATGAGAACAATGTTGCAGTTACTATAATTAGTTGAGATCTCTAATTAGTTATGATACCTAGCCATTAACCCCGAAAGAATCACGATAACGGTTAGTTATTGCTGACGAAATTTCATACATATATTGTAAGCTATATGGGATACCTGAATGGATTACTAGTGTGAATTAACAGGAAATGCAAAACCGCGTAGGCTTATCACAGCTATCCATTCCCCGCCTGGACATATACAATATGGGAAGTACACATAACTAACTTTATCCAGTACTAGTACTATACATTCGTGCGCTTACATACGCAAGTTGATTGGTTCTAAATCTTCCACTTAGCATATTTCAGCGCAAGAAAGCACTGCATTTGTCGCTTTGTTTCTAAGGTTACACGCTCCAACTTCCCGGTTACGTGTGCAAAGTGCAATGGACTTTGAGCTGCCATAGCCTTATTTTAGGAAGCCAGAGTAAGATGTCGCAAATAAGAAATGGAATCTTGGTGCCTAAAAAGTAGAGAAATGCTCAAGGCATCTCTGGCGTCTAAGATAAAAACGCATTATTTTAGGTCCGGTCTAAATGATTAGCCACTCCTCTAACAAGTTGCCGGGTCTCTTAGTCAAACCCTCGTGGTCAGGCCGGAGGGCTACAAACGTATGACTGACTTCCCAGCATTTCTCACATATACTACTCCGTACTATTTTTTTTTGCAAATTTAGGCTTGTCATTTTCTGATCGATGGTGAAGGATCTTTCAGGAAAAAAAGATGATCGATCGTGAAACCTATAGAAACTAGAAAGACGTGGAGACCGAGACCCACTTCAGTTAGGTTTGGTAAATTAAATTTTGAGGCTGGCTTAAGCCCTAAAAATATACTCATTCCATTCAAAAATAGTAGACGCGATTCTTTTTAGGAAAGTCAAACTTTGTGTTCAACTAACATTTAATCAAATTATAAGGATATCTAGTGTATAAAAATTATACAACTAGATTCGTATCATAATTCAAAATACTTTCACACTATATAGGTTTTATAGCTATAAATCATATATTTTGTGAGAAAACCTTAGTTAAAATTTAACTTCATATACTTTCGCATACTATTTGAGTACATAATAATGCACCAGCTCGATCAGCTTGATCAACTGCAGCCGAACACGGTTACCTTGCTTGACCCTATCGCCTCGGCCCGGTCAAAACTCAAAACTGGCAAATTGGAAGCAAGGGGCAGGAGGGAAGAAGACAAATTGATTAAGGCGTAGAAGCGAGAGAGAGAGAGAGAGATCACCGACACGTTCATGACGGGCATGAGAAGGCTGTAGAGCATCTGCCGCCTGTTGAGCTCGTCTTCAATCGTCGGCATTAGCTTCCTCTCCCCCGCCGACGTCCCCGAGCTGCATGCGCACATTTAATTAAGCAAAACGTCAATTCACCCGGCCACCAGCTGATTAATCAACCATTAATCTCACTGAGTCGCAGTCGTTGCACCATTGACCAAGCCGATTAAGAGGGCCAATAAGAAAATTAATTAGTAGAGTAATTAAAGGACTTAACGTAGCTACGTGTACACGCACCTGGTCAGGAACTCGGTGATGGGGTGGGAGGAGATGATGTTGGAGCGGTCGCCGTTGGCGATGCGCTCGATCTCCGGGCGGAGGTCCTCGTAGGTCACCACAGGCACGCGCGCCTTGAACGCCTCCCGGTCCGTGCGCCCCTCCATGCCGTGCCGCCGGAGGTACTCGGCGCCGTTGTTCCGCGCCAGGATCTCCGCCAGCACGCGCTCCTGCACGCCGTCGAACCCCCTGGTCATCTCCTCGATGAACTCCAGCTTCTCCGCGTCCCGCTCGCTCGCCGCCGCCCCGACCGCCGTCACCCTCCTCCCGCCCGCCTCCGTCGCCGCCGGAGCCATGCCACCCGACCGACGACGTAAGAAAACTAAACGGTTTTTGGCTCGGGGTTGTTGGTTTGCCTTGCCGGCTTCCTATTCTCTTTCTCGCTAGCTCGTTTGCAGTGCGAGGGTAGGAAGCCTTGGCAGGGGCCGATATATATAGCGCGCGGGGAAGGGCAGGGGCGCCATGCACGTCGGGGGGATGCCGGGCCGACAGCGCGTGGCCCACGCTGGCGTCACTGCCGAACCGGGCGGGAGCACGTGGGCCCGCGCTATCCGCCACGTCGGACGGCGATGGGACTCGCGGCCGGCGCGCCCGGCAGGGGCCATAGGGGCTGACGACGCGAACAAGCGGGTGGTGTTTGTCCCGTCCCATGCGCCGCGCTGGTTACCCCTGCTGCTCTGTGGAATGGTTAATTAGCCGACCGACCGGTCGGGTAATGACGCTGGATTAGATTAAGGGGCCGGAATCCGATCTGGTAGAGAGCGAGTCCGACATGGGATAGAAAACATGGTGATCTCGGAGGGTGCTGCTCGGGCATGTGTCGACACACTACTGTGCACCACCACCAGCAGATTACATCAGCTGGGTAGTATAATCGAGGATGCTGCAAGCGATATGGACTACATGGAAAATTGGGATTTCTCTTCCTCTTAGACAAGTGACAAATCCAAGATCACTAAGTAGAAACTTCTATCTCTTGTTATTCCTCACTACTCTTTTTCTCCCTATTCCATGCCTAAAAATTGAGATATGGGAGCTTGAGCTCCCTTGGTGGATCTGCACTTGTTTCGAACCACTTGGAGATGGATGAAATGAGGAGGCAATGACTCGGGAATTTCCACATGGAATATTGACATTTTCGATCATATTTATTTGTGTGTATGCAGTGTACGTACTGAAAGATTTCATAATTGTAACTTTATCGGAAATTGACCAACTTGTTCAAAAGTAATAGAAGTTGGAAAGAACTTGGCGTTCTGCATGCCGTGATTGAGTGTGTCCATGCGTCTTATTTCTTGAAATACTCCTGGCACTTCCATTTTTATTAAGGCCCTTTTTATTATTACAGTGCAGTCCAAATTAAGCAATACCATCGCCCAGGTCAAACCGCAGATATTTACAGTACTGAGCTCAGTTTTTTTTATTTACTGTTCAGCTTAATTTACTTGAAGGAGCTACTCCACACTGACTATCCGTTTTAAACATGCTAAATACGATGGTTAGGTGCATGTTCTATGCAGAAACCGGAATAAAGATATTCTTTTATCAAAAAATATGCTTAATACATTTTATCTAAATCATATCCTACCAACCATATATAGGGTATTTTGCCTTCTTGGATTCGTTGAAATATAGGCTGCGCCGGGCTGGATGCATGTAAACGTGTTAGTTATTTTTGTTGAGCCATTAATTGTCTATACAGCGCGCAACAATATAATTAGCATATCCTTTCAAAAGTGTATGCATAATTATCACGTCTTGAAAATAAACTGTGGTTCGTTGGACTAGTGCCACTGTTGGATACGCAGCTTGGATCTCCGGCCTGTCTGTGATTGGAAAGAGCCAAAACGTGTTTTCCTTGTCCGTCGAGGCGTGCATGGCCTCTACGGAAATGGTGCTGTTTCCAGGGCTGAATTTAGTATGCACGTCAACACCTCTGAGTCGGCGCCTCACGGAATAGATTAATTCCTCATTCCAGGTTGTTCCTCTCATGTTTCACCGTGACAGTGACGAGTCGAAAGTAAACTTGATGGCTATATATGGTTTAGTTTTATGTGGGTAATAGAGATTCTGTCGATTTTACCTTCATCAGTAACCCTAGTCTAAACACTACTAAAGATTGAGGGTACGTGTCGCCTCAGTGGTTTTTCTTTGGAGAAATTTGTTTTGGGACGCTTGACCTGATGACACGACCGGTAAACTCGTACATCTAGACAAGCTTCTGCGTCAAAGATTAAAATTCGATCGTATACGAAATCATGATGGAGACATATACATGGGGAGGCCATGCATGTCTACGAACCACGCGTGCACCTCGCAGCCTCAACCGCGCGCGCATCACCAGGAACCACGTAAAAACAGCCGGCGGGGAGCAGAATTAGCGAGTCGACACATCAAACTAAAAAAAATTCGGCCCTCGCGTTGCTGGCTTGGGCGGCTCGAGGGCGACGAACTCTCACCGACCTCCCACCACGACAACTTGTTTGGCGCGGCGACCGCCACCACTGCCGGCCGGCAGGGATAGCGGTGGCCAGCAATGGAGCCAAGCGGTCTCCATCGTCACCTTCTCATTTTCCTCCTTTCCTTTCTTCCTTCCTCTTTGTGGTTCGGGTGGCGGTCATGCGGCGGCGCAGCGGTGTCTTGTTCTGGCCCTTTCATGGCCTCAGTCCGTGCTCTGGCTGCCCGAATCTGCTTGTTCCCGAGCGCCAACTGTGTCGGTGGCCTGTTTCGCGAGTGGTAGCGGCTAGGTGGATGTGCGGCGTTGGTGTTGGCTGGCTCTCTGCGACCGCGGTACCAAGGTGGCCATTTGAGGTGTAGTTGTTCTGCGACATTGTACGTGTGGCTGTGGCCGGCGGCGCGACTGCGACCCGTAGTGCTGTGAAGGCCGGTGCTGTGGTGGCTGCGACTGGTGGTGTCGCGACCGTTACTGCTGTTGCTAGTCGGATCTATGGTGTTGTGGTTGGTGGTGGTGTTGTTCTGCGGCGCCGTGTCAGCTGTGGTTGGCGGTGCCGTTGTGACGCTATGTTGTTGCTGGCCCGATGGCGCCGGTCTACGCTCGGATCTACGCGCTAGAGGCCGAATCTGTGCTCTGGCGATGCCTGGCGGCCGGTCTGCGCATTGGTGGCATCTAGAGATCAGTTTTCATGCCAGTGGCGTCTGGCTGCAGATTCTGCGCACCGACGGTGCGCGACAGCTCCCGACGGGTGGCTCTTTTGTTGCCGACGCCTGGAGGCAGATCTTCTTACCGGCGACGTCTGGGGCCAGATCCTTGCGGTGGTGGCATGCGGCGGCGTATGGCGCCCACGTGCAGATCTCGCTCTTAGTTGCGTCGAAGTTGTTCTAATGGCTCCTGCTAATGCTTCCCTTCCGATCAACAATGGTGGAACCGGTGGGTAGGCTCAGCAGGGACCTAACTGGTTGGCGTCGCTGGTGCTCCGTGACCGCTTAGCTTCTCCTCCTACCGACACCCCTCAGTCTAGGTTGGCGTCATTTTCTTCCCTCTCACGCTAGGCCAATTGCAACAACTTAGGAGCCTCCTCAGGGTGGGGGAGGGGGTGTGATGTTGCATAGATGGGGCCTCAGCGCCCGTTTCAAGCCAAGCGTGGCCTCGACGAGGGTCGCATGGCCTCGACGAGTAGGGTGCAGAGCCACGAGTGAATGCTCTGTCCAGCTTACTAGTGCCAATATCGTTGATGCCCTCGAGTGCTATTCCTTCCCTGGAGGTGACATTATCGTGTTTCCTCCACCCTAGATGCTTCTCTGGGTGAAAACCCTGTCTGAGTGTTCAGATGGGCGACGACAACATTGATATCGTTACCTTCCTGAAGGCGTCACTTCGAGAAGCACCTGCTCTTTTTGTTTGATCTGCTGGCTTCTTCTACAGGTTTATCCTTACGTCCTCGTTTCACGGCGGCTCTTCATTCTAGATTGGTGCTTCATGACAACATTTTGGTCCAATGCGTGTTCCTCCAAAGCAACGCGCTACCGACTTGTATGTCAGAGAGGTGCGGCATGGGAGTAGGGCTCCGCCGATCGAGTTGTGAGGGAGTAGAGAGGTGTGGCGTGGGAACAGTGCTCCGTCGACCGAGTTGCGAGGGTGACAGTTGTTTGGTTGTTTAGCGCGCGAGTTGAGTTGGGTTTCTCTTGTCTGTTATTTGGTTATGCCATTTAGTGTGAGGGTCGTTTGTTGAGTTGAGGTTGTATTGTCGTATTTGGATTTGAGTGCCGGTTTTTCTCTTTGAAACCATGCATTTATTAAAGTTTTCAGGTCCGATTTCCCTTATAAACTAGATCAATTCTTTTCTTCTTTTTATATATACTCGGTTGGAGCTCTAGCTTACCGTGATTTGTAGGATCGAGAATGACGACTAGAAAGGGGTGAATAGGCGCATCAACGATTTCTTTCAAAACAGATAGTCTTCTCCTATTTTATTACCCAACACACCTAAAAAATGGATCACAACAAAGTGCAATGCAAGACACAAAAACCATAGCGGAAGCAGAAGAACCCGGAAAATCCGAGTTGAATATAACATTGTTTCAAAAAATTAAAATCCAAAATTGAAAATCCAATTAATGGTGGGTCTCATGATTGAAATCGAACACTAGGTTACACAACATACCAATCCATAACTCATCCCCACACAAAGTTGAGATCTTGAGAAGAAACACCCAAAGATCAAAACGATGAACATCGTGTGAAGAAATTCTCCAAGATGATAGATAATAGGCAAGTGAATTCAATACCCAATTGTGTATGTTTGTATGTGAATTTTATGCCTCTAGCAATGAGAAGAACCACTCCAACAAGGTAGGAAAATTTCAGCTTAAGCATGAAAACAAAAATTGCAACCAAAGGATGAAAAACTTGCAAACTCACAAGGGAACCAATAGAGGAAAACTAGAAAGATGTAAATCCAAGCATGAGAAGGAAAATAAATTTCATTACTTTCAAATGTTAGCTCTATTTTCGACAGATTACAAAGATTTTTCTCTTAAAAGCTCTCACCTAATACATCGACTAAGCACTCATCTTTCTCTCCTCTAAAATCTTAGCACAAGACTCTCATATGAATGGCTCATGAGGCTCAAGTGGCTGCTTCCACCCCCTCACAACAGGCCTACCCCTCTATTTATAGGCTTTGTGAGCTTCCTTAGATGCTAAACTTTCTTGTTCCTAAAATACCTATCACTTATAATGGCATCCAACCTACCACCACGGTATTTTGGTACATTTTTCGCTCCATCCATCGAACAGCCATGACGCCTTCACGACTTAGTTTCGCCTCGATGCAAGATTTGCGATGATGCCATGTGGACCTTATCTTGCGATCTTGATAGCTGACAAGTCTTTCCCGCTCTCGATCCCTCGGGCCGCCTTATCACTTGCACCGGCATCCTTTTCACTTGACTTCGTCAACACATCAACTTCATCCATCTCCCATACTTTGCTTGACCTCCACATGTACTGTTAGAATCACCCTTGATTTCACTCGACCTCCTTGATCGTCCAACACCAAGAATCCCGCTTAGCCCCAATCCTGCCGTCGACCGTCAAGTTGCATCCATCATATGAACACCATAAGACAAGCAAACATATATATCCAAACCATCTCAATTAATCCAACTCAAAAATCTTTAGTTGTCAATCCAACCCGTAGAAATTGTGTAACCTCCTCTATTGTCTGTGTTGTTAACACCGAAACTTCTAATGTTCAGTAAAGCACAAAACTCTTTGAAAAAATCTTCTATGCAAGGAATGGTCCGACATCATCATCGGAACTTTCGATGTTAACACCGGAACTTCTGATGTTCAATAAAGCACAAAACTCTTTGAAAAATTCTTCTATGCAAGGAATTGTCCGACATCATCACCGGAACTTTCATCTCCGGAACTTTCGATGTTCAATACAGCACATAACCCTTCAAAAAATTCTTCTTTACAAGAAATGATCCGGTGTGCACAAAACCCCAGCACCGGACCTTCCAGTGAGGATCGGAACTTCCTGTGTGCACAATGAAACTTTCGGTGTGTACAATTTTTCTAAAATCAAAGATAAAACTTCCAACACAAATTTTTCTCCAACTTTGGTTATACATGATCACAATTTCAATACATAGACACTCTTATGCAAACCCAGAAATCATCAAACCAAAATAATAACTTTGTCAATCACTCATCACAAATAAACCAAGACATATTTCAACTTAATTTCTCAATCTCTTCCTTTATGAGTGCATTGGCAACCCTCAAAGCATAAAGAAATTGGATTGAAGAAGCCACAAGAAGCTCATCTTAGTAACAAAAAACTTGAGAAAGAGCAAAAAAAACATGTCTCTTGGCATAAAAAGATTTTAAAAGCTCGAAGAGAAGCAGAGACAAGACAAAACACAATAAAAGCTCAAATATGCAGAAATATACAGAAGATGCTCCCCTTGATGAATGCATATGTTTATTCCAGCACATTTTCTCCCTTTTAATTTTTCTCTCTTTTTCATTTATGCAAGATTCTTTGTGTATATCATATTTGTCCCCCTTTAGCAATGCAAACATCAAGGGCAAAAGCACCATGCAATGCATGAATATGCAATCCTAATAAGCTTTCACAAGTATACTATAGAGCATTTGCAAGGGCTATGAAGGGTGAAGTTAGTAGCTCCCAATTGCACAAATGCTCGAAAAGATAGAATTACACAAAAATATGAAGTTACGCAAGCTAATCTGAAGAATTGGTGGCTCATTTAGGTTCACATAGCCGAATCATGTTAAATGAGATCACCACATAAGCATCCACTCGTGCCGAAGAAATACAAGCATTAAAAATTAGCTAACTTCAATCTCAAACTAGGCAAACAAGCATTCAGGATAGAAGACTTTGCAAACGCTCATATATGAAACTAAGACTTAGTTAGATCAAGTGATTAAAATAGAAACGATCATTTTGGCATATTTTTCATTTTTATCCTCAAGTTATCTCTTATCCAAACGAAATGTTATGCAACTAGGTACGACAAACACGTCGAGGCTTCAAGACAATCGTATTGGATCATATTTAAGTATAAGGAACTTGATTCTTCAAGATTTTTATTTTGCACAATTTATCAAGTTTTCACATGATCAAGTCAAATAGTGTTTTTGCGACATAAGACACACATGTTCCCACAAGATTCTTTCATGAGCTAAACATTTGATAAAGACAAAACATAGTGCAATATTCTCTAATGCACTATCTTGAACCAATAAGCCTAGAACAAGGTATTCATTAAACTAGCCTTAACACAAGTATTGACTAAGTCAAAGCATTAACAAACATGATGATCATGATTGAAGCATTTTTTAGTCTACATGATTCATAAATTTGCTAAACTTCATCTTAAGGAAAGCTAGCCTGCTCAAAATATTTTCATGTCAAAACATCAAGAGGAGCTAAGATTAAAAGATCGTTCCGTGCAACTACTCAATTAAGTCCAAACTCAAGACTAACAAGTGAAGCAGCAGCTGTGAAGCCAAGGTGCTCAGGTGGTCAAATAGTATGACGATCACGGAGATTATACTGAGGGGGAGACTTTGGAGCAGGTCCTAGAAGAGACGGAGAGGAGTCTTGTAAAGGAAGATGGCGCAAGCGACGAGTGTAGTAGTGAGTAATCTCACGTGGAGGAATCTCTGGAGGAGGTGGAGAAGCAACCGGAGGTGAAATGGGAGGCGGTGGTGAGCATGATGGTGGTTGTGGAGTTGGGATGAGAGGTGACTGCGTGGAACATGAAGGCAGCGAAAGATTAGAGGATGGCAGCGAAAAATACAGATCAGGAAGAGTAAGGAAAGAGAGAGACTCAGCTGTGGTAGATGGAGTACTGGTGGAAGAACGAGGATAGTGGGAACGGGATTTATCAAAGTTTACATCTCGAGAAAACCTCATCCGACGAGCAATAGGGTCATAGCAACGATAACCCTTGTGCTCCAAACTGTATCCAAGAAAAACACACTTAACAAACTGAGCAGTCACCTTGGTGCGCTCACGAGGAGGAAGAAGAGCATAGCATACGCACCCAAAGCACCAAAGGTGACTGTACCCAGGAGGCTGGCTGAAGAAGCGCTCATAGGGAGTACAGCTATGAAGGGAGTACAGCTATGAAGAACAGATGATGGTTGTCTGTTAATGAGGAAGACAGCCGTAGAGACAGCCTCAGCCCAGAAGTGAGGTGAAAGATTAGAGGAGATTAGAAGAGCACGAGCAGTCTCAAGAATGTGATGATGCTTGTGCTCAACAGCACCATTCTGAGCATGGGCACCAGGGCAGGAAAACTGAGCAAGAGTTTCATGGTCAGCTAGATAGCGACGATGTGCATCTAAAATGTACTCACCAACAGAGTCGGTACGAAAAGCTCGTATGAAAGAGTCAAACTGAGTGCGAATCATAGTAGCAAATTGTTGGTAAATGGAATGGAATTGACCATGAGAAGACATAAGGTAGATTCAAGTAAACCTTGAATAGTCATCAATAAAGATTACATAATATGAGTGACCCCCTTTCGAAATGAAGCGAGCATGCCCCCATACATCAGAGTGGAAAGATCAAAAGGATGCTGAGACATAGAATCACTAAAAGGATAAGGGAGTTGCATCTGTTTACCAAGCTTACAGCCCGTACAATGAAGAGTGGCATCACCAGGGATAGGACATTAAGACACCACTACCCACCAAAGTTTAAAGCCTAGAACCAGAGAGATGGCCTAGACGACAATGCCATTGTGCAAAATTGGTGGTAAAGGAAGCAGCTGACACGGAGGCAGGAGAACTAGGTGATTGGTTGTCCGAAGTGGCTGAAGGAAGGCGTAGCCAATCAAGCTCCCAGAGGCGCTGAGAGTCATGACGCCTAGGACCAGTTCCCACCAGAAGCCCAGTACGAAGATCCTGAACACAACAAGAGTCAGCCTCAAGAATGATACAACATCCATGATCAGTGATCTGACCGGCTGACAAAAGGTGCATTGTAAGTTTAGGAACATGAGAAATAGTAGGGACATAAAAGGAGGAAGTAGAGAGAGTGGCCCATCTTGTAACCAGAAGGGATGTTCCATCTGCTGTCTGAACTATAAGTGGTGAACTAGGAGGCGACACAGAAGATAGATGAGTCGAATCCGAAGTCATATGAAAGGAGGCAGCGGAATCAAGAAACCATGGGGATGATATACCTGGGTGGGAAGGAGGAGGTGGTGTGGAACCAGAAGTCTGAGCAGTAGTCCCAGGTGTTGAGGTAGAAGCTGCAGTAGTCAGACGGCGAAATAGCACGAGGACCTCCTGTTTAGCGGCAGACACCGAGCGAGAACTCGACTGAGTGGAGGGTCCATAAGACCCCTGAGAGAAGCGTCCACCACGACGTGCCTGCTTGTCGCGCTGCTTCTTTCAACATGCTTTAGCAAGGTGCCCAGGCTTGTCGCAGTAGTTGCAGACAACACCAGAAGGGGACCCCACCACCACTTGGGAAGGTTGTGGTGTCGATGGAGGCGGAGGCACCTGGGGAGGTGTAGGAGCCAAAGAAGGGACTCAAGCAGCCAAGATGGACTACTGAGCCAGGACCACACCCCCTGCTCGAAGACGCGTCCCCTCAGGCCGCAGCTCAAGCATCACCTCATCCAACGATAGGCGCGGACGGTGCGTTAGTAGCTGCGATATGACAGACTCAAACTAAGGGTGAAGTCGAGAGAGGAAATCATGAAGACGAAGAGTCGTCCTCTGACTCCAGTGACGGTCATAACACTTGCAGGTGGCAACAGGATAGAACTCTACACTTAAGCTGTCGAGACGCTACCAAACTGCGGACATCTGACACTGGAACTCCTCCACAGTGGAGTCTAGCTATGAAAGCGATTGAGCTTCCATCACGACAGCATTGTACAGCGCCTTGTTGCAAATCTCGTTGTTGCAGCAGATCTGAGCCCACATCAGTTGCGTAGTGTTGAGTCCCTTAAGTGACATCAAGAGATCAACTTCCATGCTCGCAAACAAGATAGCTTTGGCACAAGCCTCCTCACACAACCAAATTGTGTAGACAACGAGATCTGACTGGTAAGTCTCCCTCTCAACTTTGAAAGCATCAATCAGAGGAGCCTTGACATTATCATCAGCATCTGGAGGATAGGTGGGTGGAGTCGGAAGAGCGGGAGATGGGGGGCATGCCCAGTCGCTGGTGGGGTAGCCCCACAGCTGCTCACCACCCATGTGGTTGCACCGCACCGCATCGAGCCATCCCCGAGCTCCGCCCAGGCCTTCGCCCCGCCGACCACCTCCCCTTCCTGTCGTTGGTGAGCCACCTCCCCTCCCTCCCTCTCTCTCTCTCTCTCTGTGTGCCAAGCTCAAAAAAAGCCAGAACAGGGAAGGGAAGAGAGAAAGAAAAAAAAATAAAGAAAAGAAAAGAAAAACAAAAAAAAATGGCTTCCTCCGGGAGGACGGGTGCCATTCCTATTCCGCGGTGCCCGGTCTTTTTCAATGGCATCAACTGGGGGGAGACAGGCGGCCCAGGGCGGCGACCGGGGCAGAGCCGGACGGGCACACCCAAGAGGGCAGGCGACGGCATGTCGGCTGGAGCAGCGGCACAGCAGGGGAGCCAGAGCTAGGGGCGGCAGCGGCCTATCTCGAGGGGAAGCAGCCAGAGATGGGGAGAGGAGATGGACAGGCTCACCGACGATGAGCCAGCGGCACAACGACGGCAGGGGTCGGATCTGGAGAAACCATAGGCCATGATACCATGTTGAGAATGAGCAACTCATCATACTCCAAAGCCCAAAAGGGCAGATATACAAGTATGTGAATATGCAAAGAAACCCCTGTACAAAGGGGAAAATACAAAGGTACATACACATCTAACACATCAAACTAAGTCTAGACACAACTAGATCAAGCTATTATTATTAGTCTCTCTTTATAGTACGATCAAAAAACTAAGAAAGAAGACTTATATTACTCTAAGTGTTCTTCATCTCCCTTGTGATACTTAGAACTAAAAGATCCTTAATCTTGATGTACATCTCTTTTGATCGTCCATATAAACCAAGAATATCTAATCATCATTGTGAACTAATTTTTTTTATACCCTTCAAAATAAATTTGTTAGTCACAATGATATGGTTGTCATTAATTACCAAAATACTTACCACTTACCTAGGGGCCTAGATGCTATAGTCGGCACAAGAGATTTTTATTCCGTGGTATCGGTGGCACACAAGCCACCCCTAGTCCACGTTAGAGATCCACAAAGGATATGCTCCTGATCGCCAAGTCTATTTCGATTACGACTCTTGAGATATCAAGTCACCAAAACAAAGCCTCAAGCACGCTGAGCCACCAGGCCACCAAGGCGAATTCTCACCACTAACCTCTCTTTTGGTCACTTATGCATCGTCTTCACTTCAGAGATTTAGTCACAAAGACAAGGGTCTCCGCGTCTCTGCACAATCTTCTTGTCGCCACTCCACACTAAGTCAGAGGGTCAACAAGTTACTGGCGATTCACCAAGACTCTAAAGCGCCGGTATATCTCTCGGTATATGGTTGTATCACTCTTTGATCCACTCTCTAGGTCGCAGAACCTAGCAACACTTCTCTCTAAGCCTATAAGCACTAATCACTCTCTAATAGTGTGCTTAATCACCTTGGATGGACACTAAAAGTGCATCTAGTCCTTCTGTGTGGTTTTAGTAATTAATGATAATACCTATGAACTGTCAATATTGTTTAGTTTGTTAGTAAGTTGTTCCATAGGTGATGCATGGGGGAGACACATGCATCAAGATGAATGAGCTCATGCTCATAAGAGGAAAGAAAAACTCATAGAAGATTGGTGATAAGTGTGAATGCTAAGTTACTTGTGGAGATCAAGTAACTAAATGTATTTTATTGTCAATAGAGCTTTATGGACTAGCCCATGTGCTTTGTGGTTGAGAGTGAGTTGGGTTAGGATTCATAAGAAAGCATAAGTTGAATTGAAATAATATATGCAAAGAATGAAGAACAAGATTGGACTCTATATATGATAAAGTGAATTCTTTGAAGATGTCGAATACAAAGTGATTTTTCTATGGCAAGATGGAGAAGAGCAAGTAAGATTCGGCTGCGATGGACCATCCGTGGTGAAGGGAAAGCAAATAGCTTGGCGCCGAATGACCAAGATGCTGGTGAAGAGCTAGTGAAAGCTTTGCACCTATCACGTGCGAGGTCATGTGAGGCTACCGATATCACATCAATCACATGAAGAATCAAGAAAAGATGGAGTGACGATGATATAAAAGTTGGCAATCCTCTAAGTTTGAAGGAAAAAAGCGGTACTTGAAGGTATTAAAAGACTCAATGTGATTTAAACGTATTTTATCTTTGAAATTGAGTATAGGTATGCCGCATCATTAAGAGGGATGCAACATTGAGCTATTTGTTATATCTCAGTGCTCAAGAGTTTCTAACCAACCCAAAGTGAGAGTTTGCTTTAGGAGTCTGGTGTGGAAAGTGTGGAAGTGTTTCAATTGGGCTTTGGAGTGTTTATATTTTGATCAAATGTGTACAGGATCATGATTTCATTTGGGATGTATAGCCCTATGAATAATCTTTCCGTAGAGTCTAAAATCGTCGAAATCGGACATCGGGATCAAAAGTTATCATCGTTTTTAAAGGGTTAGGTGTGTAGAACTCGGACATTTTAGCTGATCTAGATACTCCGAGTTGGCCGGAATCTCCAGGTTTAGCTTCGAGCCGGGTGGTCTGTTAGGGCCTAAGTGTTTCCCCTGGATACTACAGGTTGACCCGGAGACTCCGGGTTCTGCTAGTTATCCGGACCCTCCGAGTGTTACTCTAGCCAGAGCTCTCAGTTATGCGTTATAGTGCCAACTCGAAGACTCTCTGTAACACCCTAAACTTTCAATTCTTGCAATAAAATTTTGCTAGAATTAAATAGGGGTTGTAAATTTTGTTCAATAGAAGAAATTAATTTCTAAACTTAAATTATCATAGGTTATATTTGTGTTAGATGCATTCATGTTGCAGTAGTTGCAATAGGGTTTGGTGTGTGAAAAATGTTTGCAAAAGTGCTAGAAGGCGCTCATTTAACCCCTTTTTAATTTGGTTCAAAACATAAAAAGAAAAGCAATTTCAAAATTGTTAAAGTGCTCCCGGGCCAATTTTCCTTCTTTCGGCCCATCCCATCCCTCCCCCCTCTCTCCTTATCTTTTCCCGCATGGGCCGCCTCCCCCTCTCCCGCATGGGGCTGTTGGGCCATCCTGCCCGCGCTCGCCCGAGCCGACCGCTGCCCCCGCTCCTGAGCTGGCCCCCTCCCTCCTCTGTCTCTCTGCCTCACAGGCCCACAGCCGAGACGCCGAGCCGTCTAAGCCAGCTCTGCTTCTTCCTCCTTCCACCGCCTGGGCAGCCCCAAATTCCATCGCCCGATTCAAAATCGCTGCCCCTCCCTAGCCTTTCCTTCACCAAATCTAACCGTGCCGCAATCTCCGCCCCTCCTTCACTCACTGCATGGAAATCGCCCCTTTGTCCCCCTCTCTTACTTCCTTCTCCATTACTTTGATTTATGGCATTAGCTCACCGTATGGAAACCGCCCTAGCTGGTCCACTTCCTCCCCCTCTTGCGCCTATGTAAGCTGGCCATTACCTTTGCGCAAAGTTCCGCACTCGAGCTATGAAGCGCACCGCTGCCCCTTTCTCTCCGCTTTCGAGCCGTCTCTAGCCGTTTTAACTCATTCTCCGGCCCTGCAGGACTCTTCGACATCGAACCCGGGGCTTGACGTCGTTGTTCGAGCCGTCGAAACTCGTTCCCGATGCTTCACCAACCGCCACCACCGTCTACCTCATTGCCGACCATCCACCGCCCTTCCCAGCCTTCGAGCACCCCAAGGTGATGATCCCTGCGCACCCCTCTCCCCGTTCTGCCGCTCGTTGGCGAGGTTCAGCCACTAGAGTGCCGATCTGGCTGCTGTCTGGCCACTCTGCCACCGAGTGCATGCCCGCTGGCTCCCTCAGTCCACGGTGAACCGGTGGACCGAAGCCCCTCCCTTTCATTCACAAGCCATTGACCTAGTCCACCACCATTTTCCTATTCAAAAATAATTCATATTTGCTTTATGGTGTCACCTTGTGCAGTAAAAAGGATTTTCGGCATAAAAACAAGTTGGTTTAATCTCTGAAATTAAGTAAAATTTGTAGAAAAGCCCCTGGAACTTCAAAAGCTTATAACTTTTTGCTCGTAGCTCCGATTTGAGCGGTTTTTATGCTCAAATATTCGTAGCGACATGTAGAATCTTTTTATAGGGGTTTTTTTTACCTAGTTTAGTACTGTTTGGTATACTATTCTTAGTAGTTTTCCTTTTGTGCTTTTCCAGTGTGTCGATTAGGAGGTGATCAGTTCAGGATTCTGCAAGATCAAGTTTTTGAAGACTTCGAACAACCCGTAGCTAAGGCAAGTGTTCTTGAACATCTTACTCCTATTTTAGGATTCATAGTTATGCTTCATTTCATACTTGTCTAATTTGGAATCCCATGTTTGGGTTTACTAGCTCTTGTATGATTATCCTTGTCGTCGTTGATGAATCATGGGTAATGAAGGGTAGATATGCTAGTGTTGTCATAGTTGGGTAAATATTAATTTTTATTAATAATTATGTAATAAGAATTGGGTATGATAATTTTGTAGCAACATGGTATAGGGATTCCAATAGAATGTTTGTATGATGATGGTGTGGGAATGCACGTGTGCGGGTAATGCACAGTTGGTTTGTGGTTATTTTTGTGTGGGATCCTAAGCTTCGGTTATTTAAGCATGTAACCTGGGTAAACCGCACAACCACAAGGCTTATATGGGTACGACCTGACCAAATAATTAGCCACCCCTCCGGTTCTGTGAGTACCAATGGATGGTGAAGTAGCACAAGAGGGGGCTTCTACAGTGATGGAATCGTCTGTTAGCGGTGAAACCTCAGTAGGTGCCTACGAATTGGTGGGAGCTTTGTAAAGGCCTTGTAGTGAGATCCCGTCTTCACATCCCGGAAGTGTGAAGCAACACGGGAATCATGACTCGTGAGGAAAGCTGTGCAAACTCTGCAGAGTATAAACCTGATCGATCAGTCGTGCTCACGGTTAAGAGCGGGCTTGGACTTCTTCTTGATTAGCTGGGATCAGGGTTTTAGTACAGTTGGTCGGGTAGCCGGGTAATGGAATTACCTGGTGAGTCTTGGTAGTCAGATGGAATCCGATGAGTTGTTCCCCCTTGTCATAGTTGTGTCTCCTCACTTAGTAAATAGAATGCCTGTTGTTGAAGTCATATATCATAGTTGCTTAGTCTAGTTAAGCAGTGTCTAACATTTCCTTGACTTAGCCCCATAACATGTTTTTTCCCACATTTGCGGAGAACATTTTGTACTCACACCTGTTGTCCCTTTTCTTGCATCCTTCTGTTGTTCAGAAGCCGTCAATGAAGCTGGTTCCTTTGATGAGGACAACTTCGATCCGGAGTTGCTGTTCTAGGCTTGTGTGCCCCCGACTGACACCTGTGGGAGATGGAAGACCCGTTGGTGCTGAAGCTCTCTTGTTCCGCTGTATTTTCTTTTAGACTCTCGAGTCCTTTAGTAATAAGTTAATAACGTTATTGTAATAATGGCACTGTGATGATACACTGATGATGTAACACATATATGAAACTTGATCCTGGCATACATGTGTTATACCCGGTTTTGTTCCTTTGAAACTGGGTGTTACACTCTGGGTTGACCCTTCGCCCAAAAATTAGCCGTTATACAGCTATTTTATTAACCGGAGTATCCGGGTCAGTAAAAAAGCTATATAACAGCTAGTTTTTGGGTGAAGGGTATAAATAACCCCTCACCTCTACCCTTGTTTGTTGTTGCTTGGGCACGAAAGAAAAATATACTAGAGCCAAAAGAACGTCTCTCCACTCCATTTTAGTATGAGATTTGAGAAGAAAAATGAGTTAGGTTGAGAGATTGAAAGATTGAGTGCAAGTGAGCTAAATCTCATTTTGAGCACTTGAGTTCATCGGTAAGAAGTTCATCGTCGTATTTGTTACTCTTGGAGTTTTGAGCTCCTAGGTGGCTAGACGTCGTTGACGAGCACTTAAGGTTGTGGTGTGCCGCAGGAAGTCTGTAACGACTTCAATTTCACCTCTATAAGGGAAGAAATCAAGAGTGAGAGCCAAGATCAAGTGTGATTGAGTTTGAAGAGGAAAAGAGTTGAGGGAGACCCGCTCAAGGTGACCGAGCCTGTCAATATAGACGTAGGAACCTCTAGTGCAGGTATCCGAACTTTGAAAAACAAATCGTGTGTCTCATATCTTGTTTCCTTATTTTTAAGTTCTTGCTTAATATTTGTGTATATTACTCGATCTACTTGCTCCTGTGAAATTGATTATATGTTCTTCGTGAATCTACTTAGAATCATCATTTAGAACACACGACTTCACTTGGTTTGAGTTCGAACTCCTTAGGTGTACTTTAATTTCAGTTTCAAATTCATTCTCTGTTGAACCCGGAAGTTCCGGATTTAACACGAAAGGTCCAGATTCTATATAATCAGACCTGAACCTAAAGTATCTGGGTCAACCCGGAGCCTCCGGTGAACAGTGTTTTTAGGTTTTTAAACTAGCATTTTATTGTATATCTTTTGCTAGATTTGAGTAATCTTTGTCACCCTAGGATTGTAACCTCCACACTTATTTAGGGTAATTGTGCACTAGTTGAGCATAGTATATTTAAGATTTTTTGCTGCAAGTTTAGGCCAATGGTAAAAATGGATAAATTTTCGTAAAAACACATATTCACCACCTCTAGGCGACATCATTATCTTTTCAAACACTTTTAGCATTTTGATGGCTTAGATATCTTCTCAAGTGTATATGGACTTCTCTAGACTTCAGCACCTTCAAATGATAGAGTGAGTGGGTATATATAGCCTCAAACCCGCCAACTAGCCGTTGCTCTAACGGCTCAACTTTACTGGGAACACTGGATGATCCGGTGACAACAGTAGTACAAGCATTGAACCATTCGATATGTACATCAGTGGATACTAGCCGTTGGAACCCCACTCAAATATATTCTAAACACCGAACATTTCAGTGTAACTGTAACTGCATCACCGGACTATCTGATGAGTAGACTTGAGTCTGACCGAGCCAATCTCTTCACTTCTGGAAAATACTCCGGTGTTGTCATTCCTTCAACCTTGGACCATCTGGTGCCTTAATCTTCTGTCTTCAATAGTTACAACCTTCTTTGCAATAAATGCTTCGGCGTAATACTCTGGTGAGTACATCTTCAATCACCGGATCTTCTAGTGTGTTGATCTTCATCTGCCTTCTTTTGGAAATACTCCGGTGTGTATTGCTTCATTAGCACCAAATCATCCGGTGATGCTATCCTCACCCTCTGTTAGAAATGCTCCGATGTGTTTACCGGTTCATCACCGGACCTTTCGATGAGTGTAACTTCATTAAACTAATATTCCGGTATGCACTCAGGCCTAACATAGGACTATCCGGTGAGGCTAACAACCTCTGAACATAATGCTCTAGTGAGTGCAAACATCTCTACACCGGACTATCCGGTGAGAATAATTTTTCTGTGACTTGTCCAATTCAGTCCAAACTTTATCCCGGCTTCAGAACTTCTTCATGTATTGTGTTCATGAGACATACTAATATATATATTCTTAATAAACATGTTAGTCCCAATAACTATATTATCATTAATCATTAAAATCACAATCATAACCTAATAAGACCATTTTCGCTATACTTTCGCTTGACTTCATCAACATATCAACTTCATTCATCTCCTATGCTTTGCTTGACCTCCATATGTATTGCTAGGATCACCCTTAACTTCGTCCAGTCTCCTGGATCATCTGGCACTAAGCATCTCGCTTAGCCCTGATCCCGTGGACAACCGTCAAGTTGCATTAATCACATGTACACTATAAGACAAACAAACATATATCTCCAAACTATCTCTGATTAATCCAACTTAAAAATCTTTAGTTATCAATACAACTCGCAAAAATCGTGAACACTGGATTTTCTGTTCCGCACATCGAAACATCCGGTGTGTCTAACCTCCTCTGTTGTCTGTGCTCTTCACCAGAACATCCGATGTAACTTTTGGAGTACTCAATGGAACTTTCGGTGTCAATATCGAAACTTTTAACGTTCAGTACAGCACATAACCCTCTGAAAATTCTTCTCTGCAAGAAATAATCTGACGTCATCAGCAGAACTTTCGGAGTACTCATCGGAACTTCTGGTATCAACTAACTTCCGATGTTCAATATAGCACAGAACCCTTCGAAAAATTCTTCTCTATAAGAAATAGTCCAACGTGCACAAAACTTCAGCATCGGACCTTTCGGTGAGGACCGGAACTTTCGGTGTGTACAATTTTTACTGAAATCAGAGATAAAACTTCCAACACAATTTTCTCTCCAACTTTGATTAAGCATGATCACAATTTTAATACATAGACACTCTTATACAAACCTAAAAATTATTAAATCAAAATAACAACTTTACGAACTCATTATAAACAAATCAAGACACGTTTCAATTTGATTTATCGTAATCTTTAAAAAAATAGCGAGTCGCCCACACCCTACGCGCACAGCTTAGCTAGCTGGCGCCGTCGAGCGCGTGCGTTCGCAGGCAGAGTACCGGTGCGCCGCGCGAGCGAGAGCTGGCCGAGTTGCTCCGGAGCCGCCTGCCGCCGTACTTTTACGCGCGAATCGCGGGCGCGCGGGGGCCGACCGGTCCGTGGGTGGCGCTTGACCCGCGCGCCCGCCCGGCGCGGCCGTGGATAGCTGGATACATCTTGCATGCGGCCGGGTGTGTACGTGCTGGTGCCGGAGCCGTGCGGCGCACTCTCCGTTCGAGCGGTCAAGCGCCTCGGCGACGTCACAAGCAGACCGCATGCGTAGGCGAGAGCGTCCCAAAACCGCATGGCATCTTGCATCCTTGCTCTAACTAACCCGAGCATGGGCAATCCAACAATGATGCATGAATCCAAGGAACAGAGGGGCATGAATGCGGACGAGATAGCGTGTATACTTTTTGCAGGTACGTGTGTAGGCCGTGACTTGTCGATCAAACGACTCTAAATTTTAAAAGACAAGTCGG
This sequence comes from Phragmites australis, assembly GCF_958298935.1. NCBI lineage: Eukaryota > Viridiplantae > Streptophyta > Magnoliopsida > Poales > Poaceae > Phragmites > Phragmites australis. The sequence goes on along the minus strand of NC_084922.1, from coordinate 39,930,038 downwards.
AATGGTGAACCGTCTCCCGTAACTTCAGTGTTCGATCTTGGTGGTCGTGCCTGCAGCCTTAGAAAACAATTGCATGATGGCGTTGATGAGGAAGGAATTGAAGCAAAATATGTGGAGGATTGTGAAACGAGAAATGTATAATGTAAGGCCTCGGAGACAAGTGGTTATCTTTTTCATTCACATATTTCGTTCACATACATCTGCACTAACAATAGAAGGTCACGCCAATTAATCTACTCCCTGTTGAATAGAATCATTTCGGAAAAGGAAAAAAATACTACGTACCTAACAGTATATATAGTACCCAATAGGGAATGATCTAGTTGGTTGATGAATCTACAAACTGAAATGATGAGGTCCTTTATATGTTTGTTTATATATGCCTCTGTATTTCTTGTGACTTGTTTTAATTAGTAACCAAGTCAAGAAAGCTTTGTTTTTTTATAAAAATATTGGTAGCTAGTAGCCTAGTACAAGATAGAGCTTCCGAATTATTCAGTTCCTGCAGAAAACAAACAGCAATTCAATTATATATACTCCTGACAAAAAAATCTAGCTAATTGGTGAATGATGATATATTATTTAATTTCTCTCATCAAATGAAAGTCAGAGGAAGCCATAACCAAACTAAATGAAAGACTCACGTATACTAGTAGTTCGATTATATCAAGAAAAGACAAGAGGGACGATATCTATCTAGCACCAACATCATGATATATCAAGTCCAATCATATTCCTACCTGAACCAATTGCAATTCCCTCTGCACCTGATGTCTGTTGGATCGTCCACAGAGCTGGAGCTAGGATTGGATGATAGGAGGCCGAGAAGAGATAAATTTAAATTGATTTTAGAAATTGATCATCATAAAAAAACATATTTTTTCTTAATATTGATTAATTAATTTTTTTATTTTTTAGAAAATAAAATATAGGTGCTACGATGAATCCATGTTGCATGATCAGTTTAAAACATATTTTTTCTATTCTTACATAAATTCACTCAAATTAACAAATATATAATTTTTCCTATAATAGATAATGATAGATATCTATCCAACATCTCGATATTGCTTTTTCTAGTTCGATATTGGTTTACCATAGAAATTGCTAAAAAGCATCTACAACTGGAAACAATTAGAGCTCAGGTTAATAAAGAGTAAAGCAATATAACATAAAGCATGATCATTAAGGACAAACGCTTTAAAATTAATAAAGTTTGACCAGAAAAAATAATTTTATTTAGATGCATTCATAATAATCATGTGTAGTAAATTATACTTGATGATATCTAATGTCTGAAATGCGTTTAAAAAAAGACATAATACTCGAAACATATATATTTTTTACATGGTATTAATTACATACACATATATACACACACTTTATATATATTATGTGCCTAGTCTCAACTCTAGTTACTGTTGCATCATCCTCAGTTACAATTAAAAAATAGTAGAGTAACAATCCGCAAGATAAGGAGTTACAACCAGATATAAATAAAAAACGAGTTACAATTGCGTTATATATATATATATATATATATATATATATATATATATATATATATTAATTGAAACATGTTTGTTTCTCGTGTTGCAATTATGTATTTCTGAACACGCAATTATAATTGATCTACCTAACGAATTGTAACTAACAATTTTTTAAATTGTAATTAGGGTATGACACAACAGTAATTAGAGTTGAGCTAGATTTAGAATTGACTCATCATGTGTGTATATAGAAACAAAATAAGCATAGGGGCCCTCCCCTTGTCTCCGCCACTGATCATCCATGCACGCCAAGTAAACATATAGAGCATATTCTACACGCACCTGCTGCTCTATCTCAGCTGCTACAAGTATATATATCCAGTACCTGGACGCAATACCGATCGATCCGTTCCTGCACCACGATCCACGAACACAAGTTGAAGAAATTTAATTCATTTGGGCATGATCATGCATGACACACGCGTGACGCCAAAAATTCACGATCGGTATAGCTAGGTCGCTGCGCCGTTACTTTACTTGGGAGATCTGAGACAAAGATGTTCTGTTTGCCGGACACACAATCCGTGCGACGGCCGAACGACGAGCCGGTCCGCTGCAATTTGCGGCCTAGAATATGCGCTGGCTGCCTCGCCTCGTTGGCTAGGGGGAATCCCCCAACTTCCCAAACCAATTAACAATGCTATAACCATGCTACAACAATCAAAGTTATGTTCGTAGTCATCGTTTTGTCCGGAAGAAGGATTCCATAATCAAACTTCTACGAATGCTTGCTTGCTTGCTTAATGTTTTCTCGACCTGTTATCTTTTGACAGGATGATGGAGTTGCCGGTTTATTTCATCAAGACATGTCATTTCGTCAACGGCGCAGAACGGAGGGCGACCAAATCAATCAAAGGCACTGGCTGCAGCTAGCGACGTCGTGCGAGGAATAATTGCAGTTGAGCGAGGCGTTGGGGTTGGACTAGCCAAGCTAGCCTAAGCTAAGCCCGGCCCTTTGTTGTGTCCTGATTGGTGCCTTGTGTTCCATGCCGAAAGCAACCGCGGACCCGATGGAGGCGAACGAACGCCCTCGAGGTGCAGAGGAAAAATCGACGGGGTCCTCCGAGTCCAACGGCGCGTCAGATACGTGCGGTTTGTTTGCCGCGACGAGTTCTCGGTCGGCAAGCAAGGGACAAATAGGGCAAGAAAGTGATGGGGGGTAAAGAGCGAATGTTAATCCCATCTCTGCCTTTCTGGTGGCCATCCAATTAGCTGTTGTCTGCATGTGCCGAAGCAGCGGGTATCTGCGCTCTACATGTCAACATGGGTAGGTACGCGTGCGACAGAGATATGCTTATTCATCACTGAGTTCAATCGATTATAAATCGATCGATCGAACTAAGCCACTCCCAATACTTTGTTTCTTATATTAGGTGATATCTAAGAAAAGAGAAAGTAAAAAATTGATGTTAAAAAATAAGATTTTAATATATATATATATATATATATATATATCTTGCTAAAAAAATAAGATTTTAATGTATATATATGTATCTTGTTAGTTTTTTAAGATCTCACAAAACAATTTATTATCTTACAATCATCAAGGATTGTTTAAAAAGTTAGTTTCTTCCTAAAAAACAAACTCCATCTCTTTCATCTTAAATTACTTATCATATCATCTCATCTTTTTATTTAGACGGACATATAATTAATGTTTAACAGTAAGAAACTAGCATTGGAAGTGCCTAACGGTGTTTGGTTTGCGAGGTGCTAGTAGTATAATACTAGATGGCTACCATTGATTAGCTTATATGTCCGAGCCGGTTCATGCACGTAGCTTGACTTTGTGGGAGGGGTGTCTCGCTTTTGGGGATTTCTTTGCATACTGTCCTACCCAGTTGCCCCTAATCAAGCCATTTGAGTGACATCAGTGAGTTGATTTCAGGGTAGTTGAGCGAGACGAGCGCTGCAAAGCCCATGTGTGAGAGTGCTTTCGGGTGAGTTCAAAGGCACAGAAGTCTTGGTTGAGGGAGAGGTTATCTTGTTTTGGGCACGAAAACTTTCAGCTTTCTCTGATGAACAGCTAGCGTTGCACACTTGACTCAACTAGGAGTAGGTTATATGCAGTGCAAGGCCAAATTTTTACTGTCAGCACGTAATTATCGAGTCTGACTTGGAGTGTTTCATCAAGGAGCGACATGAAAGTAATGCCTTGAGGCGATTCTACATACATAGTATGTTTTTTTAGACCTGCAGACAAGATAATAACACATAAGGTCATCTCCAAGTGAGTCGGTTTCGTAGCGTAGAGTACTGTAGCGCTGGAAATGCCGATTGTTGTGCCTCGGCTTGCTCTTCAACGGAGTCGTAAACAGGCTCTACAGTGATACGGGAGTGGGAAGACAGGGAAACGGCAGCAGTAAATATGCCGATAGAAAAGGGAGCCTTCATCACTGTTCTCTGAGTATGCACGTGGGTCTGAGGGGAGGAGGAGAGTAATGGAAGGTAGAAAATAAAATAGAACGGATTTTTAGAGTATCTGTTGGAGATAGTCTAATATAGGCTATTCAGCTATTTTGGAATTAATGTAGGACTGCATTAGGAGGTAGAAGGATGAAGAGGTGGTGTTGATGTGTGCTGTTGCTCCCTTATTATTTACTAGGTTGACTGCCTTCAGAAAAAAAAATGTTAACTGCAGCATTCCACTTGATTTGCTGTTGCTCTCTTATTTTTACTAGGTTAACTGCCTTCCGCAAAAACAAAAACAAAAAAGTTAACTGCACCACTTGATTTGCAGTGCTACACCGTGGTTATCTCTAGTCTCATCTCAGCCACAACAGCGACCTACACTACATGCCCTACATTAATTCGAGGATGCATTAACAAAGAGATGCTGGATTATATCGGGTGACACTCCTGATTCTTGAGTCCTAAAAAGAAACTCTTGATTCTTCACCATTACTAGTATATATAATAGATCTTCAGTAGTAGTACATCCCAATGCATGCATAGCATAGCCTAGAGAGTAGACGAGTAGTCCGCGATCCGTAGCTATCTACCGTGTGTAGGCTGTATATGCTGTGGCTGCATCCGAACCGAATCCAACACCTCCACCAAAAAGACGGACCTCGCGCATCAAACACGGCGCCCATCCAGCCGGACGAGGCCGATTCGGCGCCCAGACTCCAACGCGCGGCGCGCACGCACTGCTCCGCCGAACGTAGCCACGCCACGCGACGGTGCCGCCTATACACGGCTACGCGCTACAGGGCTACACTGCGCGACCGACCGACCGATAGATCACCAGGCCTGTACGTGGCCAGTTCATGTGGGCGTCGCGGCTCCCACCACGCATGCGAAGGCCGGAGACCCCGAGACCGGCGCGCGCATCCCCTCCCCGTGCCCGCGCGCGCCAGTGTGCGTGCCAGCCACGGGGCCGAGCGCGGAATGGTCTCGCGCGACGACCATGGGTCGCCGTCTTCACCAGGCAGGCCGCTCGGCGCCCTGGGACAGCGACGCCGACGCGGTCGACCAGCCGAATTCGTGGAACAGACACAACACTGTGCATCAACCACGACACGCGCGCGTGCTTTTGGAGCGAACTGGCGAAAGCGAAACTCAACACATGCGAGGTGCCAAGTCTCCAAGCTAAGGGGAACGCGGTCGATCGTTAGGCGCACGCTGCAAAATATACTGGAGTGAATGTGATCCTGCGATTGACTGCGCGGCATCGTCAAATTCTGACTTTTTGAGTGAGCTACACCGGCACACTAGCTATAGGGGCCGAACTGATTGAGTACCGAGAGGGGACAGCACGGCTCTGGCCATGCGACCGAGGGACACCATCGAGATGACAAGCAAACTACGATCTCCTCTTTGTGCTACCAGTTCGCAACCTCTTCATGTCTGACGAGAAGACAGGTCAGCGACGACTTCCGTTCCGGGAGAGGGAGAGAGAGTTTTTTTTTTTTTACTTCGAGAGAGAGTTAGTATTTGGTTATGACTAATGACCTGTGACCATGCACAAGCGGAGTTGCTGCCTTCGAAACACATGGCACCCCCAGCTGTACTAATCCAATCCAAGTGAGTACGTGACCTCACTGCTCATCGGTATCACTATCGCACGAGATACTCCAGTAGAGAAACCGAGATTTGCACGTTGGATCCTGACAGGTACTAACAGCTGCAAGTCAGCACGCGTCTAGTATCATATACTCCCGTTCACGCATGATGTACGGACACATCTTCTTCTGATCTTCATAACGCCAGGGCCTGTTACCGGCGGCTTCTTCTTCTGATTTTCTTAAGTTCTTTCAGGACTGATCGTCACAAGGTCAGGGCCAGGTTAATCAGTAAAACTGCCACTAGCAGGATGCAGCTGCATATTCAGGGTCCAATGCAAGAAATGTTATTGTTCTGATGATAAATTTGTGCCTTCAATTTCTATTTTTGCTGAACTTCGCTGTTACATCTTGTCATATGAATAGACTCGTCTGCATTATCTTAAATTGATCAGAATCCTGCTTCCAACTTGTACCCTGAGCACAAGACATCCTCTCTGAACAGACTGCCCGTGTCCTGTCCGTTTGGTCAAAGTCCACAGTCCATCAAACAAAATCAGCACCAACGATTTGTCTAAGACTTTGATGCATCACGCATGGCGGCTTATCTGTTGAAGAAAAACAGCGGAGAAGGCCAACCAGCTTGCGCATCTAGTCCAAAACTGCCCGCGGGTCTCGTCTAGACCGCACGCTTGCCGATCGAATCAAATTGTCGTAAACCAGCCGTCTTCTTTACCTTAGGCTACATAATCTCCAACGTGGCATATCTTGATTTTTTTAAAACGTTAAACGGTACGATCAATGGCTGACTTCATATGCTCCTGACCTGTCTTTCCTTGGCTGCCAAATCTCTTTTGCTTGAAGCTGTAACGAGCTGCCAGCTGCGTTGACTTTGCACGGAGGAGCAACCAATTTACGTGTTGTGCTCACCGCTGTTTCTGATCTTCAACTTGAGTTGCGTACCCCTCAGACATACGTGCGAGCTCGTACACGTGACAAATGGCTGGGCCGGTTCACTTGCGTCCTCTGTTCACACGTGCCAACACAGGTTTCTCCATCTCTTCTCAAAGTTTGGTAACTGAAGTTACCTATCTCCACAGGATTCTCCGCGAGCCTAACTTGCTTGACACAGTCGAACTTGTGGTCTCTTGTGTACGGGCAGCAGTGATCCGAGCCACTGACAGAATCATCATCGCGTAATTTCCTCACGCCATCCCTCGTGGAAGCAAACACCAGAACTGCAATGTTCATCCGCCAAGAGTCCTACACAAAGCACTCATTCCAAACGAGGCTGTGAGTACTGCAATCAGCCCACTGGAGTGTTAACACTCATGCTGAATATATCTAGACATGCCTACGCAGGCAGACAAGCTCATAGATTAACTCGCCCTTTCAGGGGAAAATGATGGGCTCTTGGTGCAGCATCATCATTCTGAATTCGAACCGATTCGATATGACAGTTTACCTGATTCCTCTGGACTGGACAAGCAAATTGAGAGCTAAACAATGGATGTATACTCAGGCATGCGTAAGTGTTTGCCTCATGGAAATTATTAGTAGAGAACGGGAATAGACAAGCAACTCAGTGGCAATGAGGGCCCCGCATAGAGTCATATTGCATTATCAGTTGTACCGATGCGGATTGCAGAGAATTTCATCAGCTGATAGTGGCTAAATAAAGCGAAAAATAATACATTTTCACAATACTTTGGCAACATCTGTGACGATTGGCCTTCAGCAAGCAAGCACAAAATCTGCTTGCGCCAGCTAATGGATTGTGAGTTTGACCTCTCAGCGGTCAGAAGACAGCTCTGCATCTACAAATCTCATGAGATGCCAAGACGAGGTCCATTCACATTTCACGTCTTGATGAACTGCATATGGCAGGGAAATGTAAGTGCTGCCACGACTATAATTCAAAGAAAGACTGCAAGCCTGAAAAATATTTGAGCAGCAAGAGCACAAAACTTTGTAAACAACAAAAACGGCAAAAGTAGCCTCCAAACTCTGCACAAATCAGACCTACCACAAGCTGACCCCCTGCCTTTTGGTGTAGTTTAATGGAGTTTAGGTGTCACCTTATGCTTCAGAATTATCTGCAGATCTCAATTTTCTGTTCATGTTGTCAAGATAACCCTGTTCACAAAAGGATCATTCTCAGTGTTACTAACCCCCTGTTTGGATAGGGTTTTTTTCAACTTTTCCCTGAAAAAAGTCACAAGCTATCCAAACGGTTGGCTTCTGGTCCCGGCTTCTAGTGCCTTTTGGCTGACTGAAGAAGCGGTTGTGGCTAACATGAACTAAAAGCTGATAAACAGGTTCTGATTGGTTTTTCTGACTTTTGAGTGTGCTGAGAAGCTAAAAATTTATCATAAAAACTAACAACCAAAATTCTACAGTCACAACTGCTTACTCAGCTAGCCAGAAGCTCTAAAGCCACAATCTATTCAAACAGGCCCTAAAGCTACTTGAGAAAACATCAACTGAAGAAACTACATATCTTCCTTAATGAATTCAATTGAAAACAATAAGATTTGTTAACAGTGTTAGAAATCACACTGGTATTTGGAGTATGCAAGCTGCAGCAAATTTATCTGTCATTGTTTTGGCCTCATCCCGATTTTTAAGGTTCAGAGGATGTAAGAGGGCTTCTACACACTGTGGAGAACATAACAACAAGATCATCAAAACACTCCACTAACAAAGAACTTCAAAAGAGAGATGGAAATAAAGTAAAAGGTGTGTCACAGATGAAGCAACAACACTGTAATGAATCCAATAATCAGCCTAGCGTCTTAGAACACTGTAAGATACTATCCCACAATCAGAAGCAAACTGCATGCTGCATGCCACATTAATTCAGCTTCCCATGTCTGAGCAAGGATGTTCAGAGAAGAAAATGGAATTCACCTTTGAGGTGAAATTTCCATCCCAATATGTGTAGCACAAATCATCAACTTTCCCGGTTTTACAAAGTTCTCCAGCAAGAAGCCTTACTTGAACTGCTTGATTTACAGAAAAGAGGACATCACAAAACATAAAGAGGAATAAAGTGAACTGTACAAGAGCATGAGCACTTTACATCTGGACTAGGTGACCATGAAGGTTGAATGGATAGCCCTCAACGAACCCAGCTAGGGAATACTTCGAAACCTATTCCCGTAAACAAAATTGACATTATTGATAACATCTTTCATGTCAATTAAACCAAGGTTAAAAGTGTAGAAGAATGCGAACAAGTTTGACAAGTAACAATTGAAAAACTACAGCTGAGACAATTAAAATGATTGATTTATGCATAGAACTTTACAGTATTGCAAAATAACTGAAAGTGTAATACCTGAATGCGTGGAAAAATAAATGATAGTAAAAAAGATTGATGGTGGAAGGCACAAGCATTCATTATAGCATGATGCTGTATAACATACTAGTACTTGATCTTTTGCTAAGGACTAACTCTTGATATATCCACAATAGATATGATGTTGGAGAGTGAACAGGTATGTTCAACATACCAATGTTTTGAAATCATCTGCCATCAAGTTGATGTTTGTCTTTGTCCGACTCAAAACACTGCAAGATTCATTCAATGTTTAGGATTAACTCAACAACAACAAATGATACACAATGCAAATTATCATCTGAACTGCCATTATTACCTTATTCACAAGATATAGCAATGACTAATTGACTATAATGAAATCAAGTAGATTATAATCAATATACAAGAAAACAAGGCGCTATCTTGTCAAGCTTATAATTAGATTCTTCTCAGACTTAATAGATAACTTTATGACAACAACAGAGGCAATGATTGCAAAGCTCTAGGTAAGCACACACTGCGGCAAATTCAGTACCACCGGCCCAGCCAGGGAAGAAAAGAAAAGGTTTAGACTAACACAGCCCACCAAAATCTAGTTTGACCTGCTTGGCCCAGTCTGATTGAGCATAGGATAAACTGGTCTGGGTTCTAGTAGAACGGACCCACAAAATTTACCACCTCTACGCTGTACACGAAAATCTACGAATTGATACACAGATGGTTTGATAAGCACACGTTGTTTCTTCTATTGCTAAATAACTAGCGAAGTTCTCTGTGTAGCTGTGCGTCTATTTCTAGTCTACATATAGTATACACAGATGAGTAGATAAGTGGTGCTTGAATCAAATATATATGAAAAAGAGACCAAATATTATAGTATTACATTTTTTGCAGTTCTCTTTTTTACCCAATTAATATGATCGTTTCTATTTTTCCTTTCTAGTTAATGAAGAGCTTTAAACATTTAATGCAAATAAGGTGGTTGATCAGAACAAATGCATTCCATAGGATGTTCTGTTGCATATTTTGTAAATTACAATACAACCCAACAATTCAGAGCTGCATACAATATCCAAAAGAAGGATGTATCAGGCTAGCACCATATCTACTGCTTGACATTTCACAACATTTGTGTCACTTGAAAAAGCAGAGTACAAATAAAGGCATTGCTCCGATAATTGAATACTATCTTGCAAAAAGAGTAAGTTCACATCCGAATTGGTATCGGAATGCAATTTAAGCATGTCGACGAGTGGTATACAGGAAAATTTGTCGACTGAAAGAATTCATTGTGGTATACAACATTCTTGCACGTACATTCATATGGACACCTACATCTGCATCTTTACATAGCAAAGAGGTTGGATTACCACAACGATTCCACTGAATCTGTGCCCTATGCAAATGAACATGGGACCAAAAGCAAACCCTCGAAACATAGCACTAATAGCAGCGAACACATTGTGCGGCGGGCACCGATTGTTGGACGCGCTTACCTTAGAGGCAAAGCAATCCTGTTCTGCTCGTCGGAAACGGCCAACCCGACGTACTTGCTGCCGACGTCGAGCCCGAGCAGCCGAGGATATTTCTTCTTCGACCCGCCCTCCAGAACCTTCCGGAACAGCTCCTCCGCTTGCAGAAGCCTCATTGTATGCCTCCACAGGAAAACCGCGGCGGACAATGGGGTCGGGGCAACGGTGAGCGCAGAGGGCAGCGGTAGCGGCGGCGGCGGAGGGGTTAGGCCGTTTGGGGAAGTGGGCTGCAGACAAGCAACTGAAATTCCCAGTTTGGACGGCCCAGATTACTAGAAAGAACCATCCGATGGCTGATGGGGCACCGGCGACGGGTCTCAAAGGCAAGTCCAGAACTGGCGTGGCGCTCAGATTCCCGTGTCGCTCCAGAGTCCCCTCCGCTTCGGCCGTTGCAGACCGCGGGAGTGAAGCTTCCATGGCGGAGGAGGCTTCGCCTGCGCAGCCGAGCCCCGCGGCCTCCCGCTCGGTCCGCTGCATCGTCAAGCTAGTGCACTCTCGCGCCCTCCGCCACGCCATGCCTCCTTTCCTTGCGTGCCTGTATAGCCCTGTACGCCTCTCTGGTGTTGGTTGATTTGAGAAGCTTGGTGGGGTGGCGCAGGTGGAGCGGCGATCACGAACAAGGGTGAGCTGGAGAGCATCAACGAGGGGAGCTTGCGGTCGGCATGCTCGCTGCTGCGGCAGGCCATGTCCGATGCCGATGGCGCCGGCCCGGAGAAGCTAATGGGTATGGATTGGACTAGGAGGCGCGGCGATCCGGTTGACCCGGCCGTGGACGCGTAGGGGTTCGCGGGGATGTCTGAGCCGGGGCTTGAAACCAACTTCGTCGTCGTGCACGGCGCCGGTATTGCCCGGAATCTAAATTGACTCTGGCTGTCTGTCGTACTCCTGTTAACCTGAGCTTGTTGTGGAGTAGACCCCACATGATTTGTTCATATTTTTGTGTTGGAACTTGGAAGCTTGGAATGCCTTGTTAATGTGGGCGTGGTGCGAACTGCCAAGTGGCATGGCAAACGCTTCTCGGGGACGAGCAACTGTGCACATTGGTGTGGAATGCCGAATGCCCGGCTAGTTCGACATTGTTCTGTCTAGTTTCAACTTTTTCTAGGCTATTGGGTCTTCCTGAGAGGTGTTTCTAAGTAGTTGGAATAGATTAATCTGTGTGCCATAGCACATGTAATACTTACGAACTATAATTAGACAGGTAGATTTTATTAGGTAGAGTCCAAAAAATACTGTACAAACTTAGTGTTTAGGATATCGAGTTTCTAATATTCTGCTACCACTTCAGGGTCTTTTGGTCACTTCCAAGCAAGTAGATCTGGAGTTCATAAAGGAGGTCTGCATTCGACACTGGTGAAGGCTAGCTTTGTGGCTACAAGAATTTCAGTGAGGCCAATTTTAAAATTCTATTTGATGTAGATATCATGACTTTTGATGTATAACGTTCTTGTCCTAGTATCTTGTCACATTGTTTTTTCTTCTCTGATGCATATTCTGGTAGCATGATCTAATGCAATAAACTTTGTAATTAGGTGACTTCTCTCAACCAGGAAATTGTTAGAGGCCTAGCAGGAGGTATGCTATTATTGAGATTAATTGTCCATGAAGAGATCCGCCTTTATTTTTCATATAGTATTACGCCACATGCTAGTCATGATTACCTCTCATTGTGGTCTGTATTTCGTTGTTTCTTGTATCGGTGCTACTTAGGTATTCAAAATTCCTGATTATATTTCCTTCTTGTCTGTAGTAGGATAAGCCTATGTTTCCTTGTGCTTAGTTTTATCATATTATTAAGTTCTTATTTAACCCATGGTCCCATGCAAGGACGTATCATCATTTGTCAAGAACATTTCTGCCTTTATCTGCAATCTTAATGAACTTTCAATAAATTGACTGGCATATTTACTTGTCCATTCCGCAATATAGCCTGAATTGTTATTTCTAGTTTGTCGGTTAGAATCAGTGGTGAGTAGATGACTTATGGAACTGCATATTCTTTTACAGAAGGAATACCATCTGTTGCGATGTCATCATTTGCTTGTGGGTGGTCTACCAAGCAAAGAAACGTGAGTAAACTTGAAAACTATTGCTTTTCTTGCATACCATTAGACATCTGCTTAGAGTTACACAGTTGTTTTACATCCATATCTAATCCTGTTAATAAATTTGTTTTCTGATTATTATTCGGCATATTTGCATTCGCAGCTTGCATCAACTAATGCTTCTCAAATAATTCAGTCACTCCATGCCAGCTTTGTCCCTGTAAGTTGTTGTACATAAGGTTTTGGAACCACTAATCCTTTAGAATTTCATATTTGTCTAAGTTGTTAGCATGAGTAATATAGTTGGTGGCTTGGTGGAGTCATCCCCATATGTATTAAACATTTGGTATTGCTAAAATGTTTATGTATCATATTATTATTAATTTGTTTATACATGTGTTGTGATGCGTTGTTCAAATCTAGGTTACACTGGCAGCCTGGTTCCATAATGCATATTGGGCACTAACGTAAGTTTTATATGAATTATTGAGTAGTGAATTAATTCTAATATTAGAGTTATCCCTTCAGGAAATGTTAAAAAGGATAGGGGAAGTATTAGATAAGTTCCATGTGTTTTCCCTGATGTGCATGTGGAAGGAACTTAAACATTATCAGGAACTAAAGTAAAGTTCTACTTATAGCACAATGCCCATGTCTCTTGCAGGTTTTGCTTGGAGATGCTGTTCTTGATGAATTGCCGGTGAGTTCTCAAATCAAAGCATGTCTACATTCTCGTTTAGATTTTATATAGCTTGACTAGACTATGAAATTGATTTGTTTATTGAAACTAAAACTGATCTTATCATTAAATGATCAGGACTGTACCATATTGAGTGGGGATGTCATTGTACTACATCTTGCGCAGCTTCTAAGCCCGAAATATGTTGTATTTCTGGTACTATTACCTTCCCTCCTTTGTCAGGGCTTAAAGTTTCTGGTATCAATGGGAGATGATTTAGTACATCGTATTCTTTATTTGTTTGTACTGTCTTCCTTGTGGTACTGAAAATTTGTTTTGTTCTTCTTTTGTCATCAGGTGTTCTCATTTTCTTTTGAGTTTCCTTTTGCATGTTGTACTTCAAAATTTCCATTTATTTCTTACAATAGATCATAAAATTTTATGCGCGACTCTGAAAATTGAGATGTAGACAGATGTCCATGGAGTATACGATAGCCCTCCAACTGACCCAAATGCAGTACTTCTGAGAGAGATAGGTTAGTATTCACCTGGCTTATATTGATTTGGTTGCCCACAATAAGCCTTGGTTGTTTGATATGCGCGAGTCATTATGGGAGGAAACAGCAAAATGAAAATACATGCAATTGCCATTTTTTTAAAGTTTTGGGAAAAATGGAAATATGTTGATGCAATGAAACTAACTGACTTGTCCTAATTAACAGAGGTGGATGACGATGGAAACTGGTCTATTGTAAAACCTGCATTACTGCAAGCCAACAATAAAGGAGGTATTGTGTTGTATTCTTTATCATGCGTACGGTGATGGTCAGAATGATCCTAGGCCCTAGCACTTGTGTAGTTGTACCCAGGTGTTATCCTCTTAAGTTGGAACCATGGCTATACCTGATTCAGGTAGCTAACTAGTGTCAACTTTCCTAGTGACAACTCAGAATAATTGAATAAACAAAGGCAGTATAATTTCTTAGGCATCATTGTGAATGTTCTTCCGTCTCTTCAGTAACTTGATATCAAATGCTCCTAGTGAGGGAGCAGTCGTTTAGAAACGAGCTGTTGGGATCAAATCTATGGTTTAGGCTAAGTTACTAGTGAAACTGATGACCTGGCTTATTGTAGCTTTGTGTAGCCTAAGATATCTGCTATGTACTGCAGTGGAGATATCAGTAGCTGCACATGACACCACCGGCGGAATGGAGACCAAAATATTGGAAGCAACCATGATAGCCAGGCTTGGAATTGATGTGTATATTACAAAGGTGGGAACGCTTGCTCCTGCAGGTGTTGTCTGCTGGTTGTTGGTGGCACTGCTGAAAAGGAAATTTAGTTTTAGATCAAAAGGAAAAAAAAAATAGTAGCATAGTGCATTTGGTATTCAGTTAGGTAGCATTTACCGTGAACCCGGTCTTGTGTGTCAGTCTACGGTCGGTTTTCGCGTCGTAGTCAGGTTGAGTTCGGATGTACTTGTTAAAAACCCTGCATAAGGATGGATCGATTAGTGAGCATTTGAATATTAGAAAAATTAAATATGTAAACTAAGTCAGGCAAAACTTACGCGTAGAGGAGTCTTTTTACAGCGCTGTAATCATGCTCTCCAGATTTGTCTTTTCGTCCTACTGATCTTGACGAGTCGAGGTAGAACACCAAGTTTCACTTGAGATAAATGACCAGTAAGATCCAATGGTCACCGGTGTTGTAGGCGCCCATCAGGTACTGCATTTTAGAATATTATTGCATTGCGCTAGCCACATGGTCCACAGCGTAATCGGGGTGAGGTTGGATGATCGATATTGTAATGGCCGCAGGGTCAAGACATGCGATGGAATCCTTGTTCTTCTTCGTTTCTTTCATCAAGTGTCTACAGATAAGAATATAGTTAGATTTAAGACTTAGTGGTATTAATTCATTAATATTCAGTTTCAAGGGACTTACTATCTGAAGATTCGTAATAACGAAATATCTAGGCCATCAAGGTTGAAGAGGTTATATAAGTCATTGAAACCCATAATGAAGTAGTTATCGTCGTTACTTAAGAGGTGTTATCGTTTGTACTGTATGATTATGGATGTGACATTGATGTCTCCAGAAGCCTGTATGTAGTAATTATACAAGTCGATACATGCTTTTTCCCACCCTTGTTAGGCCATCTACTGTCATCATAGGCTTCTCATATTGGAATTTTGTGTTGGCACTAGTCCACGCTGCTTCAATGTCCGTAGACTTCTTTGCCGATACAATGGTCTTTGACATTTTCGGCAGGTTCTTCTTAGAGCCTTTGTTCTTGGCCTCCTTTTACTTCTTCTTTGGACTCTCTGGGGGAGATAGAATTGGATCTGGAAGCGAGGCTGTCAAATGCGGAGGAGAAGGTAGTGAAGCCAGCTTCTCTAGAGGAGGTTGCCTTCTCTGAAAGTGGGGGGCGCAACAGCGTTGCACTTGGAGCTCATTCAGACTGGGATGCACTGAAGACCATGATGTTGCCCCTCTTCCACTGGATCCTTTGACGAAGAGCTTCATCCAGAGTTGTGACTTCAACATTGGGGGGAGCTCCAACACATGATCGGTGGCATTGCTATATACCATGTCCACCGTAATCACGGCATAGCCTACATGTATCCGGACCGTATATAAGATGCGGACGCGCTGGAAGCACCTGACCCCTTGCAACTCGATGTGATACCCGCTAGACCTAATTACAAGGCTGCAGGACATGGGCTCTTCTAGCAGATCAATCATATCCGGCTCAGTCACGACAGCAACTACTTGTTACTCGACCTCCTTAGAGACGTAGCTACTCTTCCCTGCAGCTCTGGGGAATAGCTTCCGCTTGGATGGAAATATCTATTCCCTTTGTTGCAAGCTGCTCTATGATGTTTGCGTAAACTTTTCAGGTGATGTCCTGTGTCAATGTCTATGTCAGTGAATTCACGTCCACTACAGGTCTCTTCCTCTTCTTGTACATCCCGAGGTCTTCGGAAAAGCCGTATTTCCAGCCTGGGAACTTGATACACCTCGCACTCGACCTGAGTGCTTCGGGTTTTCCAGCGCCGCTGAGAGAACATCATGTTTTCTGGCTCCGATGAAAGAACATTGGCTGGCTTCAACTGCCTTTTATTTTACTTTTTCTGCGACTGACTGGGTTTCGATGTTTTTGAATGTTATTTCCTCGCTTTTGGACAACTCACCCCTTGCACGCAAATATGACTACGATTGTCCCAGGAATTGGAGCCAAGTATTTTCGCGGCCTTCTCTGGATAACTTTTCGTCCTCTACCTGTCATTTGGCCCTTTTCCCAGCGTACTCGGTTGCACCGGTCCTATGGTTGTGCTTGTTCCAAGCCCGAAGCTATTTTTCTCCTCACTCTCCTTTTTGAGTTGCTCTGAGTTCTTCATCTGCACAAAAACATCACAATCTTCCTCTTTCAAGTGGTTTTTTCTATTTTCAGTCCTAGGACAAATTATCTTCTTTGTGTCGTAGATGCACTTGGGCACCAAGTTCCCCTCCAGTAGCATGCTCCTTAATAGATCCAGCAATGCTTTGAAACTCTTGACAGTTCAACCATGAGTTGCCTTCAGCTGTAGAAGCTTTATGTTCCCAAATATCCGCGTGTACTTCTCTTTACAGTTTGGATAAAATGGCGTCTTGGAATCCCGCACAAAGTCATAGAATTTAGCAAATTCACCATTGTTATACTCGTCGTGCCGCTCGACATCCTGCACCATCTGGTCCACATTCTCCACAAAATCCTCGAGATTATTTTTATTGAAACCTAATATGTCCTCATCCCTGAGATCATGATCTATTTCACCAGGTGTAAGTCCTTGATCCACACTGTCGGTATGGAGGGTCCGATCCAACTCTCCCTCGTTAAGGCATTCCTCGCCATGTTTGTTCCAACATGTATAATTCTCTTTAAATCCACACATGACCAAGTGTGCATGGATATTATCTAGTTTCGGGAATTTCTTATCATTTCTGCAGTCGTGATATGGACAATACATTATTGTTTTACCACGATCTTTCATATCCTACAATGCGGCACTCATGAAATGCTTCACCCCGATCCGGTACTTCGAACAAGTTCGAGTCTCAAGGTACATCCAACTTTTGTCTGTCATATAGAATTAATGTAAAAACATTTATTCTTTATTAACAATAATCTTAATTTCGTGGTTAAGCATGCGATTAAAAATTCCATACAAATACACTAGATCTGTGTCATATCGCGGTATATCAGGCAAACATAGTATCAAATCTAACATAAATACAACTTACTTGCACTAAGATTTTAGATAAAGATACAAAATAACCGATTATTACTCAAAGCACAACAAATCTACCAAATAGGGATTAGAGGAGGAAAGGGGGAGATGCAAACCTTCAAAAACCTAGCACCAATTCAAACTTCAAATCAACAAGATATTAGAAAATCTCGAGGGGAGTCGGTGAAAATCGGCAGCAACGTGCGGACAGCACTGTTGAGTAACTGTTCGTCCGTACAGTGGCTGGCCAGCTCTTTAAACAGAGCTAAGTAATAGGTGACGGGTGATAATATTACCTGTCATTTATTATTTATTACAAGTGATGGATCATGTTACGACCTGTCACTTATGACTGGCCCACGGAGACCCGTCACTTATGAACAAGTCATAAGTGATAGGTTTAGTAATTACCCGTCACTCATGTTATAGGTGACGGGTAAATACTCGGTCCCGACCTGAGGTAACATGTGTGTCTCCTTTGTCTGTTTTTCACGTAGTACGGGCGAAGAAGCTGCCCTTGATGTGAGCGTTGACCATAGCAGCCTACACCTTGTGGATGAACTAGAAGATGCATCGCTAGGAAAAGAAGAGGTTGTTTGTGAAGGGGTTATCAATCGTTGTCGGCCTCCAACCAACAAGCAGTAACGGTAGTAGCCTCTCTTAGTTTCCAAAGCAAACGGTGTCCCTATCACAGGGAAACTTCAACCTACCACCTATCTCTATTTCTAAAGCGTCAGGTGAGGCGAAGCAATTTCCATTCATCTCTATCCACAACACAGTAGCAGTTCGCCCCAAACCAACAAACAACAGTGCAACTCCTGTGTCATGGGAAGGCTCTACAATGACCCCTGCCTCCTGTACATGAGATTAGAGGCAGAGATAATTTGATGGATTGATTCTTCTTTGGCCATCCAGGCATCCAGTCAGTCAGACTCCTAGGTTTTTTTTTTGGGGGGGGGGGGAGATGGGGGACACTCTCATGCCGTTCCATCCCTGCCATCGAATCTAGCCTCCGTCTCACCTCCTTTGTCGTCTAACCCCACTGGCGACCTCCAGAACCACCCAACCCCCCTTTTGGCTTCGGCTTCTCCGGCCAGGCCATCCACACTCAACCCCCATGCCACCCCCTTCAGATCTAATTTGGTTGGACCGTCATATGTTGGGGCTGAGCTACCGGAGTGGCTGCTTTTCAGCCCCTCCTCTACTTCTTCCATGGCCTCCGACGTGCCGTTGTCGTCCTGGACGCCGTCCCACATGGATGCGGTCATGCAGGACTCCCCTGGCTTCGAAGCATTATCCGATGGGACTGCAGCGCCACCAGGCTAGGGCGGCTTCTGCAGCGCCACCACCGCGCCTTCCGCCACACCGTGTGCTGTCATCTCTGTTGGTTGGCCAGTGTCCGCGTCGCTCGGTCGTGGATAAGGATGGCTGGTAGCTGGTCGCAAAGAAGAAAAAGAGGTTGTCCCGTGTACCTCGCCCGCCCTCGCTGTCCTCCAGACCAGTTCCGCCAGACCTCGTTGGACGATGCTTCAACTACCTTGCCACCAACCACGTTGTGGCGGTGTGCCATAATCCATCGCGTTGCTTGAGATGCATGAGGGAAGGCCACCACGCGCGCCAGTGCAAGCGCCCTCGCTCTCCCCCGGTGCATCTGTTTGGCACGCTTGTCATTCAAGACTCGCCTCCCCGCGTCTTGTGGACAGCCTCGCCGCAATCCTCCGCCGTTGCTTGTGTCACCCCCTCTGATGTGGTCCCCCGATGTCGTCGCCGCTGCAATCTCTCACGCCATCTACTGCGTCCCAGTCCACGAGAAGATCCTTCTCAGCGCCCTCCATCTGTGCGGTCGAGTCTCCTGCATCGCCGTCGGCTCCCATAGCTTCTCCTTCACCTTCTTCATTGGTGCACGTGGCCCCTGGGCGCAGGTCGTGCCATGGGTTCTGCGTCATCCCCCACTCTCACGACCTAATCATGAAGGAGGGTAGGCTCTCGCGTGCCCTGGTCGCCATGGTGGTTGGTACTAGACCATCGGTTGCTGTGGACCATGTCCGATCGCTCCTCTCAAACTCCTACAATCTCGATGGCAAGGTCTTCACTGTCCATCGCGGTTGTCTAGAGGATTTTCTGATTGTTTTCCATGACCCGGTTGCACGGGATCTAGTGATGCGCTCCCCTATGCCTGCAAAGTTGTTGTTTCAGCTAAGCTTTAGGCCATGGCAGCGCCAATCTATGGTGAGCTCGGGTTCGTTGTTGTACTGTGTTCTGCTGGAGCTCAGAGGACTTCTAACATATGCTTGGTGCTTGGCCACGGTGGGGCGCATCCTAAGCACTTCATGTTCTGATCTGCGCCCGACGTCGAAAACCGTCTTAATGGCAGACATGAGTCATTTTGGAGTGGTCGCTTGGTGTGTCGACCTAGACCTCATCCCGCGGAGATGATGCTCATCGTGTCAGAGCTCGTGGAGGAGTTCATTGAGGGAGGCTTGTTTCTTCGCCCGGATGAAATCATCCATTCAAAACAGCCTTGCCTCCGCTACAAGATCAGTATCAGCATTCTTGAGGTCCATGACTGGCGCGTGCGCTCGAATCCTCCTCCAAGGGCACCCTGTTGGACACCTGGGACAGTGATGGAGATGAGTACCTAACTTTGAACAGCGCTATCGTTTAAAACCTTGGCCAAAGCGCACGAAGTTCGACAACCCATCAGAGAACGATGATGTGGGTGGTGCCGGCGACAAGGATGCCGGTGGTCCTAAAGCCGGTGATAACCAAGTTTCTGGTGGTCGCTTAGTCTGCATTGGTCATGGAGTTGGTAGTCGCGGTGCCCCGCTGCCTCCTGATGCTGAAAATCTACGGGTCGCTTCCCTGTCACCGACGAGGCCTGTAGGTGATGGCCGGTCATCGGTGGCTGCTAGGGCCTGGTCCTTGATGAGCCCGCTTCGTTTCGATCGTCTACACGTCATGGGGTCCACTTTGCGCCAGACGTGCCATTTTTCGCCCGCAAAAGCAGAAGGAGACAACAGATTGGCTGGTTCATAGGGAACACTCGTCCTTCCTCCTGACATGTTTTGCCCCACCCCTGAGGTCGACAGCACACCCCATCCAAAATCTTTTGACCCTATGGTGCTCGAGTGTGCTGCTTGTCCACCCAGCATTCAACACATTGTCTAGGAGGAGGGTGCCCATTGGTGAATGTACTTAAAGGTACCTAGAGAGGGGGTGAATAGATTTTTCTGAAAATTAAAACTAACCAGCGGATTAAACAGATGCCGGATACTCCAGTGAAGGTTGGATACTCCGATTTATCCGGAGTCTCCGGTCTATACAGAAACTTGAGAACAACTAAAATTAAACAGGAACAGCTAGAGTCTAAAAGGTGATACTAGATCTAATAACAGCACAAAGCTTAAACAACCATAGACACTAGCAAGATGATCACAAAAACTAATTGTATGGGAAAAATCCCAAAACTACACAACTAAATGAAATTGCACAAATAATGAGACAAGAGATTATTCCGGAGTTTGACCACCTCACAAAGAAGTGCCTACGTCTCTATTGAGGAGCTCACAAAGAGCCAGGTCTTTTCCAACCATATCCTCTTCTAGCGACCACAAAGATCAAGCTATAATTTTCTTACCAAGTTGATGTCGATTACAAACTTCCCGTAGCACTCCACAATGATTGGGTGCTCTACGAGCGACGCCTTGCCGTCTAGGAGCACAAGGCTCCAAGAGAAATGATCACAACGAATGCTTGATGATGAACTCAATGCTCAAATGTCTCAACCTCACTCCAAATACAATCTCACGAAATTGGCGCAAAAACTAAGCACTAGAGATGTTTGGAGGGCTTTTAAATGCTCTTAGAAGGCTTTATGAATGTGGAGCTCAGCAGCAACAGCAAGCCTTTAATGCTTGGGGGTGTGGGAGTATATATAGCTCACTCTCAAAAACTAGCCGTTACTGTTCTGACACACCTACCCCGGAGTATCAGGTGAACACCGGAGTCTCCGGCCTAAAATCCAAAACAACATCAGAACGGTCTCAGAACTGTGTCAGAACTAGCCGTTACGGTTCTGTTAAGCTGTCGGAGTCTTCGGCCCAGACTTAGCTACCATAGAGACAAAGTCCGGAGACTTGCCGGACTCTCCGGCCTCTCCAGGTACCGGAGTATCCAGTGAACACCGGGGACTCCAGTCTCCTTTTTTTTATAAAAAATAAATACTAACCGAGTGACCCTTGGCGGAGTCTCTCTCGGAGACTCCGGCCAAAAATATTTTTCCTACCGGAGTATCCGGTGAACACCAGAGACTCCGGCATTTTTTTTTCAAAATATATATGCTTAACTGAGCGACCTCTGGCGGAGTCTCTCTAGGAGACTCCGGCCTAAAAACTCACCAACTACCGGAGTGTCCGGTGAACACCGGATACTCTGGACAAATAAAAATTCGGAACTGAGCCTCTTCTGGCGGAGTCTATCTCGGAGACTCCAGCCTAAATACTGAGGACCGAAGTATCCGGTGAACACCGGAGACTCCGAACTCAGTAAACTTTTGCCAATATTCCCGGTGTCCGTGGGTGAATGTGTCTCTTAACTTATTGGTTGTAAAGGTTATCTTGAGCATTGAGACACCATGACAGCAAGCAAATGCAACCCTCTTAATAGTACGGCTACCTTAGAATCAATTTCAAAGATAGAACAATTTAAATCATATTGAGTTCTACTCATTGCTTCTCTTTTCTTTTCGAGGGGCGTCAATCGTCGTAATTCTTCACAATTGAGATTAAGACCTGTTCATGACTTCGATAAACATATTAGTTCCTTAATCGTTTTGTCATCAATAAGCCAAAACCCACTTAGGGGGTTTAGATGCACTTTCAATTGGTTAGGGGCCCCTGTAGTGTCGCAGTCTACACCCTGGGACCCTATGGTGGACGAGGCTACCGGCCAGTCTCCTTGCTCCCTTTTGCCAAACCAAAGGAGTGATCACCTTGCAACGCCAGTTCCCATGAGGATGGCATTTACCTCTCCCCAGCCTTCCTCCATTGGGCTGGGCCAACTATCTGTTGGGCCTGATCCGGTCGCTGGCCCTCTCGTTGTTTGGGCCCCCTCAGAGGTGTCCCTGCCTCTAGGCCTGTGTGCACGGCCGCCAGACGGGGTGTTTACCCCTATGCCTGCGCCCACCCAGGTGTTGTTACCATCAGTTATTCAAGCACCTAGTGCTCTGGCGCTAGTCCATGTCCAGTCGTCGATGATCCCGAAGCCGGTCATCCAGGGCGTACTGCCGTCTTCACCGCATTCCATTTCGTTGGATGCCTCACACCGTTGCCTTTTCATATAGACGTCGTTGATCCGGTGGTGGGTGCGAAAGTTACGGATTTTATTGCCTCCATCCGATCCCAGACTTCTCAGCCAGTGCTTGCCATTGCACCTCCAAGGAGGCGCTTGTAGCCACCTGCGCCCAGTACTAATGAAGCATCGTTGTCTCGCCGCAGCAAGCGGGTGGCGGCGCAAAGGTCGCGTGTTTCCAACCTGGTGATCCAAGCACAAAATGTGTTGATGAGAAGCCTCAATATCACATCTGAGTCCAGGTCACCAGATGCAACGACGCTGCATGAGTATGAGGGCACTTTCGATATGTCCTTGTCTACTTCGCACCGCGGCGATTAGGGAGTTGTTGCCTAAAGAGGCGCCAAAGGATGCATCGGGGCCTATGGTGCCCGTGACGGTAGCTTGAGGGCTGCATTCACTGCAGATTTGGTCGTTGTTTGTCTCATGGATTGTCAAAACGTCCTCATCTGGAATGTTTGTGGCCTCAACACCCGGGCCCGTCACGATATGGTTCGTGAAATGATCGATCAGGAGCGTGTTTCGCTGCTTTGCTTGCAGGAAACCAAGCTCCAAGTAATTGATAATATGACTATATTGCAAATGCTAGGTGCCGCGTTCAGTTACTTCTTCTTGCCTGTGGTTGGCACTCGCAGTGGGATCTTAATTGCTTGGTGCATGGACATCTGGTTCGTGGCAAACATCACGCCCAAATTTCCTTGTCTAGCAGGTCGTCTTGGTGGCTCACTTCGGACTATGAACACAAGGTGACCAAGAGAAGGTGGAATTCTTGCAGGAGCTTCATGACCTAAGGCAAGGGTGTGTTGGGTCATGGTTGCTTTGTGGAGATTTCAACATGAACTATAGGGCAGCAGATAAGAACAACAACGCACAACGCCTTGCACAGGCGCTCGATGGGGCGCTTCCTCAATGATCTCGAGCTCAAGGAGCTCCACCTCCATGGGCGCCTCTATACGTGGAGTAATGAACAAAACCACCCAACCCTTGCACGCATTGATCGTGTTTTCATCAATCTGGATTGGGAGGAGGACTTCATCGATCACCGATTGTGCAATCTCTCTTCGGATTGCTCTGACCATGCACCCATTCTCCTACACACCAACATGGCTTCCACTTTCAAGAATCGTTTCCAATTCAAGTCGATTTGGTCGTGGTTCCCGAGATATTTGGATGCTATTCGGGAGGCTTCGCAATGCCCATTTGAGGACACCGACGCATTTCGTACCCTCGACTCCAAGCTATGTAGTGCGACAAAAGCTCTCAAACGATGGAGCCAAAAGTTTGTGGGCAGTGTTCGCTTGTAGCTTGCAATTGCAAGGAAGTTGTTTACCAGTTTGGTATGGCTATGGAAAGATGACTACTTTCACTGGAAGGACACGACTTACGCAAGGAGCTAAAATGTAAATGCTTGGGACTTGCATCACTGGCACGTACCATCACCCGTCAGCGCTTACGTATCATGTGGCTGGCCGAGGGGGAAGCGAGTACCAAGTTCTTCCATTGGCAAGCATGTCACTAAAGCCGAAAGAACCACATCGAATCCTTCCAAGTTTAGGGGCTAACTTTGGTGATTGAGGAGGAGAAGGCGGATGCGGTGTTTACCTACTTCAGTGAGGTGCTTGGCACGTAGGATTCTAGGTCGCTGGCTTTGAATTTAAGCTCCCTGGGCATCCCGTCGCTAGACCTTGCGCACCTTGACATGTGCTTCTCCTAGGGTGAAATCTGGAAGACAATTCAAGAAATCCTGGCTGAGAAGGCTCTGGGGCCAGACAGGTTCACTAGAATGTTTTACAAGATGGCTTGGGAGGTGATCAAGCCCGACATTATATGGGTGTTCAATGTCTTGTGGTCGCTTGATGGCAGGAGCTTCAATCTTGTAAATGAATCACTCATGATTCTTCTTCAAAAGAAAAAAAAAAGTACAAGAGATCAAGGATTACCGTCCTATCAGCTTAATTCATAGATTCAGCAACCTGTTCACCAAAACTATTGCCTTGCATCTTGCGCCGATGATGCATCTAATTGTGCAACAAAACTAGTCTGCCTTCAAGATCTCAATTAATCTTTTGCATAATTATATTCTCTCGATGAACACTATCTGGAAGTATCAAACTCTAGATATTTCTTGCACAAAATCTTGCAATATCAAGGATAATCTAAATTAAGTATGACTTTAATTTTTAACCTTTTATTTTAAGACTTCAACATATATGACATATTAAATTTCGTCGTAATACAAGACTTTAGAAAATAAGGTAAATCTGTTCCACGATGCATTGAAAATTGACTTACATTAGAGATTATGTTGATGACCTTTATATTTTATAACATATTTAGCAAATTAAATTTGGGTCAAACTAGAACGAGGATACTTATAGAATTTATGGGTATACATTGAAACCTATACTTAAATGAAGTTTATAGTGATAGTTATAACCGGAACTAAAAGAAATGTTACAAACTATATGTTGTACCAGATTGCACCAAACATTTTGGTGCGACATGGAGTGGTGGTTCATGATTTTTTCTATAAGACATTACAAGCATTTGAATTGTACTTACAAATATATTCTTAATACACTTACAATTTAGTTCCATGTTCTTAGAAGTTAGTTGTACGGCTTTAGAGGTGAGTCTTATATATATACTAGTATTAACCCCATGCTTTGCTCCAAAACAATTTGTTGTATATCCATCCTTAAAGCAAAGTTTGAAGAAAAAAATCAAGTATTTTTTTAAGTCTAGCATAAACATGTCGAGAAATGTTTTCAGAGCCATACTCTCCACCTTATAGGAGTATATTATCTACTTAGAGTGCACTCTTTTGATAATTTTTATCTTTTTAGTTTATTATAACTAATCTACTATGATTTAGACCTAATAATTTTGAAAACATAAATAATTAAATTTTAATAGGATTTCCAATTGTTTTCCAAACAATAAAATAACTAAATATTTCAGCTAATTATTCTAAATTTAATTGTTAACTCTAAGTCTGGCTTAATAACATAGGAGCGCGTAGTACTTCATAGTTTACATAGCAGAAACCAAAGTTAAGGCTTCTGTTGAAGGTATTCGACTGGTGTCACAATGGGTGCATGGTCCAACCATTCTAGAATCAGATTGCAGCTAGGTGGTTGGCGCCATCAAGAGACTCGGTGAGGTTCGATCCGAGATTAGGTTATATGTCCAAGAGGCAAAGGAGTTGATGGGTTTACTGCAAGGTGTCGAGATCAAACATGTCAAACAGTTCATACTGCGGTCTAGTTGAGGCAAGTGTCTACTTGTATTGCCCAACTGATCGATCCTGATTGTACAATGCCTGTGCTTAATTAATAAAGTTGTTGCTTTTCCTCAAAAAAATGTTTATACTGCATTTGTTCCGAAAAAAATATTTTCTTTGTAACAATTATGCTCTATTTGTTTCCTATTCAATGTTCTTATTTCTTTGCTCCCAACCTCACCAGTCAGGTACCACGTCCGGGTGGGATCGGTCCACGTCTGGCCCGGAGCCTTATCCAGAGCCTCGATAACACCCAACGCAGCTCCGCGCCCCCCAATCCACTTCCAACCGAAGCAGAACAACGGCTCCACCGAAGAACGGCAGGCAGCCAGTCGCACTCCCCCCGCCGACTCGTCGATTGGATTGGTGAGCCATCCCAGCTTACGTTTTTTTCTTTCGTTGGTAAGAAACCCTAACTAGATGCACTTTCCCCCCTTTTTTCTAAGACTTATTTGTTCTGGGTTACAATATCTTTACCTGCTTCCATGAGCAATCAAATCCATTTTTTCCCAAAAAAAAGGGTGTTCAACTAAACACCCATGCCCAACGCCGCCCCTGCACAGAAGTAGATGACTTCACTCTAATTTCGTTGAGATGTTTAACACTTGAGCTAAGTGGAGGGGCCATGGCCCCCTCTGGCCTGTGCAAAGCTTCGCCCCTGGTTTGCTGAAAGTTACTGTATTGATGCCATTGTTTCTTTCTGTGCTTTCCCACAGTTGGAGATGCCATTTACTAGCTGTGTGCACCAGTAAGTGGTGACTGAATCGCCCCTATCGTGGTGATCGAACCATCCCAAGTTTCAAACCAACACAATGCAAGCCATCTCTATATGCGGTTCAGTTGCCTCAACCCATGGAGCAAACTGCAGAGCAGCTTTCCTTGCGAAGAATGATCTGGCGCCACCTTGCGAGGTAAATTCAGTAAGTCATGGAGCACACTCATGGCGTTGGCATGCGCATAAACTGCACATGAGGACCGATAGCAGAAGAATGAATACTACAATAAGAACTAATGCTAGATGGCTGTTTGGAGGAGATGGTCGTAGTAGTGATGCAAGGCTGGAGCGCAGTGAGGCTGCTAATGAAGATATCTTGATCTTTTACTTCCAGTTGGATTTACAGACCCGGATACAAGTGAGTAGTTGCTTATCTACCGCCACCTTGTATATTGTGAATAGAAGCTACCGGTCCAGCTTCTAATATTTGTCATATGTCTATTCCTTCACTGAGCGTTCGTTTAGCATATTGCCAATATACTAAATACTGAACCTACCATCTGTGGTCACTAGTACATGTATATATTTGATATTTCCATATGTCTAACCTTGCTCTTGATTGTTCGGTTTTTACCAGTATGCATTGAATATAGAACAATTTGATGTGGCAAAGCAAATGAGGGAAAAACTCACTGAGGTAATGCGACTGCTTCACTTCAAGTTCCAAGACAAGCAAATACATAGAATGAGAGCCTGCTAAAAGAAAATTCCCTTTTTAGATTGAAACAGAAATAATTAGGCAACGTGAAGCTAAAAGAGGTTCATCAAAGACTGAAGCTCAGGACAAAGCTCTAAACCTTTTACGTGTGCGGTATGTTCACATTTTGATTTCTCCATGATAAGAAGATTGGAAACTCTTGCACATGTTCTCACACACATCTTTTCCGTTAAGAATGCATACGTTCTGGTGCTCCACTTTGTTATTTAACATATATCTTAGCACTTAAGGAAAAATTGTTATAGGACACTCCAAAGTTAATCCATTTGGACGATAGCTTAGTTTTTTTCCTTTTGTTGCAGTGCAGACTTGCAGAAAGCTATTAACAGTGAAAACTATGCTTTGGCAGCTGGGCTGCGCGATGAAATAGCCAAACTTGAGGTATACCAAAACTGCGGTGCATTAGCCCTGTGATTATTATGTTCAATACCTTATACTTGAACTCTTACTGTCACATAGACCGAGTCCCTTGCAGTATCTGCTAAAGCCCTTGCTTACCAAAATGTGAAATATGTGTTTCGACTAGGGCAGAAAGTACGTCACAAGGTACATGGTGAGTACTTCCGTATGATTTATTATAGTTCACCTTGTGCTGTGAATCTACACATAATGTCAATGTATAAGTATATACTTTCCTTAAAAATTGCTGGCGCTCAATAAGGACAGTCAAAACCATTTTGAATTATTCCCCCTTTTGGAACAGTAGATGACCAGATTGTGCTACTTATGTTCAAAATTCCCAGCATCTTTGAAAGGCACGCTTAAGTTTATATTTCCATGCTTTCAGTTTGGGATTGAAGTGGATCCACTGAAAATAGCAAATAGACATATCTACACTTTCAGCTTGGATTGAATTAGAATCACTGAAATCTTAAGTAGGACTCATAATTCTTTTATCCTGTTTTCGATCAATTGACAATGTCTGTTTCTGGCTTTATTCTTTATTTGCTGTTGAGGTTAATTTTGTAGTTTAGCACTTGGTTTCAATATTCACTTTGGTGAACACATAGTAGTTTATCTTATCCTTAATTTTGTACCATCCTGTTGAAGGATATAGAGCTGTGATATGTGGCATGGATCCTGTGTGCTGTGAATCCAAGTCGTGGATGGAGACAGCAAATGTGGAGAAGCTGTCTAAAGGCCCAAATCAACCTTTTTATCAGGTGAATGCTGCTTCCATTTTTAGTTGTGACTCAGTAACCGTAGTTAACAGAAGACTCAGTAATTTCTTCTTGTAGCATCTGCAAGCTATACTGCAATTCTAATTTCGTCAAGTTTACGTAAGAGCACTGCCGCACTAGATTAGCAGACTGATAGCATGTTGCACATAGTCTAAGTCATACATAACTATCCTGGCAAAGGCTAGCTTAGTTGTTTGTTGACTTGATCATAATTGATATGTGTTGTTGACCTACTACCTCTGTTCTCAAATAGATGTCGTTTAGGGATGCGTGCAGTCAAACTTTAGAAACATCGATTACCAATACACTCAAAAGCATTAAGATTTTTCACATAAAAATGTTATTAATAGATTTGTCATGGAAAGTACTTTCAAATGATTATATTTTTAATAATTTCTGATACCAAATGCTTAGAAAAAGTAATGGTCAAAGACATACATTGGAGATTGTGCCGATGTCCTAAACGACAAGTAAAAAAGAATAGAGGTAGTATTTATCCTTACTTTTTCGATGTCCGGATCTGAACTCCATGATTTTACGCCCCCACATAAAACTTCTGAAATTGCTGGCACTTCTATTTCATGACTGTGATTCTCATTGTTCCTTATCTATGATCTATTTATCGTTGAAAGTAATTAATATACCAATATCAATATATCATTGTTCATGATTCCCTCCTAGCACAAAAAGGCTTACACTTGTGGAGTTGTGCTTCATGCTATTTGCCCTTATCCTTATTTTCCCCTGGTTACATATGAACGATTGCATGCCATTACTCATGAAAAAAGAATTGTTCGCCTGAAATGCAGTGTTTCTCTCTGGCCAGTCAAAAATGCTCCACATGCTGATGTCTTTATTATCATTTTAAGTTCCTGGTTTTTTAGACTCTGACCAGCTATGTTGTTTCAGGTCCTGGTTGATGTATATGTTGATCCAGAACTGCTTGTTGCATATGGTATTATTTCCCTTTTCTCCTCAGTTGATATTGGTTGTATTAGATGCCTTTGAATTCAAGCCTTTCAAATAAAACAATGCATTTTGCATTGTCAACTGTGTAAAAGGACCTTTGTTAATGAGTCACGTGACGCATGGAAGTTGGAACAAGATACAGGCTATTCCTTTATTTCTATTATCTAGACATCTTCAACTTTCTTTAGAAAAAATACCATATGCCATTTTGATATTTGTGCTTCACTTTATAATTTCAGTCGCAGAAGAAAATCTTTCAGCAGCTGAAGAATCGGAGAAAGTGAGTGTTCCTCATATGCTTAGTTGTTCAATTCCTTCACTTTTGTCGAACTGAATCAATACCATTTCCTTCTTTTGTAATGTAGGGAAGATTTGATCATCCGTACATTGAATTTCTTTTTTTCGGTGAGGATACAGCTGGGGACTTCATCCCTATCAAGCAGCTCCGTGAGAAGTATGACCAGCCACGTTATGAAGCTTCTGGAGATGAAAATGACGATGATGGCAACACAGATAGCTGAAGGGCGAGGTATAAACTAAAACGACATTCATGTATCCTCTTCTATGTAGTGCCTTCGTGTAGCTAGAATTATTCTGGCACCATTTCTGATGCACCACAACCAACTGAGATGCGAAGTGATGAAGTATCAGATATAACTGCAGATGGCAGACGCTAGACGACAACCATCGGGGAAATGCAAGCATCTGCTGTAATCTGCACTCTGCAGTGAGGTAAACTGTATGTGCCTTCCCCCCGCAGATTGGAGGCTACACTTTTACCATCACCAATTACTGAAGCCAATCTTGATAAAAGTTACAGCTGCGTCGCTTTTACGTTATACCATCGACGGTTGTAAAAAAAAAACCAAAAGAAAAAGAGGTCTTTATGGATGTTCTGTGTATAGTTCCCCCAGATCTTCTGTAATTCTTTCCCTCTGACGGACAATTGTGCATATCTCATACTTGCAACTTTTGTGGAGTTTAGAATAAGCGAAGGCTTCACATTCAGCTGTTTGGAACGTTGCTTTCGTGGAAACCTCAGATTTTGACTGCTTGTGCAAGCCTCTCGTTGGAGTTCGGGGAAAAGATTCCCGGGGACCTGCTGTTGCCGGTGTTGTGGTGCAGTCATGCTGCAGCCGATTGTGCCTGCGAAGAAACATCGCCGGCGGATTCCCTCCTTGACCGTTGGGTGGTCTGGTCTTCGTGTTGCCGAAAGGTGCACTGGAACGCTTGGAATCTATGACTTGCAACTCCACGCGTTGTCATCTCATGATTAAGCACCCAGAACACAGCATCGAACGACAAACCAAGTAGCAAATCCCGAATTCCCTTCTTTATGTTGTCGAATATCTAATTATTAGATATATATGAATAAATGATATATCATATACAGATAAAATATATTATGTACAGGTTTAACAACTCTAGATATTATAAAATCGAATCTGTGATACTTGATATTCTTGGAGATCGAGAAGATGCATATTAGAAACGTCTTGATTGGTTATACAACTCGAGAACGGCCAGTATCTTAATCAGATTTATCTAATCTTTTTTTTATAAGATGAATGATTTCTTATCGACTACGACGAGATAGGAGATGATACAAGATCCTATATAAGACGGGGACCCAGACTCTCGAAAGAAGGCTTTTTTTTTGGAGAAACATAACTCATCTGTAACTCGACGCAAGCACTAGGGTCACAGAAGATACCCGGTGACTTTCTTATTAGTCTAATTTAGATCTCATCTACTCCTTATAGATCTATACATATTACATATACTCGAGTGAATACATCATCAACCACACATGACGTAATGTATTCTTTCAATCAAGTGCCCGAACCTATATACATTGCGTATGCTTTGTCTCTTGTTCCCTGAATCACGAAGATAACCTATTATTTTTACTAATATATTGTTAAGAAAAAACATTGTACATATATATCTAGTGAAACGGCACGGTCAGCGTAGATGATTGCGCCCCCCACCCCCCATTTTACATTTTACTGGAGTAAATTTTCTGCCGTGACCGTGAGCCTAGTACCTGCGTAACATTCAGTTACTTCTCCAACGGAATAGAGATTGTTGGAATGCAATCGCCCTTTTGCCAATAATAGCTCTGGTAAACTTGAAGGCTGAATTATTGTACGCTTTTAACAAAGTAATGTGAGTTGTTTAAACGAATCTTGCTTTCTCCATTACAATAACCCCACAAGCTGACATGCATTGGCGGTCCAATTCACCTTCGGCTTCGGGACCACTTTTGGAGCGTTCTGTTTGACTTCAACAACTTACTCATCCTATCATAAATACATGAATTTTAAATAAGATCTGTTTAAACATTTAAAATTTTAACCATCAATGATTTTTAATATATTTTATTTTAAAATATGAAAAATATATGCGTGAATTTGTATTTAAAAATACTTTTATAATCTTATAAATTTATTAGACTTTATAAATATATTCTAATCGAAAATAGTAGTCAAATATATGCATTGAAGATCCTGTCGTGTCCAAAACGTCAACTATGTTTTACCGGAGAGGGTAGGTGCAAGCTTTTTTAGGGAACAATACAGGTTTAGATAGACAAGTTAGGGCAGCTCCACCAGCTCTCGTAAAACACTGTGCCAAAGTTATTGTAGCACTTTTTTCCCATCCAATAGTTCCAGCAGAATCGGCAACGGTGCTACAGTGAAGCCGATCCATGGTAGGTGGCGGCAAATTTGCGGAGAGAAGCCACACGCGGTAACACTGTTCATAGAGGTTGTGCTGTGGGTCCAAAGAGATAAGGAAAGTAATAAAAGGTAGAAAATAGAGTAGCTACTGGAGATAAAAAAAAATAGAAGATATTGTAATAGTATTATAGAGAATAAATTTTTAAAATATCTATTATAGATATCCTAACTTACCGGAGAGACAGTTGCAAGCTTTTTCAAGAACAATAAAGGTTTAGATAGACGAGTAACCGGCTACCTATCTGGACTTGTGAATACACGTCACAGACATCATGTGCGACATACCGTAATCAACTAATGATGACGCGTCATATATATCATAGTCGTGCGATAAGCAATACCGCAAAAGGTTCCCGGCCGCAGGGTTAGGGAGTCAGTAACCCATTTTTTCAGATACCATGCGTCACGTACTCAGCGATGATCACACGTGTAGAAAACTAGATAAGACTAGCCAGATTTCTGGTGTCTAATTTACTCTGGTCACAAAAGATAGTCGTTTTGAGTTACGTACACTTAGAACGTTTATGCTTTATCTATCAATATCGTGTTGAGTATTTTGATTGAATTTTTCAAGATTGTATAGATAGACATGTCTTGAAGAGTACTTCAAAATATTATAACTTTGATTTTATTTTACATACATTTTAGAGTTAAGGGCCACACAGCTCCAGTCCATCATTTGCATTGCAAAAACAGGACCAAAACGTTTTACAGATCCAGTTTAAAGACCTTTCACTCAGGGCAAAAATTTAAAATTAGACAACATATATGAGCGTATTTATCGAAATAGATAATATACAGTTATATTTATTAATTTAGCATTCATATTCGGTGCACGATGTACCAAAAAATAGATTTTCGATACACTGTGTACCAAAAAGTCATTTTCGACACACGGTGTGCCGAATACGGCACTGTTGCCTGTATTCGGCACACCGTATACCGAAAATAGACTGTATTCAATACACGGTGTGCCAAATACGGGTAACAGTGCTGTATTCGATACACTATGTGCCAAAAACACTTTTTCAGTACCGACATGACTGTGTACCAAAAAAGCAGACGCAACATAATCATGTACCGAAAAAGTTTTTTTGGAACACGGTGTGATGAATACGGCACTGCTGCCTGTATTCGTCACACTGTGTGCCGAATATAATCCTTTTTCGACACACGGTGTGTCGAATATGGGCAACAGTGTCGTATTCGACACACCGTATGCCGAAAATGGCTTTTTGGTACACGGTGTTCCGAAAATCTATTTTCGGTACACGACGTGCCAAATACAATTACTAAATTAATAAATACGATTATATATTATCTATTTCGATAAATACGTTTAGATATATTATCTAATTTTAAATTTTAGCCTTCACTCAGGTCAACATATTACAAGCGTAATTCAGAGTGCCTCATCAAATGCTCCGAAAGAGCACAGCTTCAAGCATCAGGTGGTTTGCCGTACTCCAGTCATCTCTCACCCCAGCATTTTCCGGTCTCGATGCCCACACCTCCAGATCTGATAAGCATTTGTTGCAGCTCTCCAGGTGCTTCATTGGACACAACAGTGTCTACTAGTAAGTGGCAATCAAAATAGTGAACTGGTGTCCGAATTCAAAACTACTGTTTTACGATGGGAGTGAGTGCCTCCGGGTCAACCACCACTATTAGGCTCTGTTTGGTTGAGTTAACATATTTGGTTTTAGTTGAAAAACTGGTTTTTGATTTTTGATTTTTTATTGATTTTTGTTATAAATTTCTATTTTCTCGGTGCATAAAAATTAGAAAAATTTATCTCAGTTTGCTTCTAAGCTTTTATTTTATTATCTCAAAAACTAGCTTTTCAGTTTTTTCAAAAACTAACTCAACAACCAGCTATTTAATTGGGTTTCTAACTTACCAAATACAGTATTACTCGTGAAACACAAACACTCACCATCCTCCTCCTGCCACGATCGGCCTAAAACACAAGCTCGCCACTGTGCCAACCTGACATGGCACCCCGACAGCGGTAAGACCACGCACCACCGAGCAACTTCACGTTCCCCTCCGCACGACTGACCAAACCAACCATGTGACCAATCCCACGTCGGACGCTAGCCATCTCCACTGAACCGAAAATCCGAATGGCTCGGCCTACCCCCGAGTCGCACATCCACGTGACACTTCTTCACGCACCGGGATCCACGATTCCTCCCTCTCCTCCGCTCCTCAGCCTCCTCAGCCGTCTCCGTCTGATTTTTTAATAATAGTATTTAATGAAAAAATATAAATAAAGTTTAGAATAGAAAATTACAAAAATATATGTCAACTAGGTATTTATCTATATTTGAAATATTAACTTAGAAGACACTTATCAACACTCTGAATGATGATAAGTGGTCAGTTTGACACCAAAGAAGGTATTGCAACGCGCAAAAGATTATTGACACTCTAAGTTCTAATAAATAATCACATAAAACTTATTGACACTCCTATTAACCTTTAAAGTAGGACACATCGATAACCAAAGTATCAATAAATTTGTAGAAACTGAAATATCAATAGATCCCTTTCCCAAAAAAGTGCCGACACTTCTCTTTACTTTATTCGCACTCGAAGTGACGACTCACGCTTATTTTTATAATTTTCTATTTTTAGATTTTATTTTTACAATTATTCATTAAAATACTATTATTAAAAGAAATACGTCCCGTCCGCCACCTACCTCTGGTCCAATCATCGCCTCTCGTCAGACGTCACCCATCCCTCGCCAACCCCACCTGGGCCCACCAGCAAGCAAATAAATTCCCCGCATTTCCTCGCCACTCCTCCCACCTCCCGCGAAGCATTCCGAACTCCAGCTGCTCGTGGCGTTGGTGGTTGGCGATGGAGTTCAAGGTGGTCTCCAAGGCTGCGGCGGCGTCGCCCGCGCCCAAGGGAGCTCTGCTCCGGGGGCCTCAGGGTGGGAGCCGCGTTGGCTTCGGGCCGGCGGCGACCAGGACAAAGGCGCTGCGCGCGGCCAACAACTCCGTGACCCCCGTGACCAGGTATGTATGGATTGGGGTCTTCCGAGAGAGCTTTTCTTGTGACGATTGTTGCGCTTTGCTTCCGTTCGAGGTAGGGGCGCTGGCCGCGGTTGCGTTTGTGCTTCTGCGTGTAGGACTGGTTGTGTTGGGGGCAATTCTAGTGATGATCCTGGAATTGGATTTGTGCTGCTTCTCAATTGGGGGCTGGTGGTTCAGTACCTCCATTTGTGAGATTAATCCTTCTGAGTCCAGCCATGGTTGCGCTATGCTTTGCATACAAATTTTATGAAGTTAAACATCCTATTTGAGGTTGTTTGATGATGAGTTGGTGGTGTTTGAATTGATCTCCTAAAAGTTTGCCTATTCATTGTTGGAATTATTCTCCGAACAACATGGAGTTAATTATTGTGTCAAAAAACATGGAGTTGAATTTTCTGCGCTTTTTTGCTTGACAGCATGTGAAGTTTGACCTCTTTGGTGGCGGAGTTGACTTGGAAGTCTTGAGCCCAAAAACGTAGGCACTGGGCATTGCGTTGTTGTAACTAAACCGTGGAAATTTACAGAGATGTCTTTGGCCATTTCCACCAATGATAGGTCATGCAGACTTGGTGACTTGAGTAGAGGTCTTGGCATTTAAAAGCTGAATTGTGCGCTACTTTGGTGACACATATGTTGTAGCTTCTCCGTGACGAAGGTTCAGTGATACTTTCCAGAAACGTATGTGCAATCTTGAGGAAGGAATTGACTTGGACTACTAAGGATGTTAACCTATTGTGTCACTTTTTGCTGAAAGATTTAATTGTTTATTGCTATACTCTTTCTGACAGCCAATTTTTTGTTATACTGAAGTATCTGATCATTCTTTTCTTAATGGTGCATTTTTACTAGGGAAGAGAGGATAGATCGAAGTGAAATATTGACCTTGGACAGTATTAGACACTCTTTGATTAGACAAGAAGACAGCATCATATTCAGCCTCTTGGAGAGAGCCCAGTTCCGTTACAATGCTGATACATATGATAGCAATGCTTTCCACATGGATGGTTTTGAAGGCAATTTGGTTGAATATATGG
Organism: Phragmites australis; assembly: GCF_958298935.1. Classification (NCBI taxonomy): domain Eukaryota; kingdom Viridiplantae; phylum Streptophyta; class Magnoliopsida; order Poales; family Poaceae; genus Phragmites; species Phragmites australis. Next base: position 39,893,535 of record NC_084922.1, on the reverse strand, counting down.
TTAGAGAAACTGAAAAGCTCCATGCTCAGGTGAATCTGGCTTCAAATTAGAAAAGCAATTGATCGTGGTATGCGAAAGGTTATAATATGCCGATGTTTTTAATGTAGGTTGGGAGATACAAGAGCCCAGATGAGCACCCATTCTTTCAAGAAGATCTACCTGAGCCTCTGTTGCCACCTATCCAGTACCCAACGGTAATTCATGTTCTCATGTTTTCTTGGATTTCAAATGCTTCTCTTGTTGGCTTTTAAAGTTTCTTTTGTCAACATAGGAAATTTAACCAACCATTTCCAAGCTAATATATCATTTCCTTTATGGAGGTAGATAAATAGATTGTGCCTTTGGTTACAATTGTTTAGCATCTGACATATAGGGCACGTAGAGTTCATGTATCGAGCTACGTACAGGCAGGGTCCTGTGAGTGGTACGGAACACACTACAATTATGCAAATGTCGCAGACCTTAGATATAAGTGACCTGAAAAATTTCCCTGTTTTACTAAGATACTATTCTCTCCCCGATATATTGGTTTATTGGGGAGATGTTTGCACACTACATTATATCATGGAATGAGCTATATAGTTAATACAATCTTTCGATGTCACATTGCATTAAGTTCGAAATAAGCTATGTGGGTCATTTTTCTTTTCTTACAAGACGAAAAATTCGCTTTGCCTCTCATTTACAGCATATGCTCTCCTTTTGAGTAAAAGCAAAAGCTCCTGCTGAACCTTATGGTGAAAGTAGCATGTATGTATTATTCATTTTTATTAAGGCGATATCCATTGGTTATGACTTAGCATTTTGCTTTTCATCATAAGATAGTTTAGCCTGCACGAAACTTGTCATTTTCTACTAGCGACATACTGCCATCACAATCCATCTGCCAAATGTGAAGTGTCATCCATTGCAAGTCTCATAATGCTATGAGACATGCTGCTCTTATTGACGATGCTAGTATATTTCAGATGGATTCTTATTTTGCTCTTATCCTTTGCATAGGTTTTGCATCCTATTGCTGATTCTATTAATATCAACAAAGAGATTTGGAAAATGTATTTTGATGAACTTCTTCCAAGATTGGTGAAAGAAGGAAGTGATGGTAATTCTGGATCCAGTGCTCTTTGTGACACAATCTGCCTGCAGGTACTGCTGCTATTCATGTCAAATCCTCTACTCCACTTAAATACTTAGGGTGCCAACCTGATTGTGTTCCACTAAACTAGTTTATTGTGAATTCTTTTTACTCTGCTGCAGCTTTCATTCACTTAAAGAAATATATTTTTAGCAAACAAAGTCAAATCAAGTCTGTAGTTACTAATTCCTACAAGTTTTTTCTATTGCCGTAATTTTTTGCGATCTCATTTTCATAGTACTTAGATGATGTTGGCTGGTTACTCATGCAATTTGGCATTATATAGTTTGTTGATTATTCTTTGTTCCTTGTTCTATCATTCAGGCACTCTCTAAAAGAATCCACTATGGGAAGTTTGTGGCAGAGGCCAAGTTTCAAGAGTCCCCTGAAGCTTACATGCCTGCAATTATAGCCCAGGTTCGTGCTCTTCTGTTTTGCTGTATAGTCTGTCTAGTACTACAATGTCACTTTTTTTTACCTGCACAATTTCAGATTGATCATGACAATTCGATTCCATTTCATACAACTAATTCGTTTCTCCTTTTGCGCAATTTCAGGACCGTGATCAACTAATGCACCTCCTCACATATGAAACAGTGGAGCATGCTATTGAACAAAGGGTAGAAGCTAAGGCCAAGGTCTTTGGGCAAGAGGTGAATGTGAGTAGTGAGGACAACGGCGCCCCACCCAGCTACAAGATCAGGCCCAGCTTGGTCGCCGAACTGTACAGCTACAGAATCATGCCGCTAACCAAGGAGGTTCAAGTGGCGTACTTGCTTAGGAGGTTGGATTGAGTGTGTTTACCATTGTAAACTGCCAGATTCGATTCCTGGCATTAAAGAATAAACTAGGCAAACATCAGTAGGTGTCCATTTTTGGACTGATTGGAGATACTTTATATACCGTGTGTTTATTTGCTCTGCCTTTTCTGTCGCTACTTGCAAGAACAGACCGCATCAAGTGGGTGTGCCTTGTTTGCATTATGCAATGATCGGTCGGTTTTGGGCACATGGACCATGTGCACCGGGAGTCCGGTGTCAAAGACCACCTGAATCTCCCGCAAGTTGATTTGCCGCTGCTTCTATTTACGCGCAATGGTGGTCCTCCACATTCTCTACCTCATGCCAGCTTGAAGCTTTACTGTGTCATAGTGGTGGGATGCTGGCTTTCCCTGGTTGTGTTGTGTGGTTTGTGCGCGTTAGTGCCAGTGTCTCGCCCGTTGTGCTAGTTGGCGCTTTGCCTCTAACACGGAGTTTTTGTTGGGGCACATCTAAGTTGGTGTGGCATATGTATCTTATATATTTCTTGTTTTCTCATACTTTATCAATATACTTTAGCATCGGTTGCCAGGCTCCGGCACTCGTTTTTGGACGCTGGTGCAGACAAGCTGATTAGCTTGGTAGTAATGGAGGTGATTAGCACCGATTAGATAGCAGAAGCTCTCATTAACGTTCTCAGGCGCAAGCTTCCAACCAAACGGACATTCTTTAAACTTACCTAGCCAGGTAAAAAAGCATAACTTTCGCGGGCAGCACTTTTTGCTAGGCAAGCCCGTAATACACCAGCATACCCGTTTAGCGAGTTAGAACGGAACAAATCTGAAAGCAGAGGAGTCTTTCGCGGGTAACTCGGGACTCCAACTTTGATCACGCATACGGCATACGGGGCATACCATACACACCTGAAAGGTCACGCAAAATGCATTTACTAGAAACGCTCCAGGTCTCATGTACGTTCCGGTTGCATTCGTCGCTTGTCAATTCCATCTATCGACCTACTAGTATGTAATGCACTTCGGCTGTGTACTTCCAGGCAACAGCATGGGCTGCCGAGCAGTTTCACAAGTACAGACATGCTCGCATCTAACACACTAACACCAGTTCAGTCTTCCAAAAAGAGGTTTCTTTCCAGCCTCCAAGAACACCAGTCTCAGCTTAACCAAAACTTGGACGTAACACAGTCCTACGAAAATATTAAAACCTGGCACCTGCTGTTGTCGCCAAGAGCATGTATTGAGAACTCTTGTCTGAAATGAATACGGCAATGAAAACTAATACTTTGTTTAAATTTAAAAACCCTGACAGCCCGAAATTCATTGCACATTGGAAAATTGGAGGAACTTCTTTTCGTTAGCAGCGAGTTGGAACCAAAGGATAAAGAAACTCAAAGATGCAATCCTCAAAACATCGGAGTACTCAGGAAGGTAAGCTATGGTAAGAAGTAGGAACAAACCCAACTTGCTTTCATCTGAGGTTAGAGATCAATAGGGGATGGGGATAGGGAGAGGGAGAGCCTGGAGTTAGCATAACAGAATGTAAGTTGTGAGTTGAGGGTGGATAATTGTGTCGTAGATCTATTGGATAGAGAGCCCTCAATAGATCGTGTTAGAGTCCTTGATAATTTCGTATAATGAGATGGCAATCTCAATAGTCAGTAGAATTATGACACCCCATTCCAGCAAATCCGACCGTCTATTTTGGAGGACTTCTTGAAGAAAATGAATGTTGTTCTGTTACAATAATAAATTGTAAGTGGAAATGAAAACTCAAAAAGAAAAAAAGAAAATCAGCTATTGCACTATACAACAATGAATAAAAGGCACTTACCTCCACAAATTTCAGTTTGAAGTCAAGGCTTCCAAAACGCTGATTCAGTTCATATTCCTCCCGAAGATACTCTAGAATTTGTGCATAATTTGCATTTTTCCAAGCATTTCTGACCTGGAGAAAAATTATGTAGTTTAAATGACAAAAGGTGTATGTTTCCGGAAGCAAAATGTCATTTACAAAAGCAAAGAGTCAAAGCAAAAACATGGGGCAATGCAACGGAGCAAATAATAACACCATATAATCCAGGGATAGCAGGCACAATGATTTTAAAACAGAGTACTGTGACATGGTATAGTCCGATTCCTAAGTACGAAGATCAAATTCATCAACCTTTCATCTAAGTACTGGAAGAAATTTCAAACAGCATAAACCTCATGTGATCGTTTTTCTCCAAAAGAGTATCATGTGTGTGTAACACAGTGATTTCTAGTATAGACATGCAATATCTAGCATCTTGAATTACACACTATAGCACAATCCTGCACATGGGATTGGCACACCCTTCCATCCGTTAGAAGAGAGAACAAAATTTGTGCTAAAATATTTAACTTTGTATATGCTGTACAGAGCCATCCTAGAAAGGAACTATAGTGCTTGAGTGTACAAGACAGACCTGTCGAAAAGGCCAAGTCTGATGGTAACACCCGCAAGATTCGAATTAGCCTTGCCCACAAGTTGAAAGAGCCTCTTTCTTTTCATGGTGAAGTTCCCAGTCTTCTCCATGACACGATTAATTTCAGTGAATTCCTCAACCATATCATCAACCTATCAAAATTAGTGTATTAGAACTTTCAGAATGAAGCTTCAATGTTACAGCCACAAGGCAAAATATTTTTAGCTTTGCTCAATTGCAGTACCTGGCGAATATAATCATCAAGTGCGATACTTTGACCAAGAACACTTGAAATGATGCGAATCCCATCTGTGTCTAAACTTTTAAGAACTATATAATCAAGACCTCCTTTCATTCATGTTGTCAAGGATGGTTTCTCAATCACTGCATAATCTGTTCGTTGCAAAATAGACGTCGCCAATGTAATACAGGTTTTACTCTAAACCTACATCTTTGCAAAATAATTAAGCAGGGAAGTTCCAGGGGTTGTATACCAAAGTTCCATTTCAGTCTCAGTGAACGAAAAGCTTTGGCAATTTATTTATGAAAAAAAACAAAGCTGCATGGCTCTAAGTGACATGATGTGTTAGTGGTGCCTATAATGCATACCATCCAATACACAGCTTATACGTGGAATGATTATCTTTAAGTTCTATGACTTTTGTCAAAAAGAAGCTCCAAATATTCTAGAAGGCAATTGGAATGTTTGCCGTTCATACAAATATTATCATGGAACACAGAAAGTGAGTAAACAGAACTTCTCTAATCAGCAGCTAATCTATATGCGCCAGTAAGGGAATTGTATCGACATACCATCTTTTCTCATCTCTGGAAGCCATCCTGAAGCATGCTTCCTAATTATATCAAGATAGTATTCAGCTTCATGATCCGCAGTGTTGAAAAGCACAGCAGAACCGTACTGTAACACGACCACATAACGATAGCAAAATCTGGTGTCCTTCACTCCAATGTCCTACATAAATATCAAAAGATCACGAGGAAATCAATTTCTGCAGCACAGGACAATTGTTATACGTTATAGCCTCACGTTCAACTGGTGACCAAATGTGATTTAAAGATTAGCAGATTACAGAATCTTTTGGCCCTCGAACAAAGTGAGGCTGGACTGGAATCACTAACCATAATCTCAGGCGGGAACTCGGAGTAGCGGAAAGCAATGTAGTTGAGCGAACGGGTCGATGGAGGTACGATATCGCTCCCGTGCTCCGCCTGCGTGCTCTTCAAATCAATGCTGCCACAAAATCAAACAACAACGCATCAATTTAGTTCCTTGTACCAATTGGGCGTCTCCACCATCAAAATTGAATGGCACCACACAACGTTTCCTCACAGAGAAATCACCAAACACCTATCGCGCAAGCGCGGGCGCGGTGTGACCTGCTTACCCGGCAGAGAGGAAGTAGGCCTTCACGGGGATGTAGCGCGCGAGGCCTTCGTCCTCCTCATCCTGCGGCCGGCCGCCGCGCGAATCCAGGCATAGTACGCCGAGCCGCCCAGGCTCGAATCGCAGGCGTCGTGGGGCGCGACGGCCGCGGTCGACGAGAAGAGCCTCGAGAAGGGCGAGCCGCGGGCGGCGGCGTCGCGGGGCCCGCGCGCTAGAGGGTGGCCTGCTGATGGTGGCGGCGGCGTCGCGAGGAGGCGGCTGAGACGGCAGCACGCGCGCAGCCGCCAAGCCCCCCATCAGGCGAGTTGGTGCCGCAAGCAAATGGGGCGGGCGGGAACCAGCGCGCAGGGAGACGATCCCTAAGGCCCGCACGGCAAGAACCAGAGTTTTTATATATAAATATATATATTTTTAGTTAAAATTTAAATAAATAGATTCCCGGTGAAGATATTTTTGCAAAAGTATACGCCTGCAGCCCTCTGATAAGACGGTTACGGATCCTAACCGCCCCTGAGAGAGTGGGTAGGGCCTTCCCGCCCGGCCCGCAGCCTTACCGCCCCCTCACCGCCTCTTGAGGGGGCGGGTAGAGGTCCTTATCGTCCTCTTAGGGGGCGGTAAGGGGTCCTCCCTGCCCGCCGTGCCGCACCGTCCGCCCAGCGTCCTCTGGTATAAAAAGGCCAAAAATTGGTCAAAAAATCATAAAAATCCGAAAAAAAGGAAAAGTTGAGAAGAGAGGAGAAGAGAGGAGAGGAGAGGGGAGGAAGAGAGGTCGGCGAAGCCCTGCTGCATTTGGGCCGCAGATTTGAAGGAAAATTTCAGGTAAGTCTTTTTTTCCTTTTTATTGTTGTTAATTTATGCAGTAATAGTATATGACATAGATTTTAGACATTTATGACCTAGGGTTTAGAAAATTGTCAAATTTAGTTAGAAAATGGTACGATGGCAGTTCAATATAGAATATTATTTTTAGTATATTATTTTTAGTATGTTATTTGTAGTATATTATTTTTAGTATATTATTTGTACCTGCGGACGTAGGAGGCAACAGTAGATGATAATTTACGAACCTAGGGTAGCATTTAAAAATTATTTTATCCGATAATCAGAAATATAGTTTGTTGTCTTAACATGGGTTATGTTTGCGGGTGTTTCCAGGGATGGCAGATAAATTAATTTTTCAGATATATTATGGTGAGAGTGAAATTAGGTACGGTCCCAACGGTGTAGATCTGTTTGGATTTCGTTATGTCATGAAGGGGCTTAGTAAAGCTAATGAGAGGACTATTGTGGGAGTGTGCAAATGGCTCATGCGGTTTTTCCAACTGGATCCACATCAATATAAGCTGAAGTTGAAAGCTGTCCTGAACCGTGCTAGTCATGGATACTTTGGTGAGCTTGTTCTCATCGAAGCCACATCAACTTGGAGGTAGTATGTAGATATATGCTGTGAACGTGGTCTGCCGTTTGTTTTGTTAGCTGAGGCGTACCTGAAAGATGAAAATGATGTGAACTCTGCAGAAGCAGTAGCAGGATCAAGTGAGGCAGTGGAAGATGAGTCAGATGCGGCTAATGTAGGGTCCAGGGAGGAGGTTGGTGATGTTCCAGAGCTGCAACCGATGGGTGCAGCTGATGAAGGGGAGCACATCCCTAGCATCATTGAAGATATGGATTTGGAGGATGAAGAGTTGGAGGAAGGCCTTGCCGATGGGGATTCTTCTGAGGAGGAGGGTAATGCTCCAGTTCCTGCAGATGGGATCATGAATTTTCGAAGTTGGTGGTTAGCGAGGCTGACCAGACACCGTGGCAGTACCATGAGAATGAGGTGTCACAGGGTGCTATGTACCCTACAAAAGAGGCAGTTATTGATGCAGTGAAATTCTGGTCGTTGTCTCTTCGTAGGTAATTCAAGGTTGTTAAATCAAGTAAAAGAGAGTACGATGTGAAGTGCTTGGTGCCTCAGTGCCCTTGACGGGTGCACGCATTCAGAGGGAAATGGGCAGACTACTGGTAATGCTCAATAGTTAAGGAACATAATTGTCACATTGAGGAAATAGAGTTCGTCCACCGGAACCTGTCTTCTGCTTTCATTGCAAATGTTATGTGCGGAGAGATTGTGGACAACCTAAGGTATGAGCCACGATCAATAATCCGTGCTATTGAGCAAAGATTCCAGTACACAATAAACTATACGAAGGCATGGAGGGCGAAACAAAAGGCTATTGAGATGAGGTTCGGTACATATGAAGATTCATATCACAATCTACCTCGTCAATTAGCCACAATTTGTGCAAGAAATCCAGGCAGCTACTATGATATCAAGCATTACCCCTCTACTGATGTGGAGTACAGCGGAAAAAGAGTGTTGCAGCGTGCTTTCTTTGCATTCGCTGTAACTATCAAAACATTTAGATATTACCGACCCATCATATGCCTAGATGGAACATTCCTGACTGGGAAGTACAAAGGGCAGATTTTGTCTGCAATAGGGGTCGACGGGAACAACCAAGTCCTGCCACTAGGGTTTGCGTTTGTGGAGAGTAAGAACAGGGACAGCTAATATTGGTTCCTAGAGCGGGTTAAATATGCAATTGTTCTTGACCGACCAGATGTGTGTCTCATTCATGATAGACATGCATGATTATTGCAGGCTTTGCTGGATATGCAACATGGTAGCGTGCGACAGGGTGTACCAGTACAGTGGCCCGATCTCAAAAGCAGGTGGTGCATACGCTATATGGGTGCGAACTTCTACAGACAGTTTAAAAACAAAGAGTTAATAAAGCTCTTCAAGAAGTTGTGCAGTCAGAACCAGCAACGTAAGTTCAATGCATTATGGGCAAGACTTGATGAACTGACTCTAAAACAAACTGCGGAGGCTGCACCTAACGGTGATGAACCAATAGCTCTCGGTCCTCTCCCAACCGATACTCCGCAGATTGTAAGGAGATCGGGCTCATCTATTAGGAGCTTCTCACAGTGGATACGCAATGAGCCGAATGAAAAATGGGCTCTGTTGTACGACAGTGGTGGTGCAAGGTATGGAGTAATGACTACAAACCTTGCAGAGGTTTATAACTGGGTCATGCGAGGAATGAGGTCCCTACCACTAATTGGAATTGTAGAAGGCATTTTGCATGGGACTTGCAAGTACTTTATTGATCGGTATGCAGCTGCTAAGGTTGTAATGGAGGACAATCGTATGCTTTACGGGCGGATGCTATGTGAGTATATGGAGAAGGCTAATAAGAAGGCCCACATGCATCGCGCAAATCAAGAGGGCATTGCAGAGTACAGGTTCAGTGTCTTGTGTCGGGATTAGGGTCGGAGGGGGGGTAGACGTGAGCGGCATGTTCAAGAGTGTGTGCTAAGGAATGGGACATGCATATGTAGTTGTCAGAAGCCACAATTACTCCACAAACCTTGTACACACGTCATAGTTGCGTGCGCGGAGCACCATATGCTTCCCAGGCAATATGTGTCACAGTATTTTATGAAAGATCAAATACTCAACACCTGGAACCAGGAGCTGTATGGTTACGGCATTGTTGACACTTTTGCAAGTAACCCAGGGCCTACAAGAATATATGTGCCTGATTTAGGAAAGATGAAGAATGCACCGGGCCGAAGACAAACTCGTCGGATTCGCAACGATATGAATGAATCCGAGGCTGGCCCTAGGATGAAGCGATGCAGTCAGTGCAATGAAGTAGGTCACACTTATAAATATTGTCCCAAAAATGCATGCGGTGATGCACCTGTTGTCTAGGTGAGCTTTATGTGTGTTGTGCTTGTTTTGTACCATTTTAATATTCGTTAATTTCGCATATAGTTAATTTGCATCCAAAGTATATTGTTATTGTATTTATTTATCAATGTATTAATGTACATGTCTTTCAAATGCAGAGATGGCTCACCCTTCGACCCCCGAGCTTTTGGACCCTGCCGTGGACAAGAAGCATCGCAGCTTCTTATCCGCTGAGCACCAGACGGAGCTAGGAGTGTTTCGCCCACGAGGCCCTGGAGAGCTACTGACGATAGACAAGCGATAGAAGCACAGGTACTTAGAAAAATTGATACAAAATTGCCATATCACTGCTGTTGTTCCATATTATTGATATACTGCAACACTTATAGGTTGGCAGCAGCCGGACTCCTACCGCTTTGCCGGTTGGTCGAGGCCCGATCGACGGAGAACCCCGAGGTTGCGGCCCGTCATTTCTACTTCGATCAGTCACTGATAGCAGCACTGGTCGGTCGTTGGAGGCCGGAGACACATACGTTCCTTCGTATTGTGTTTGTCTCTAAATATTTGTATTGATGTTTGTCACTCAGCCACACTGGGCGCACGAGCAGCCTCGCAGCGCGTACGAGCATTTTCGTACCCAGTTTGACAGGCTACCTTCTAACGATGTGGTATGGGAGCCATACAGCGTTCCGTCCGTGTAGGCGCGTGCAGGGTTGGGTTTGTCACCCTTGTGCACCCGTGACGAGGAGTACTGGCTCACGAAGGCACCCCTTGTCTTCGACATCTACGTCGAAGAGTACTCACCGCACCGTGTCATGTGGCAGTTTGGCCGTCACTAGGCATTCCCGCTCGTCCACATCCGTAGCGTCCCCGTGCAAGTCCACAGGTACATTTGCAAAATTATAGTTTTAGCAACCTTCGTTTCACTGTGACTTACATTTACCGTGGTTTCAATGCAGGTACACGCAAAAAGGCCAGCCAGCTGGCAACCTCTGGGCGGAGCGCTTGGCCCCTTACGTGGCAACATGGGCCCAAGCGCTACAGGACGTCGTAGAGGAGGCTCGTCCCCACAGCGAGCGGAACTTCAGGGAGTACCTACGGTGGTATGTACCACGTACACGGACCCGTGTCAACTACACCCCTGAGGATGTCCGGCCCCACATCGCGTCGACAATGGAGACATACACGGTGCTTTGGGACGAGGACGCCGCTTTAGCAGTAAGTAACTTTTTGAAGTCCGTACTCCATATTGAATGAACATAACCGTATACTTTAATTGTTCACTTCTGTTCGTATCCGCAGACATATATCATTTATGACGTAAATAGGGATGCAGCTGCTGCCATGGACCATGTCCGGCAAGAGCACCACCTAAGTGCGTCGGATGTTGCGAGCTTCATTAAACGGGTTTTCGACAAGACGACACGCGCCTTAAAGCTCACCTTCTGCCGATCTACCACAGATGTAGCAGGGCCACCTCCCAGGTCGAGTGGTGTACACGCTGAGTCATCTCGGCCGTCAGACGTGCACTGACGTTCTTCAGTGTCGGCACCCACACGACCCCTTCTACCACGTCATAGAGGGTCGGATCAACATGATACGAATTATACTTTTGAATAATGTTGAACAATATCCTTTACTTATTATTATTAAATATTCATTAGATCCGCCTGCACAAGTCTCGACGCAGCCTCGTAGATCGAGCCCTGTGCGTCCACCCTCAAGTACTCCGGGCACCCTTCTTCCTAGTTTCTAATACTTTTAGCAAAATAAGTTAATATTGTGCTCAGGTTACTTCGGTGATGAGGCCGGTCCGTCTTCGGCGGCCCCACGCCCTACCCTGCCCACAATGTACTACGGCACGTCAGCGTGGCCTTCTTCTGCTGCACCGTCGTACCACGTAGGTACAATTATATATTTTTTACTACTACTTTCAATACCATATTATTCGTATCTAACGTGATTATTTGTTCATAGACCCCTCCAGCCAGTACACATGGACGCCTGCCGAGCCTTCACAATCCTCCTACCCTAGTCAGGAGGATGAGGCTGGCCCCGACACCGCATACGACATCGTCCGTGACTTCTTCGGGGGCACACCTGACTACGACGTCCTTCAGCGGTCCCAGGTTTCCAGTGCTCCCCTTCGGACACAGCCCACGCAGGATGAGCCCTCGACACCGGTGGTCCCTACTAAGCCTACCAGACACGTCGGTCCACCTGACCCTCTCATCTACTCCAGGGGTCACGTGAGGGTTAACCAGCGACATCGGGACCACGATGGGGCGCACGGGCGACGGCAACGAGGGAGGCATGAGTAGCATTTTACATTTTATGTAACTAACATATGCATATTCGCTTCGTGATGTACTCCTATGTATTAAGACACGTTTACTTTGTATGGTCGACTTAGCATTTCGTAAATACATTTCATATTCAGACACGTTCAATGAAGAAGTGACCACAGCACTAAACTTTAACCATGACTTGACAACACATGCCTCCTGTCGCAGGCTTTAAACAAGATGTGACAACACTACCCAGCTTTTTCCAATCAGTAAATGACAACACGGGTACCAATAAACGTGGAATCTCTAACCATGAGCAATGACACAACTTTCCCATTCTTCAAGATGGAATCTGATGCTCCTCCCACCAGCTACGCCCATGCCCTCACTCCTTTCTTCACGAGCGAATCCAATGCTCTTGCCTCCCCCAACTATAAATAGCCGAACCTCCTTACGGTAAAGCATCGCTCATTTCTCATATCTCTCAACTGCAATGTCTTCCTCAGCTCCATCGAGCCCACCAAAGAAACATTGGGGGACTAACATACCTGAAGGTCTCGAACCACCAATGTGCTTCTGTGGTGACCTTTGTAAGCTCCGCGAGTCGCAGGACATGTCATACACCTATGGGCTGCGCTTCTTCATGTGTGCCAACTACGAGTATGACAAGCCTCGCCATGCAACAACTGGTTATCGACCGGTACGGTAACAGATATCCGCCTCATCTCTTCCGATTTCACACCCTCTTTTACTAACCGCTCATCTTGTTCCATTTGTTCAGTCCCCTCCACCGCTCTGTGATTTTATTCAGTGACTCGACAATGAGCAAAATGACTCACAAAAGCTGTGGGTCGACATGAATATGAGGTGGAGAAGGGAAGCGTACGCACGTTGGGAGTACGAGCAACAGCAAGAGGAACTTCGCCTCAAGCGGGAGGAAGAAGAGCGCATGAGGAAGGCGGCGCACGACCGTACCGTGGCTCAGGCTCAAGAGGCTGAGAGGGAAAGAAAGTGGGAGAGAGCCCACCGTGCTAAGGCGACAGGTCCCGATGCCCTCCGAAAGGGAAAGTATCCTAAATGCACGCAGTAGAGACTACCTAATGTAACCCGACATATTTTCCCTCCCTAAGGCATGTTATGATTAGGATCGGCGCACTAATAAGTAGGTCTTAGTGCGAACCGTACATGCCACCTTTGTTTTCTCATCGTGTCGTCGCGGTTACAGTGTATTGTAATGTTTTCACCCTATGTTTAATACTATGTTTGTCCTCGTTCGCACCTCATACCCACGTAAAATGCTGCGACTACTAATTACTGATTTTTTTCTCCCGCTATTACATAACCTACTCCAAATTTAAATTCTTAATTTCCTTACACCCCTTTCTTTTTATTTCTTTAATTACACAAAAAAATACATTTTTAAGGACAAAAAGAGGGCGGTTAGGAACCGTAACCGTCCTCTGAGAGGGCTGCAGGCACCTACTTTTACAAATATCTTCGCCAAAAATCTATTTATTTATTTTTTTTAAAAAAAATATAAAAAAAAAACTCCAAGAACCAGGGGGTTTCGTTTCGCTAGTTGGGCCACGGCCCGTATAGGCAACCATGTTGCTGTGGAGCTATGGTGTTAGTGTTTCCTAGGCCATTTTTTTCTTTTTTAAACACTACTGTGTCTTTTCTTTTTTTTAATAGTTAATGCCTGTGCGTTGCGATGGACGCTAAAAATATTCAAAAGATAATATTTCTGATTAGATGAAACACGCGTAAAACAACCGAACCGACAAATGCTAAGGAAATCGTGATCTAGTGACAAACCATGTATCTGAACCAAACATTTGTCAAAAAAAAAAAAAAAATAGTGATAGACCAGATGTAACATGTGACATACAACGAAACCATAATTTTTCATAAAATAATAGAGGTAAATTCAATGTAAAATAACATAACATATCCTTATAACTGATCATCGCATATTTTTATAAAACAAGACGATAGATGATTTAAATTGACGCCACGTTATCTTATCAAGCCCAAACTTGAGTCCGTACACTTCCAAGCTCCAAGCTCAACATCACCTTACAATAAAATGGCATGAATCATCCATAGAGGTCACCATCTTCAATTACTGTAGCAGTATGTTCGGCACCGACAACCATCATTTTCACACAAACACCCTACAAACATGGGACCATAAGCACTCAGCAGAATTACATAGGATATTGACAAATGGTGACAGTTCTCCCACAGAAGCAACAATAATAGGTGAGGCCCGATGTTTGCATCACCATTATATGGGAAAATAGTGACATCACATATATGATGCATCTCGTGACAATAGAAATTCTGCTGGTATTTGGGTCTGAATCAAAACATATGCACTAAATTATGGCATCCAATGCTTCAAATATTTGTGATTTTACATACAATTGTTCCTACACATAACAAATTGGATTTAAAAAGTAATCATGAATCAATATCCAAGAACAATAAGGTGGTCCAAAATTTTTCCTCGTATAATCTAGATCTACTCCATATCATATGTTAAAATTGTTGGATCGACTTTTTCTTAGGAAAGAGTAATAACATTCTTGTACCTCGAAAGCTTGAATCTTTTGTGGGAGCACCGAGTCTTGAGAGGTTCCAATACCTAAATGTCCAAGTTACGGCCCCAACTAAAATAAACAAACGATCTTCAGATAATAAAATAATTGTGTGCAAAATTCAGATACAGAAAGTTGTCGAGATGCTCGTATAATCTAGATCAACTCCGGTAGGGCAAGCCGCCGAGGCGCTCGGTGCTGTCAGGCAGAGCGGTGGCCGTGGAGCGAGCGTGCTTCTCCGTGTGCTCAGATGATCTTGCCAAGGTTGGCAGGCCGGTCGATGGAATTAACGTATTGGACACCTGCTTTAAAAAAAGTATTCCTTTTTTTTTCTAGATATATACTATAAAATTGATCACTTTTTATTGAACAAACAAGTCGAGCGGTGAAATGTTTTATGGTTCGCGAGCATAGACGTTAATTACTCTCACAATAATCATAATTTTGAATTGATGATGTTGGTTGGATGAGTTGTGAGAATGAGGCAAGATGTGTGCGGTGCTAGGGGTATCATCTTCTTCGGAGGAGTTTCTCAGGTAGTTCGAGAGAGGAGCCTGGATACCGTAGACCGCTTGCATCGTTTAAGCACCGTCTATCGGTGCGATTGGCTTTAGCACTTTTTCGTACTTGCCACATGCCCGGATATGGGACGGATGAGTTGAATACTTTTGTAGTTGTGGTTTTTTAGCGTGCGAGTCGATGGTGTCAAGCATGAGAGGCCGGTTTGCTCCAGGAGTAGTTTTAGATGACCACCGTACCTATTGGCGTATGATCAAATAGTTGAGGCTTATTGGGAAAGGTTGACACAAATACCCATTATGTGGACTTTAGTGAGTCACGCAAGCCAAATGATCCTCAAGTCGTGTGGGTCCAGAAGTATCCCTGCAGGGTGTAAAATCAATTTAAATTGCCACGCTCTCGGTTATCAAGCACGCTTATGTCCATTTGCATCGGTCGTAGAGTCACAAATATGGGATGTTTGGGATGGATGGTATGCTAGGAGTGTATATTGGTTATGGTGAGATACGATGGTTCTATTTATAGTTATGTTTATTTTTGTTCTAGCTATGTTTATGTTTCAAGTTGATGTCTACAAGATAGATTGGTATAGGTGTTCTAGTGTAGATGCTCACACAATTATATCATGTTTGCTTTCGTATAATGAATTTACTTAACTTTGTGGATATTTTCTTGCTAACAAAAATGCATAATCCTTAGAGTCAGGTTATTTATATGTACCCACTACGGATTAAGTTTTGAGTACTTTCGTACTCACACCGCTTATTTTCTTTTCAAGTGGAGTTAGGTGACGGCTACTCTAGCCCTCGGTTCTTGTGGGCAAATGATACCACCAGTTTTGTTTCTTTAGTTTTGATTTTCCGCTGTGATGTTTGTCGTAAGTTAACGCTAGATGAGCCTTATCGTTTGTTTTTTGTATCAATTTATTTTTCTTGTAATCCTGTTTCTTCATCATGTTGTGGTATTCATGTTGTTCAGGTATGTGTAGATAATAGCTTTTCTAGGAGTTAACAACGCACACCTACCGGGACCGTCGGAATTATATTCGCTTTAATCATCAATGGCTACTAATGTTGTGGTGAGATGAGGGTTAGTACGCGGCGCGTCGAAAGACATGCGTGGGCTAGCTCTTATCTTGTTAAAAAATGATCGTCCTGGTGATTAATTTGAATTTATTTTAGATGGATCCTGACAGCTTGGTATCAGAGCATGGTTGACTGTAGATCAGAGTAGTATGGTGGTCCTAAGTAAAATATGTAAACTTTACTAATAGAACTCACTAACCTTTAATTTCGTGCTCTTCTTATAAGTTGTATTGTGTTTGTTGATATGACTCAACTTGTTCTTAACTCACCTTATTCTCTCACGGGTTAAAGGAGAGTTGAAAACACTCTTCTCCACAAAGAAAGCAAGGAGGTGGGAGAAAGCTGACAGTGCAATGGTGGGAGTTACCAACAAGAGACGATGCGATGAAGATGCGCGAGGAGCATATCTTCGGCACCAAGGTGTTAGACTAAATAGTCACGTAGGCCTCAGGGCTAGTTGACAGCTTGTTAGTCGAGTTTGAACAGATGCGAGTTAGGGCGTAGCTTTTGTTCGCGAGATATATAACGTGTTAGCTATATTATGCCTATAAGTGTAATCCTAGGTGTGAGATCGTGATGGGCTTTGCGGTTAAAACGTGTGAGGTGTTAATTGATTTACTACTGACTTTTGCATAAGATGCATTGCTTAGTTCGACATGCAGGCCCATGCGACACTTCACCCTTGAACATGCATTATCGTAGTTGCATTGCTTTAGCGTTGGAGAAAGTCTGTCCCATTAGGATGTGTTGCTACCAAAATAATCCATCCCTCGCCTTGTGGCGGTGTGTAGCCCATCGCCCTCATCCCTAAGTTACCGAATCTTGAAACGAGATTCTTTTTTAAGGGGGGAGGATTTGTCACAACCCAAAAATCTTAATTCGGTCGCTAAGCATACATAAGCATTATAGTGTTTCAAAATCGTGTTTTAAGTATTTAAAACATTTTGAAAACGTATGTTTTTAGCGTATACGCATTTCCACCATGTATGTTGGGTCTCCCTAATCATCTCCAAAACTCTAATCGTACCCAAAACCCCAAAACCCCTTAAACCTTTTAGAAAGAAGCAGGGAAGAAACCCCCCTAGTGGTCCAACCGAGCTTCCGTCGGTCTAACCACCAGTAGCATGCAGAACTCCCACGGTCTCTGCTCCCAGGCGGTCTGACCGAGCTACCTCACA
Source organism: Phragmites australis (assembly GCF_958298935.1). NCBI lineage: Eukaryota > Viridiplantae > Streptophyta > Magnoliopsida > Poales > Poaceae > Phragmites > Phragmites australis. The sequence continues at coordinate 39,876,358 of NC_084922.1, read as the reverse complement.
GTCCGAACGCCAGTACAAAGAACCGCCACTTAAGCCCTCGACCAGCACATATCCATCCACCCACCGTTCCGTTTCTCCCCCACCGAGTGAAAGAGAGAGAGAAGAGAGAAGGAGGAAGAGAAGAGGAGGTCCCCACCCGAGCTCAACGGAGACCGAAGATCGAAGGAGGAGATCGCCCACTAGTCTCCCACGTTGTCCCTGAGCTCATCCCCAAGCAACCCCTACGCCAGACCAAGTCCGAAGCGCTTCTTCCACCTCTAGGCCAGTCGGAGCACCCTGTAGCGAATCCACACATCGGAGCTTTCCCGAAGCCGGCTAACCCACAAGCAAGCTTCCCCACACCAAGGTAAAGCTCTCCAACACCCTTTCCCCTTATTTCCCACAAGTTCTTCCACTCCCCATAGCCATAGATGTTGATCCATAGGGCCCTAGCTTTTGGCCCCATGAATGTCACTTAAACTACCTAAAATAGGTTTTCCTAGTCGCATATAGCGTTTAGGTGCTAGCTTTGGCCAAAGGCATCGCTGGAATCATTGTCGGTGAGCTCACCAAGTGCTCCCGGCCGAGCACAGCGGTATGATCGTATTTTCTAGCGGTCTAATCGTCATTCCAAGAGTTAGACCGCCTAAGGGTCCGGTTTGACCGCCAGACCCTGAATCTCTCTGCATGGCGACGATTTAACCGCATTTTTCCATGGTCCAACCGTCACTCCCAGCAGTCTGACCACCCATGTTGGTAGTCTAACCGCGGTCAACTCAGATAGAACTGTTTTAGTGCATTTCACTGTTTGCTGTAACTTGTAAAATTCATAATAGATTCTCTGTAGCTCTAAAAATTATGAAACTAATTTTTTTGTTTCCATAATAACCTAGTCTACCTATTAAAATTGTCTCATTCCATAAAATAACTAATTAAAATTCTGAGATAAATCAATTAGGTTAAGGCTTCATTAATTCACCGTTAATTCTTTACGAGTCCAAAATTGGTGAAACCAATTATGCTAGTTTTATTATGACTTCTTCTAACTAGAAAAAATATTTCATGCATAATAAAGTATGTTTTATAGCATTTCATAGTACTTATTGTGATGCATAATTTCCTTTAGCGCGCCGAACCGGAGAGTAGCAAGTTATCACGAGGAGGTTTGTCATTGATCCTGAATTGAAGAAAAGCAGAAAGGAAAGCATCTAAGTATACTACACCTCTTATTTTGGTGCACCTATTATTTTGGATCATGTATCGTCTCAATTGATAAATTATGCTTTAGGTATGTTTGCATGTCGGGTTCCATGGGTAGAGCCTATTTTGATGCATTATTTCCCCCACCATGAATTGTTGATTATCTATATTCTTGTAACCTAGGTTTAATATAACTTAAAAGTTGCTCGTGATGCTTAGCAATGCACAGGTCACCGGTAGAAGTCGAGCGGTTAAATGTTTCATCGTTCACGAGTATATGCATTAATTACTTTCACAATAATCATAATATTGGGTTGATGATGTTGGTTTGATGAGTTGTGAGAATAAGACGAGATGTGGACGGTGCTAAAAGTATCATCTGCCTCAACGGAGTTCCTCGGGGTAGTTCGAGAGAGGAGCCCATATGTCGTAGACCTCTTATATCGTTTAAGCATCGTCCGTCAGAGCAGTTGACTTTATCGCTTTTTCGTACTTGTCACATACCCGGATATGGGGTGAGTTAGCCGAATACCTTTGTAGATGTGGCTTTTTGGCGTGCGAGTCGATGGTGTTGGGTATGAGAAACCGGTTGGGGTATCCAGTTTGCTCCGAGAGTAGTTCTGGATGACCCCCGCATCTATCGGTGTATGATCAAACGGTTTGAGCTTATTGATAAATGTTGACATGAGTACCCCTTGCGTGGACTTTAGCGGATCACGCAAGCCGAATGATCATCGAATCGTGTGGGTCCAGGAGTATCCCTATAGGGTGTAATGAATGTGAGATGTTTGAGATGGATGGTATGTTGGGAATGTATGTTGGTTATTGTGAGATATGATTGTTTCATTTACAGTTATGTTTATTTTGGTTCCATTAAAGTTATGTCTACATGATAGATTAGTATAGGTGTTCTAGTGTAGATACTCACACAATTATATCAAGTTTACTTTCGCATAATGAATTTACTTAACTTTATGGTCGTTTCCTTGCTAACAACCAAATACATAATCCTTGGAGTCGGATTATTTATATGTATCTACCATGGATTAAGTCTTGCGAGTATATTCGTACTCATGTTGCTTATTTTCTTTTCAGGTGAAATTAGGTGCTGGCTACTTTAGCCCCCAGTTGGTTGCCTTGTGGGCAAATGACGCCACCAGTTTTGTTTCTTTAGTTTTGTTTTTCCGTTGCGATGTTTATTGTAAGTTAACGCTAGATGAGTATTGTCGTTTGTCTTTTATATCAACTTATTTTTTCTTATAATCTTGTTTCTTCATCATATTGTGGTATTCATGTTGTGGATAATAGTTTTTTTACAAGTTAGCAACGCACACGTATCGAGATTGTCGGAATTAGATTCATTTTAATCATCGGTGGCTACGATTGTTATAGTGAGATGAGGGTTACCACACGACACGTTGAATAATATATATGGACTAGCTCTCATCTTATTAAATGATCCTTCTTGTGATTAATTTAAATTTAATTTAAATGGGTCCTAATTGTAGGTCGTCCTTTCCGAGCATCCTCCATTCTGCACACTTACACCGATCAAAACGTTCCGGACTCTGCACGAGTCCGGATTAGTTATCCAGCTGGATTCGATGGACGATGAATTCAGATGTTGGTAATCAAATCCATGTCTTGCGTGTGACAAATGTTGTGGTGTTTTACACACCTCTATCCGGTGGGCAAGGCCGCAAGTCAAACTTATCGCACGCGAACTTGTAGGCTTGAAATTCGGTCCATTACAAGCTCCTCATGTACGGCCCATGGGCTTAATTAGTTTGATTGTACTCTTAACTATTTGAAGTCCATACGAATTTTATTGACATTAGTATAGGGTATCACTAATGACGAGTGCAGAGAGAGGCTCATCTACTTTTTTTCTTTCTCTTTCTCCTCTTACTCTTATTCTTTCTCTCTTTTCTTTTTACTCTCCCTCGTATAGAAAAATTATTAGGAGACTTAAAAAGGGGCTTACATTACCTGCAAAGCAGTATAAGGGCTGGAGCCTCTGGATCCGCTTTTGGTTTCAGCCTACTTTAATACAACGTTTTGTCCTGATCTTTACGTTAATTACAACCTATGTATAGTACTAAGCATAATTACAGATCATGCCAATCCTTCTCTTCAGTATATAAAGCTTGCGTTTGATCAAACCTGTTGTTGTTTCTTCTTCTCCAGATGACTTTACTGCCCCACAAATGTATTTTCTTATTTACGTTGACTGCGTAGTTGCATTGAACAGAGAGCATACTGGCTGCATTGGTCTCTTAGGTATGTCAATGCATCACGTTGCTTACCGAACTGGAAGGGAAATTTCCACTAGCCTACATGGACACACGTAAGATAGTTCTTTTGCAGTGAAATTTGTATTGGAGATGTAGGTGAGGTAATCAAAGGATGAACGAATATAAGTTGGGTGGAATGAACGGACGAGTCGAAGAGATAGATTATGGGTCCACAAGTATACGTGGAGTTGCATTTCACTACTGAAATAGCAAGTGATGAACAAGTCAAGCTAGTGTTAAATTTGTAGTAAAGACAAATGAGAACTCGGAAGATTCAACATGTTTAAGGCAGGTTAATTGCATAATATAGCCGCGACGACTCGCTAAAGCTCTGAAGATTCAACATGGATACGTCATTTACATTGTCAGTATATCGCGCCTTGGCTTCCATCTTCCGACCATTCAGGAGAGTGGACTTCCCTGTGGCGCTTGGCCGCCGGGCATCAGGAGCCTCTGGTGGCGAGACATCAGAGCTGACCGATCGAACTCCGTTCGCTGTTTCGGAAAGCCCACGAAAGTGCAAACCAAAACATCGTTCGGTGTTCGTGTTGCGGCTGCGCATTTGCACACAATTGATCCATGGTGCACCTGCACAATCTACAATCTACCGTCACTGCTGTGCTGCTGGATCCGATCTTTGGCAGTTAGGACCAACGCCTCCGGTAGCCATGGCCATCGTAGTCACCAGGATCGAGGGGTGAATTTGGGGTGGTATGGATGCATTTGAGTTGCAAGTGGTAACACACAAAGTGCATGAGTATGTTAACCGTTCTCTCATCCGCCGAACCAATACGTTATTTTAGACGAAGACGAAGAAACATCTTTATTCCGGCCTGCATAAGGTATGCACTCAACCACCGCCGAACTAATACATACATGCATTGGATGTTAGATGGGTAAGGAAACTTAAGATTGGATGATAGTTTTCAGTCCTGGATTATAGTTACTCCGAATTTCAGAGCAGCTAGTTATCTGCTCCAACGTGCATTGTTTTATTTCAAACATCTAGCCGGTCTGCTTATGCTTAAGCATGATTTCCTTCATTTCTCACTTTCTTATGTCACACTTGACTTTCATGGGCGCTTGTGCTTCTGGAGATGCCTTTTTCCCCCTGTTCGTTAGACGCTGATGACATAAAATTAAACTCGTCATCGGGGCCCATCACGATGAAGGATGTGGAGTGGGTAAACAGAAAAGGGGTCACATTTTCTTTTTTTTTAAAGAAAACTGAAGTGTGTCATAGTTTTTTTTTTGGTAGCAGTTGGGCAGTGGCTTCTTGCGATGAACTAGTAATAAAAAAGTTAGCTATAGGAGCAGTAGCCCGGACAAACTCAGCGTTTTGGAACGGTTCACCTTTGAGCCAACAATAGAGGATTTGGCTGACACGTACACATCACATGTATAACCAACGATTAAGTTTTTTCCCCATTAAAAAACGATTAAATACCGGCCACAAGTTGAGCTTCTCTTATGTAGCCGCTGACACGTACACATCACATGTATAACCAACGATTAAGTTTTTTTTCCCATTAAAAAACGATTAAATATTTTGTTACGATGAATTGTGTACTTTTTTTGAAGGAGTTCGAATTGTCTACTTAACAAGACTGACGCATGCACATCACACATATGTATCGCCGTTGATTTGTTCAGGATTGTCTAAGTAAGAAGGTTGCACGTTGCACGGTGTCCAAAATTTCCACTTCTTGTTGGTGCTCTGTCGAATTTCACGTATCATGTTTCCCCTAATACCGTTTTAGTTTTAGCCTTTTTCCTCCCAGAAATGATTCCAGTAGGTAAACACTATGAACTGTTCTGTACATGATGAAGAACTTCCTTTTCTCTTTTCCTTTTTTAGACAACATGATGAAGCTCGTTCCGGCTAAGCCAGTAGCATCAACAACCAAACAATACAAAATAAAAAGAAAAAAATTACAAAAACCCACTTGCAAGCTAGTGGGTTTTCAAATACTCATTTTCAATCCTAATTCCTTACGGTCTGTAAGTTTTATTTATTTTAAAATACCCTATGTACCCGATGACCAACCTTGTGACCACTCTAGCATTCATCTAGATGCTTAATTTGCCCAGACAAACTTGCATACCAATTTTCTTGAAATTTGCTACAGCAACAACCGAGAGGTTGTCACCATCACACGCTTTTACGATCCTTCCAATTGGGCGAGCCTTGGTTACCATTATTTATATCGAGTATTTTACCACCTTCCAATACTATGTTAGACGAACTCATCCATATCTAGAGACCACGTGATAACAACCGAAATAGGGAAATTGAAAACACATAAAACTTGCCGTTGTTAGAGCGTAAAGAAAATTGAGATGCAGTTGCATATTCGAAATCCCGACTTGCAATTAGCAATTTTCCCAAATAAAAAAAGTGCAGCAAAACACGATAGAAAAATGAGGTTGCCGAAGCATCCTGCACCAGCAAAAGGGAGATATGCGACGAACCTCCACGGCTCCACGCCTCGGTGGCGCATCGCACTACCGAACGTAATCATTTGCGTTGCTGCTGGAAGAGTACTCCAACTACTACTCGCCGTGCGACTCGTGGGGGTAAAAAAATATGGAGTACTGTGCCGCGCACCTACCCGCTGTCCCGCTCCCGCTCGGCCACTCCTTCTCAACAGCCACACCAGCCCACTAAAAAAAAGCCACACCCGCACCCGCACCCGCACCCGCAGCTCACTTCCAAGTTCCAACCCGTCGCCTATTAAATGGGACCCAACCCGATGCGACACTTCGCGAAGCGAGAACGAGACGAGGGAGAAGAAACGGAAGATCAGGGAGGAGCGGAAGCGGCGGCGAGGAGGAGAGAAAGGGATTCGAGTGAGAGAGAGAGATGGCTCCGATGAAGCTGTACGGCGCGACGCTGTCGTGGAACGTGACGAGGTGCGTGGTGGCGCTGGAGGAGGCCGGCGCCGAGTACGAGATCGTGCCCATCAACTTCGGCACCGGCGAGCACAAGAGCCCCGAGCACCTCGCCCGTAACGTGCGTATTCCTCGGTTGCTCTCCCTCTGGTTTCGGTGTTCCTTCTCGAGATACGAGTTTCGTGCTCCGTTTTTTTTTATCGTCGTTGTGTCGTCTGGAGAGGTGCTGCTCTCGTGCCTGGCCTATCGGGATTCAAGGGGGGTTTAGGATTCAAGGGTAGGGTTTGGTGTGGGACATCAAGGTTTAGGAAGACAAGAACTTTGTTTTGCAGATTACAAGCAGTAAGTTCCAAGATCGAGAAATTAAAGGTGTGAATTTTCTCTAGGTCGTTTCAGATTGCCCAAAAATCCGGGCATATTGGCCACTTCACCACTTCCTGCACCCACCACCGACACCACCCAGGCACCCACCTCCCCCTAACGAAATGTATAGTTTTACCATCTTCCGCGATCTAGATTTAGGGTTTAGGGTAAAAGTAGAACCTAGATTTGGCCTGGGCGAACTGGATTGAATTCCTGAAACTCGATCTGGATAGGGGTAGGCGTGCTAATAAGAAAGTGGGGATTGTCCGTGCTGGCCTGCTCGGTCTGGTTCGTCCCTCTTTGGCCTGGTTCTCTTAGCTCGATTCGGTTCGTGTGCTCGGTGGTTAATCATTTGGTTTGATCTAGCCAAGTGCAAGCAAGATAGAGAAAAGGGCAGTGATAAACTGGGAAGTTCAGGTGAGGGGAAAAAGTGAAGCCGAGAAATTGATGGCATCCATTTGGACTGGCCATGTTTTTGGTTTAAGCCGAGTTTAATGCAGAAATAACTGAAGTCATATACTGTCTGCAAATTAATTAGATGTGCAATTTTGCATTTTGAACTTAAATATATCTTTTGTCTCTTTAAACTGTTGAAAAAGATAAAAACATGAGAAGGATTTCTTGTATATACTTTGATACAACTAGCCTGGTGGCATAGAACGGGAATTGATTCAATATATGTATGTTTTCAGCTTGTTTATGATGTAGCGACATGTCTTTACTAGCATGTGTCACCTCTTTGAAATTTAATATGATGTACACAAGAAATAAGCTTATGTGAAGGTCATTGAAATTTTTATCTGGCAAGCATGTAGCAGTTGCATCAGAACCGTGGCATCTGATTGTTAAAACTCACTGTCCTGACTCTTGATTTGATTATCTATTTCTCTGCAGCCGTTTGGTCAGGTTCCTGCTTTGCAAGATGGTGACTTGTACCTCTGGGGTATGATGCTATCTCCTGGAGATCCCTCTTTAAAAAAATTCTCTGTAAATACAAGGAGAGTTGTTTTCAGTACAATGCTTGTGACTGTTTCTTTTATTGTTGGTGCTATTACCTTTTCTATAACTTACAACAAGGCTATCATGTGGTTCGATTTAAAACAGTTGAACACTCCCGTAGAATCATTGGGCATCTATCAATGTTGTTGATTATCTAACTTTATTCTTATTTTCCCTCTGTGTTAGAATCACGTGCAATTTGCAAGTATGTAAGCCGCAAAAACAAACCAGAATTGTTGAAGCAGGGCGACCTCAAAGAGTTAACAATGGTGGATGTGTGGATGGAAGTGGAGGCCAATCAGTACACTTCTGCAATGGATCCCATTCTCTTTGAGTGCCTTATCCGTCCGATGCTTGGGGGAACCACTGACCAGAAAGCTGTCGAGGGGAACCTCGAGAAGCTGAAGAAGGTGCTCGAGGTGTACGAGGCGCGTCTAACCAAGTGCAAGTACCTGGCTGGAGACTTCATCAGTCTAGCTGATCTTAACCATGTATCTGTCACCCTTTGCTTGTTTGCGACGCCCCATGCATCTGTGTTGGACGCGTATCCGCATGTGAAGGCATGGTGGGCTGGCCTGATGGCGAGGCCATCTGTTCAGAAGGTCGCGGCACTGATGAAGCCATCTGCTTGAAGTGGTTGTCCTAGCGCAGGTGGTCTATGGAATAAGCCGAGCTGTGTGACTGTGTCTGGATGTTTGCTTGTTGTTCAGGTTTTGTGTTGATGTGTCTTGGATGTTGAATATTCAGGCTTGTGTGCTGCGATGCTTGTTATCCAATCCAGGACTGTGCTGAAGTGAGCATTCCTGTGCTCCTGTCCCGAGAACCTTTCAATAATAAATTCTACCTTAGGTACCTGGACCTTGGTAATTTCTCATTTGTTGCTTCAGTTGTCAGTTTTGCTGCTATCATGAGTTCATGACAAATGCATGGTCCAATCGCTTCCTGGAAATCACGTGTAGTTGATGTGTTGAGGAATATGGATAATGTAGAATGGGAATAAGGGAGGTTGTTGCTTCTGAGCTCGCTGGTTATGCTTGGCGGACATATTTCTACATTTGTGATAACTGAGAAAAGATGAAAGCCTTCTCTTACAAATTTCTAGGCATAGCTTTCATGCATCTGTTCAAAACTGTTCAACACTACAAACGTGCCGTTGACATGAAGACAGCTCAAAGCATGGTGGCTGATAAATGATGAGCATCATGTGCACAACTGACAGCGATCAGTTTCCTGCAGATATATAATTTCCTTTTCATCTATTATATTATTATTTGAAAAGAAAAATAAGCTATCACGTTCGTTCTCAAAATCACAAAATTACTATATTAATCGGAAAAAAAGAAAATATCTAAACCACTCCTTATTATAAACAGAGGTGGAGCTTCATGTAGGCCAACATGGGCCATGGCCCCCTGCCCTTTGTGATTTACCATTAGATTTGTGCCTTCTTAGCTAGTTAGACTGCAAAAATAATCACATGTTTCCTTCATAATCTGTTGTGTTTTGATATTTGGCCCCTCCTACATTTCAAGCCAACCTCCGCCGCTTGTTATAAACATTTAACGATTTAGATTAAACTAAAGAATCTATATTAAATATGATTAATAAATACCTAAATTCGGAATTAAAATTATAAAAAAGTAGCAGTTCGATTTCTATATGGGTTGGGAAGCAAAATATCTAAATAAAGAGTTTGAATAAAATGAAATTAATAATAATTAAAATTAGGGTTAGAATAAAAAATAAGGATCCATATCAAATATAGTCTTATAAAAAATCAAATTATTATAAAAAATCAAATACCTAAATAAAGAGTCTGTGTAAAATATAATTAATCAATTGCTGAAATTAATAAAAAAAATTCAAATTTCTTATTACGATAATAGATTAAGAAGCACCGTATAACTTAAGATTATCACATCAAGTAGCCAACAGGTAAAGGCACAGTACGCAGACAAGTAAATATATTCTTATTTTGATTGAGCTGACTATACCTAATACACGATTTTGACAGTTGATCAAAACTGATATGAATTGAACCAATACGATTCGGGTACAAGTTTGGAGTATAAATGATTTTCTTTCACTAACATAATTTTTATTTCTTCTTATAATTTTATGCGTTTCGTAACTAAATAACACTAACCTCGAAAAAAAACTAAAATACTAAATTTTAATCAAAGATTATCGTAACAAAATATTATAGCGAGACTAGTCACGCTATTAACGTGAGGCATCTTGCTAGTTTTCCATAAAAGAAAGTATCTTCCGTTCATGTGTTTGCTTTGTTTCTCTAAAGAGAAGAAAACAAAGGCACAACCATCTGGCTAGCACTACCAATCTGCCACTTCAAAGAACGACACATCAGACCGCACAAACAACTTTGCGTGACATTACTTTGGAAGACGATGGCTCGTAAACCTGGAGCAAAGTACCCTAAAAAACAGCCGTTCGCGCGCGCCGCCGACGGGGCAGCTGCAGCTCCGTCCAAAGGGACAGCCTGCAGGATGGACGAAATGAGCAAAATAATGGACGCGCCCGTCGGTATGATTGCCAATAAAGAGAAATGGAGTGTCACACCACACCAGATGCAAGTAGAACCACGAAGCTAGCAGCGCCCCGCAAGGTACACTCTGCGACGCGCAATGGCGACTCCACTGTTCGTGCTACTCTTGCTGGCCATGCCACTCTTCAGAGGATCAGGTGAGACATCTCGCTTTCGACTTCGATTACTAGCACATTCTTGCACAAGTTGCGCACGCCACTTAGCTCACAGAAACATCAGACATACATTCTTGCTAGCAATTAATTTGCCGAGGTTTCGGTGTCAGTATTCGATACTCCTGCACACTGTCACTACGTGTTTTTCCCAATCCAACAACCCAGCTCAGTGTCCACACATCGCTTAATTTCATGGAACATTTGCATGTGTTACTGTGTGGCGCATGCAGACGGGGCGTGGTGCGTGTGCCGGCCGGACGTTGCCGACGCGGCGCTGCAGAGGACGCTGGACTACGCGTGCGGGCACGGCGCGGACTGCGCCTCCGTGCTCCCGACCGGGCTGTGCTACAGCCCTGTCACGGTGCGCGCGCACTGCTCCTACGCCGCCAACAGCTACTTCCAGCGGAACAGCCAGTCCAAGGGCGCCACCTGCGACTTCGGCGGCACCGCCAACCTCACCGACACAGACCCGAGTACGCATCCCCCCTTCCTCGCCGTCGTCAGACACTTGCATCCCAGGGTCGTTTCTAGTAACTTCCCTCTGACACATTTTGTTGTCGGTTGCAGGCTCTGGAACCTGCAAATACCCTGCAACCCCGAGGTACGTAGGATTCCTAGCGAGCAAAAATCGTTCACCGCCGGTGTTCAAACAATCACGGGACTGAAATATTTCTGCCTCCGATCTCCTGTGCATGCAGTGCCGCAGGGACAAGCAATGCAACTGGCTCGGGCACGTCGTCGCCAGGCTCCATGAGTGCCCCGACAACGCCCAGCACGGGAGGGGGCTTCACGACACCGGTCACCGCGTCTGGCCCTGCTCCCAGCGCCCTCAGCACTGGCACTGCCGTTGCGTTTGTTGGTAGCCACGTCCTCCTCGCCGTTGTCTCCGTTCTAGCTTTCTTGGTGAAGTGACGTGCTCAGAAGGCAGTCGAGCAGCGTCAAGGAGCTCTCTAGTCCTATTGAACCGGCCGGTTGTACGAAGGGGGCTTTGGTGTCGTGGTGGAGATTTGGCTATCGTTCGTTCTTCAGCTTGGATGTCTGTCGCAGTTGTCATGTACTTACGCCTCATGTTTATGGATTGAGTTCGATTTCTTTACCTGAACTACGGGTGCTGGACTGCTGGTGCGTTTCATGTCTCCATAATATTTTAGAAATTCCCTGCTGGTGACTATGGCTGGATATTCACTACTGGTGTGTTTCATGTGTTCATAAGGCTGGAAATAATTTTAGAAATATTAGTGAATTTTTTCAGATTTTTAAAAATATTTTCATGAGGCTTGGCTTGAGAAATTCACTGCTGGTGTGTTTCTAGAGCACGAAGCAGTGGATTTCTTTACCAGCAGTGACTATGGTTGAAATAATTTTAGAAATTAGTATATCATATAAGAAGAATATTAGTGATTTTTTCAGACTTTTGAAAATTTATTTGAGACCCTAACAATTGTTAGAAGTTATAAAATAGTTTTTTTTAAGAATTTTAGTTTAAATTCTATACAGGTTTTTTGGATAAATCTAATTAAAATAGGTTATACATGGATTATAAAACACATATAAAAAGTTCTAAGTTTTTAGAGTAATAAAAGATTACTATTTTAAATAGAGTATATGTGAGAGAAAATAAGAGTCATGAACAGTGATTTTGACGACTACTGTTCGGTAAGGCTAACCGCATCCTACTTTTACAAATCTTTCTACCAAGAGTTTATTTATTTAATATTTTAAGTTAAAAGTATAAAAAAATCCCTTTCGAGAATACAGAGGCTGGTCAAAAGCCATGCCCGTTAAGGGTTTTGGGCCAACTTTGGGGCTGGGCTCGTGCCAGTTCTGACATCAGTATAAAGTTAGATAAGCTGTAACAATGGATTGGCCACTTTTTTTTTCTCGGGCCTAGATGAAACTAACCAAAAACTGAACATGGACATTTTTTTAGCCTGAGCCACGCCTAGACAGAAGAAAGCATTGAGAACTTGTGATGTGAGGAGAACATATCCATTGCTACGAGTCTGCAACCCTTCGTGTACAACCGTGCTACAATTTATTTGAAAGTGGTACAGATGCTTATGAAAAATTTCAAACTGATTTGGCAGCATTGGCACAATTGCTGAAGTGCCGCAGCGCTTCTATTGCTGCGAGAATGGACGTGGAGGAAAACCTGACTTCAACGCATGGCCATGGCGCGGATGCTGTCCGCGCGTCAAGCACTAAGCAAGGGCCTGTAGTTCCCGATCACCTCTAGGCTCCAACACTAGCTCCTCAACCCGGAAAAAAAAGTTCTATGGAGGCGTGCTGCACAGTCGTCCTCATGCAGCACGCCCCGGATGCCCGTCACCTGTATGTATATGTGCATCTCAAACCATCCGCACGAGACGAGCATGCGAGGACTAGCTCTGGAGCACGAGCGCAACCACAAGTGCATCTGAGCCGAGGACCAGCCGTGGAGCACGAGAGCAGCGACATGTAGACGAGCGTATCTGAGCCAGATTGACGGGCAGGCCTCCTAGGTCCAAGTAGCGCGCCGCCAAGGTTTCCTCGGTGCCCAACGCGTGCGAGATCGAACCACCAATGAGATCACTGCCCATCGAGCATGCCGGCGCCGTCGAGATCGCCGAAGCTACTGCCGCTAATGAGATGACGACGTTCGTTCCGGCCGAGCACGCCAGCGCCACCAAGAACGCCGAGGCACGCCGGCGCTGCCGAGATCGCCGAGGCTGCCGCTGTTGATGTGATGACGCTAGTCACCGCCGAGCAGGCCGGTGCCGTCGAGATCGCCGGGCATTTCAACAGACTGGAGATGTGCATGAATATTCATGGAAGTTAGAACTAACAAATCGTAGCAAGATTCAGGTAAAAATAACCTAGAGAATTGATTTGTGACAAGAACACAAGCACCTTTGAGCAAATACCGCAGAACGTAAATCAAACGTTGCACACCGGCGGAACACAAGCAGCTGTAAGAACACAAGCAGTTGTGAGCAAATGCCGCGGGAACACCGCCGGCAGAGGATCGCTTCGGTCCTCACCGGCAGCGCATCCAGGGCGATTGCTGGCTCGGCGGGGGCGTCGCTTCGGTCGCGGCGCATTGACGGCGGCCCGCGACCATGGCTCAGCTGGCTTGCTCGTTCGCTGCGGCTGGCCGCTCACGAGTTGGGATTTTCCTTATCTGGCGCTGGTGTGCTTCAGTACTTTGAGATTGGTTCTTGGGGACAGCTGGCTTCCATCCGCCCTGTGCTGCAGACGTGTGGTTTTGCAGCACGACACCATAGAATTTTCTTGTTTGCGCGATCCACTTATTCCTCGCTTCCAATGCATGGCACATTCTACATGTTCTTGGCCTTCCCTTCTCCCGCTTGTTTCTCTCTCTGTTCTCTCTCTCCGGCAGGCACGCGCTAGCTTAGCTCTGCTCCACCGCGATCAGATCGGCGGCATTGATGCGCGGCGCGACGACGCGGCGGGCGTGCCATGAGGAAGCTGTGCCCGAACCTGGACCGCGACGACTCCCTGGACACCGTGCTCGAGGTGCCCATCCCCGATGAGATGCTTATCAACGCCCCAGGCGCCGACAAGCGCCGCGGCGCGGGGGGCGCCAACATGCGCGCCTGGCTCAAGGCCCAGGCCTTCGACCGCGCCACCGTCGATGGCCCCGCCTCCGCCAACGCCGAGCTCCAGCTCTTCCTCAACGTCGTCGGCTCGCCGCTCATCCCCTGCCCCGTGCCCCACGACCGCGCCTTCAGCCGCTCCATCCGCGACTCATCCATCGTAAGCGCCATGCATGCACGTTATTGCGTTTCGTTGATTGGTTCTTGACGCGCGTGTGGGTTGTTGCGTGAATGAAAAATGAATTAGCAAGCGTCGACGGCCAAGTACATCATTCAGCAGTACATCGCGGCGACGGGCGGGCAGGCGGCGCTGCAGGGGGTGCAGAGCATGTACGCCGTTGGGAAGGTGCGGATGTGCGCGTCCGAGTTCCACCTCGGCGACCAGGCCGTCAACGCCGCCAAGGGCCGCGCCGAGGTCGGTGGCTTCGTGCTCTGGCAGAAGAGCCCCGAGGTCTGGTACTTCGAGCTCATCATGGCCGGCCACAAGATGAGCGCCGGCAGCGACGGAAAGGTCGCCTGGCGCCAGTCCGCCGCCGAGCAGTCCCACGCCTCCCGCGGCCCGCCGCGCCCCCTCCGCCGCTCCCTCCAGGTACGCACATGCACATCACCTGTGATGAGAGGCTGCAGCCATGCATGATGCATTCAGCTAGCCAGATGCATCGACGATCGATCGTGTTCTTGCTGCCTGGCCTCAGGGCTTGGATCCACGGTCGATCGCGAACCTCTTCTCCGACGCGGTGTGCATCGGCGAGAAGATCATCAACGGCGAGGAGTGCTTCATCCTGAAGCTGGAGGCCGGCGCGGCGACGCTGCGGGCGCGGAGCGCGGCGGCGTTCGACATCATCCACCATACGGTGTGGGGCTATTTCAGCCAGCGCACGGGGCTGCTCATCCAGCTCGAGGACTCGCACTTGCTCCGCATGAAGTCCGGCAAGGGCGCCCGCCGAAGCGAGAACATCTTCTGGGAAACTAGCATGGAGTCCGTCATCTCCGACTACCGCTACATCGACGGCATCAACATCGCGCACGGCGGTCACACCGCCGTCACGCTCTTCCGCTACGGCGAGGGATCCGTCAACCACAAGAGGAAGCTGGAGGAGACGTGGATAGTGGAGGAGGCCGACTTCAACGTGCACGGGCTCACCACGGACTACTTCCTGCCGCCGTCCGACCTCAAGAAGGACGGCGATGACTAGCGCGCCGGATGACCGGTCAGCCAGAATAAGTGATCGTGTAGCGTTCGACTGATTGTTGTTAATGCGAGGACATCATTCGAAATCCACGCAGGCAAAAATTTTCATAGGGGTGGCAGTAGCTGTATGTGTTCTTCCATTTCTCCTTTTTTTCCCCATTGAATTGCAAATTCTGCCATGATCCAGGAATAGAATTACTAAATGATTTCTTTTTTAGGAAGAAGCATGCATGGCTAGATCATGTACAGTACATATGGGGGTGTGATTGAGGTTGATTAAATTCATTGTGTTTTGTTGGGTCTACTAACATATATTGTTAGCTTCTTTGCTTGAAAAAAGAATATACTGATAGCTTCGTGCCAAGTTGCAAGAATTGCTTTTCATCTCTACTAGTCTACTGAACCATCCAGGTGTGAAGAATTGCTTTCACACATTCCAGATCAATATTCCATGTAGCTATCTATCTTTATCACTTTGAACGATTCTATTCTGAACCTGTAGAGCAACACATATCATTCATTTAAGTTTTTTTTAGATAATGGAACATGTTTCCAGCCTCTACATATCCTTCATTTAAGTGCAGGCAACTTATTACTCATGAATGCAGGATTACTGTCTCCGTAACGAAATATTCAGAAACTACACTCTGGTACGAAAAGTTTTGTCAACAATATATTGCTATTGCTAAACATCCTCTATACTTTAGAAAGTTATGTGGAACTCTAAGCAGAGCAGCAATAGTGCCGCAAACAAAAAGCACGCTGATGCAAGTTGGGCAGAACAAGACATCACTATAATAGTTCAACTGTACCATTTTAATACAAAGCAAAAAATTACAAGTGAGGCATCGCACTCGGTAAGAATGCTGCAATGACTTTTGACTTCCTTCAAAAAGATCCAGCAAAAGTGTCTCCAAATCCTCGGACCTATACTTGATGTAACGATCTCGGTGCTGCCTTGTGCCATCTAGGTGGACCGAATATCTTCCCATGAATGTCCTATAGGCATGTATAACTTTCAGTGATATTGAAATCCTGACATCTTCGCGAAATTGGTCATCTGGAAGACTGGAACAGACCATGCTGTCTGAACTCGATAAACCTCTTCAAAGGACAGGTTGAAATGTTTGAACTTCTCCCTGATGGTTTTACTGGAAGCAGTGTCACCAACAGCACACAAGCCATCGTCACTCAGGTAAGAGAGGACATTATTCCACGACGCTCTCTCATATCTCGTCGCTTGCTGCAGAAACTTCCGGTTGTGCACCCGGATCCAGTCATCACCAAGAAAGTTTTTGAGATCTGAGTTTTTCACTTTCTGGACCATATAGTGGATGTTGGTCATCATAAAAATGTTCTGCAACCGATCATCTTTGTACAGTCTAGACCCAAAACTGCAGCAACTGACTGTAGATGCAAAGCTGTTACCGTGAAACTAGGATACGAGTTTGCCATCAACTGAATGTCAGAAGCAAAATGCTGATATCTTCGATCTGTGTCCTTGAGATGTGAATCGAGAGTTTTGCTGTATGCTGTGAGAGCCTTTATGTAGTTCATAACATACTTTGTAAGAGGATGCACGTCTCCACGAGGCACGGCGTTGGATGAAGTGTATGATTGGATGGCATACTTGAATTCTGCAAATGTCTTCCTTGCTGATTCTCCCAGTTGGAGTAGGACTTCATGATACTCAATTAAAATCACATCGTCATACCCTGCTTCAAACAAGGATTCAGCTTCAGGGAGCAGATCATACAGGACCCCATACATATCAAGCAAACGAAAAAGCTTTTCTGGTTTAGGAGAGCCGATCGCTACAGATTAAAAAAAGCGTAGAAGTTGCATAGCTGAGTTAAACGAAATCTCATAGAAGCACAAGTCTGTGGTTGAATCTGAAAGTTCACCAAAGACATGACTGCAAAGTCGCCTCTCACTTGCAAGGTAGACTCGAACAAAAGCTCTCATTGCACGGTTCCATCTCTTTATCGGTGAACTCAATTTGTTCCATTTAGTGCTCATAAGTTCTTCTATACTGAGCTTGTCCAGATGAAGAGACCCAAAGTACTCATCTATTGCATTCTGCCTTGAGTTTATATAAGCCTGGCAACACTCCTTATCATAGCCACTCGGGAACATGAATTTAGCAATGGACTTGACAGCAGAGAGTGCACCGGGTTGAATCAAATCAGCTACAAAATATTCATGGGAAGATGCCGAGCTCTCTCTCTCTTTCTCCTGTCGTCCCCGTCTCTCTCGCCGGAGTCAAGCACGACAGGCTGACCGTTGCGTCCTGTTCTGCGGAAACGGGGAGAGGGCGAGCGTTCGCACTGGCGCGCTGCCCGTCTGGCTTGCGCTGCTGCTGACCGTGACTTCCTGCCGCCGGTTCTCCTCTGTTGTAGCCTGGTAGAAGGGAAGCCTTTCCTCATGGTGATTGTTGGTGCTAGCATAGCAGCATTACGCTTTTGCATTTGAGTGCCAAATCACGTAAGCCCAGTGCTCGTTTTATCATGTGTCACGTAGATGCAATTGCTCATTTTTGTGAAAGCTTTGATTGAAGTGTGTAGAGTCCCATAAAGATTTGCTCGAAATATTACACGCAGGGCACTGTATGTGGTCATGTAACAAGACTACTTCAGGTTCCTTTCGGTGGGATAAAATCCGAACAAGACTACTCCAGCTCAACCTGGTACCACTGCACAGATCCGACCTCGCCGTCGATCTCAAGCACGCACACCGACCTGACGAGGTACGAGACGGCGTCGTCGACCGTGTCGAACTTGGCGAGGTCGGGGGGCAGCGCGTCCGCCGGCCAGTTCTCTAGCCAGCCCTTGAGCCTGGCCTCCAGCTCCTCCCTGGAGACGAACTCCTCGTCCGCGCCGGGCTCCATCAGCACGTACGTGTCCGACTGGATGTCTGCTCGTCTCCTCCGCGCTGCACAAACCTACCCAAAAAGTGATGAGCTCACACAGGTACCGGGTGTACTAGCTTGCATAGAGATAAAACTAGCTTGAACCATTCCATGGCGAGACCTGGACCTTTGTTCCATGGTCTTGGATTCTCGGTGCTCGCTTCAACGAGGCGGTGGAAAAGCTCGCAGCTCCAGCTGAGAGCGTTGGCCTCTGCGATCGCCTGTGGGGCAGCAGCGATCTTCTTCTGCCTGCGTTGGAGGAGACAGGTGCAGTTGCGCGCTGTGACTGACTGATAACTGGTACTGCGGTAGCTGCTTGGAAAATGCAAAGATATTGAAGCGGTAGCACTGTTTGACTAACGATTGGAAACATTTCATCCGCAGGATTCCCGTACCATGGTTCAGAAAGTTGCTATGCTCTTTTTCAAAAGGATTTGCCGTAGGAAAGTTGGGATCAGGGCGAGCCTTTTCCAATATATTTCCATAGTAACAATTGGAAGCTTGAAACATTTTAGTTTGTTTTGTGTCCCAAATTCTAAGGCAAGTTAACAAGTGCAGAACGAGACTAGTTTTCTCTTGTCAAGTTGAAAGTCCTCGTCAAAACGGATGTGCACACAATCGGTCAAATTCTAAAGATATTAGCCGATGAAACTTTTTTTGGGTCTTGCTAGAATAAAATTACAAAGTCCCTCGAAGTCGTCCCCAGACTCCCAGCGGTGCAGTTTATTTACAAGCGTGGAAAATTATTATTTTAGTTGACTAAATGACTTGTTCAAGATACCGATTAAAAAAACCCATGAAAAATCAGACACCAAAGCATGAGCCACAATCTAGTGTGTAGTGTAGCCAATTTGACAGTTAAACTACTCCATCATGGTATGTTGGTCCTGGTATGCAGAGATAGTGCTAGTTCAACAGGGAGAGCTACGGTGAGCAGTGATTCTTGAGCAGCAGAACAAAGAAGCGATGGGAGTGATAGGTGAACCAACGTTACCGGTGAGCAGTCCGCCGGTGGAGGCACACTCCGGCGGCCGGGCTACAGCAGCCGCCGCTGCCGC
The DNA here is from genome assembly GCF_958298935.1 of Phragmites australis. Lineage (NCBI taxonomy): Eukaryota > Viridiplantae > Streptophyta > Magnoliopsida > Poales > Poaceae > Phragmites > Phragmites australis. The sequence continues at coordinate 39,857,156 of NC_084922.1, read as the reverse complement.
AGCTTCCATCCTTCCTCTGTTCAGGCTGTGTGGTCTGAAATCTTCTGTATCCCTTCAATGGCTCCCACGCCTGAAGCTTTTCGGGGCCTGATTTAGGTTATCCTCCTCTACCTTTGAGATTGGTGACTAAAACATCTATCCAAACTCCAAAGACTGGTTCCTTCCCAGTGAGGACAGAGAGGGACATGCAACCACTGAACCACTCTGGCAGCATGACCATGCAGGTATTAGATCATGCCCAACAAATTCTCCTTACCATCCAATTTTTTTAATGTTACAACAGTTTCTCTTCGCAAAGAATCTCAAAGCCATTTACTTCAGAATGAAATTATCTCCTCTTTCACTTTACGAATCTCTTTTAAATAAAATTATTAAAGATGAAGAAAATAAAGGGAATAAGAATATGAGAAAAAATTAAAAAGGGAACGAAATAAAAATAGTCGAGGATGATCTTAGTTGCAGATAAGAGCGCGGCAGGTAGAATCGTACGTCAACTGTGCACACACTAATCTCCAATTCCATGGCCAGTTCCACTGGTATATACATATATATGATGATATGAACGTACGCCAACTTGTCCAGACTCCAGACCACACCATCCCGTGGGATGAGCAACGAACCATGTTACAGTTCCTTCCAAGAAACTCACCATTACAATTCCTTCCAAGAAACTCACCATTACAATTCCTTCCGGAAAGAAAACAATTATTTCAACCACAGAAACTTTCCCAGTTTCCCTGCGATTCAGGGTTTAATGGAGAGGTATGGTTCGTGTTACTACTAACCACCATAAAACAACTAGTTTTTTCTTCTTCTAACTTTCCAATGTTGGGGAAGACAGTGATGGATGGCTCGTGCAGTCTAGAAGATCGATTAACAGAAGCAGAAACATTTCTCAGCAACATGAGGATGATCAGAGGCCTTCATATGCTGAGATCATTTCAGCAATTTTTACTAGGAGGCTGTTTGGGGTCTCATCCTTCGGGTGCGGAGACGTCAGTTCTTGGTACCGGTGTAGGGTTCCAGTGAAATCTGTAAACAGTCCATCAACCCCCACCGTGTTTATCCAGAAATGGTATTCAGTGTAGGGATCCTGGTGAAAGTTGAAGTGCAGGAACCGGTTCTCGTTCCTGTATGTGTAAGGGTGTACCTGCACAACAACAGAATGCAGTTTAATATGATTTCATGTACATATTACATAAACAAGTAAACTATAGGCCAAAATAAACGTGAAGAGGTGGCAGGTAGTAGTGTGACAATTTGGTCCACCTGTTCCTTTTCAGCAGCAAGTTCATGTATGCCCAAATGATAGTTAAATGTGACCTTAGCGAGTCGACTAAAACGACTAATTCAATCAGAATTTGGATAAACAAGACCACTCGTTAATAGGAATTTTTCTTTTTTTTAATGAAAGCATTCCTCCCAATGCAAACTTATAGGACAAGGTGAAGATCAGAACACGGTGGTGAGTTACCTTCAAGAAAGGACAGAACTGTGAGTTGTTGATGCAGGTGTTGGCAACTAGGTCATGTGTTCTGTTCCGATGCATTCAGTTACTAATTGGCTGTAGTTTTAGTCAATGCACATGAGATCAAAACTACAAGACAGCCATGATGTTCATAGGTTACTTTTGATTATCCAAAGAGACCAGATGCATTTAGATCAGAACTCTGCACTCTCTAGTATTGTTGGACTACACAGCATGGCAGTGAGCGTATAGAAATTGGTGTAATGTGTATGGGTTACTTTATGAGAATCCATGCAAACACCAAACTTCGGATAACTGTAAAGTAAACAAACAAATGTCACACCTGAAGATTATGAGCATGTGCCCGTGCAACAAGATCACTTGGTGCCATCAAGTAGTTTCCTGCGGCTGGAACAATAGTATCTTTCCATGGACCTAGGCCGACAACGTAGTTCCTAATGTATGCAAGGTAGTCATCTGAAGTGATTTCCCAGTATGACTGCAAATCAGAAATGGCATAAGGAATATCCAAACAGATGTTTCACTTAAGTTGTACAAAACTAACACCAAAATCTCAGAGGTAGAATTGTTATCCAGACACACCATTCATTTTTCTTTCATAGAATTGAAACAAATGAACAAGACACGTTACCTGGTTTGTGTCTTGTGTTCTCACTGTGAAATCATCAATCAAAAATACCTTGGGAGAGTCTATCAATTTTGATACATGTAAAAGGGAGGTGGGAGCAAAGGATTGTATAAACAATGGCTGCTTTAGCCAATTCTCTGACATATATTGACCTTTATATCCATATTTAAGCAAGATATCCACAAATTTGTCCTCAAACTTCTTTCCATCGGCCCACTTGACCTGTCAAGAGTAATACAAACTCCTTTTGGTACATCATAAATTGAAATTTAAGCCTGATATTTTTATGACAAAATTAGAAGTTTTTGCATTTTCAGGCTCATCATAGTCAAGGTTAACTACTTTTAGGTTAAATACATCAGCTGCTGCGTTGTTGTCAGCACCCATGTATCAAAAGAACAGAAAAGATAATGGCTATTCAATAACGATCTGTTAATTCTTGACATAAAAAAACTCTTTTACGAGGCAACAATATATTACAGAGCAATATCTCCGTTCTGTTTATTTGTCAGGTATTACTTACTACACAATTGCTTTTCATAAGCTAAGCAGACATCTAAGCATAGTTTTTTTGCTGGCCAAGACTTAACTAGAGAATGATAATAAAGTACATATTACTTCTTGAGAACAGGGGGACTTACATGCTTGTTGATAAAAACTGGGTCCTTAATCTCTGGGTATATTCCAACAGTTCTCCCCGCATCTAGCGCGATTGAAATGAACTCTTCAAAGGTGATGATTGAAAACATACCTGCATTGGCAGGAAAATAAATGATTGATAATCCATAATCACAAATCATGCTCTTTCACATCAGTTCATGCAAATGCGTTCTTAGATCAGACAAAGTCAAACACAAAATAATATGGCTCAAGTACTTCTTAATAAAGAATGATCTTAAGAAAAATGGAGTACCACTTTGGAGAAGAATAAAATCCGATGACAAATCAACAATACAAGATCGCAGATAGTATAGCTAATGAGTAATGATTAATGAATAAATATTATTGTAAAAAGAACCGATGAATCACAACTGAGCTTTCTAGTGAAAACAGAACCCCTCTAATCTTCTGGAATATTACAGCAGTCATAAGATTGCAGTGACAGGATATGCTGTTTGCAGCGCATAGAAACATATCAGAATATTTTGGCTCACTACATAAAATTTTGGCAAGTGACTGCCAGTGTGCCACATCTATGGCAATGGTGGTACGCGTTAAGCAAAATAGTAGACCATTCCGACATATGCAGTTGCACATGCATATTAAAAGAATCGCCTTGTTAATCTTTGGAAGTACTACTGCATGGTCACACGTCGTAGAAGAGATAATAATATCATGTGCAATGATTATGATAAAGAAAAACATGCAAGAGTTAGACTTAGACATACCATTGTACTGTTGATCTCTGAATGAGTATCGCTGCTGCACTTTAAGTGTTTTAAGCTCCTCAAGTGTGAAGTCGACTGCATACCAAGTTACCAATGCCTCAATTTTAGTTTGGATAATCAAGAACCTAGACGTTTACAATTTTATCATTCTCATCCAGTCCCCTGTCCTAGCAAGATGCAATTTGAAGCTGTCAATTATTGTTTGCCATTTGCACTGTTGCAGGTATAGATCAACCAATATGCATTAGTGTCAACTATAAGTCTGTAGCAAGTTCCTGAATTTGAGTCAAGAAAAAAAAAGAGGGGATGCATTGTTATATCCTTATTGCTTGCTTCCTCTTGATTGCAAATATGTAAACTACAAGAATTCACAAAATGAGTGAAGGAATCAGGGTTGGCTGTAATGTGCAGACCTACAAACCATCCAGTAACATTAAACCACTCCACTTCATAGGTTCTTCTTCGATTGGCAAACTTTTTATGCTTGGCGACATCAGTTGTGTCATCAAGTGTTACATCATGAAAGCAGATCAAGGCCCCATCTTTGGTAGCAAGGATGTCGGTCTCTATAAAATCTGCACCTTCTTCAATAGCCCTCTGCAATAAGATTTTTCTTAAGTACAATCTAATTTTCTGATTTAAAAAAATCCGACCAACCTAGGAGGAACTAGGTGGCATTGTAAATAAGAAGAAATAGACATCCAAATTCGCGTCGAAGAGGACTCAAACTTGGATGGTCTAGGCGTACATCCACACCCTCAACCACCTGAGCTAGGCTCAGTTCCTAAAATAATTTTCTGATTTAACTATCATAGAATATAGTTTATCATATATGAACTAAATACTCATCATCAATGGTCAATATTTGCAATTCTTTAGTTGTATCCTCTTAAAATTGGAAGTGCTTGGAATTTTCTTAGTTGTACCAGGTAAGCAGCAGCTGTTTCCTCAGGAATTTCCCCATTTGAGCCACGATGAGCAATGTTATATGGCCGAAATATCTGTATAGGCTTCTTCTCTTCATTCTTGGGCTTACTTGGTAGTGGAAAGAGTGGTCTAGCAAATACCAAATGTAATGGTAGCAGAAGAAAAAGAGGAATATAACCTGCCAAGAATGACAATGCATATATGTTAGACACACAATAATGTGCATAATGCAAATGCAACTAGAAATAAATTTAAACCGCACTTTACATTAACAATTTATAAATGATATTTTTCACACAATATAAAAAATGCAACACAATATTATCTATCAAATTCATTCTGCTTTTACAAAATTTGAAGAGTATCCATGTTTGACGGGTTCATTAGTGTCTATATTCCTATAATGTGTACACAGGATACGTATTGAATGCTGTAATTAGAAATTCCTCCTATTAATGCAAGGGCTATCAAAAAGTGCTTCACAATTTGAATAATGACATGTAAATGATTAGCCATGTAATATAGCTTAAGGGGACATGTGATGTACAAAAACTAGTCATGGTTCAAATACGCCTTGCCTCAGGGCTATTGATAAAGAAAACGATAAGACAAATATGTCATCAGTTGCTCATTAAGATGCTTGCTATATCATTTTAAGATAATTAGGTTGGAGCTGTATGGATATACTATGTAGAAGAGGTGCCATATGGAGAGAACATGACTAGCCATGCTATATGAAACAGAAGAAAGAACAAATCTAGCTGCTGATTTTGTTTTCTGCTTCCTCTGCAAGTGTATGTGTAAGAATTTGCGCCTTTGGACTTTGTAATCTTAGCCAATGAAAGATTCCTTGCTGTTCAGGAAAAAAATCTCTCCTTTCAGTTCCTAGTTTTATTTCTATTGTCTTGACTATCAAGGCATAACAACTCAGGGGATCAAGTCTTCAGGTTCCTGACTAGGGCGTTTACTCAGAATGGAGCACGTCATTCTTCCCTAGCATTCCTATCTAGATACGGAGGCATTTCAAATGAGAACAAGACTTATAACACGTGAGAATGATAACTCTTCTGTGGTATACATCTCTTCCCACCAGTGCAGAATCAGTAGCTTGGTCTAATCTGCCCAATCAAGCCACCAAATTCCCTATAAGGAACCCATAAAAAGTACCAAACCCACGCTACACCCATTTGTCCGGCCATATCTCTCCAAAAAAGACATCCTACCAAATACAGAATGCTAACATAGGACAAACTGGTACAAGAATCGCATGCCAGCGCAACAGGTAGGGAATTCAAGAGCAAGCCCATCCCCACTCAAAATCCTACACTGCAGAACTACTGGTCACTGCCTTATCTCCGTATCACGAACCAACCACTCCCAACACCGGTCGTTCCCCAGTTAGCTCGGCAGCAATGCAGCCCAGGAAATTCTATGGCGATTGCTTGGCACAAAAAAGGAGACGAAATCATCCACCCCAATTCGTAGAGACAAGTCGATGGGTTTGACAGATCTGCGGGCGCGGTGGGGAGCGTTCAGAATTCAGAAAGACCCGATGAATCGAATAGGAGAGGGGCACTTACAGAGAGAAGGGCGCATGCTGCTCGGTGCTCTCTGTCTCTCCTGAGCCCTGACTTCCTCTCTCCCTCTTCTTGTTCCACTCGCTCCCACCCCGCCACACCAATGTGAGCTCGGCTTCAACGCAGCAGAACACGAGGAGACGGCGCGGCTCCTCGCTCCGTGCCTCCGTGCTGTGCGCCTGCCTGTCTCTCTCGCTCTACTCTCTCTCTCTCTTCGCTCCCGCTTTTTCTTTCCGTCACGCCATCATCACTATTCCCATGACGGAACGGGAACACATTATCCAGCCAATCGATGGCCGCCCCAACCAATGAGATCGCCCCATGGCTACGGGCTACAACCAGCTACCACATCACGCAAGTACGGCGGGCCCCACACGTCTGCGACGATGGGTAGAAGCGATCGATTGCACGTTCTCGGCGCAGCGGACGGAATATTCTGGGAATTGTCCGATTACCATCGAGCATCGGGATGGGATTCCCATTTTCTCTCGTGAATGGTCAAGGATTGGATTCCTGGGCGTCCGTGCCGGGGCCGGTTGTCCCCACGGGATTACGAAGCAACCTGCTGGAAGATGTGGGCTGGGCCTACGGCCCACGATCCGTTCGGCCCAATGGCACCCAAAGGCCCATCGCGATTTCCAGCGTCTTCTCACTGTACCAGCCGTTCCCTTTCCGCAGCGGCCGATCTCCCGATTCCCCTCCTCCGCCACCGCGACCCCGATGGCCTCCGCCGCCGGTGCCGGCAAGTCGCTGTTCCAGGGGATCCGCGGGTTCCTTAAGAAGCCTTGGGAGATCACGGGTCCCTGCGCCTCGCCCGAGTACCGCAGCGCGCTCCCGGGCGCGCTCGAGTACCGCGTCAAGTGCCCGGCCACCGTGCGCGACGACTGCGACAGGGCCATCGTGCCCACCTCGGACCCGGAGACCGTCTACGACATCAAGTACCACACCCGAGACCGCCGCCGGGACCGCCCGCCTGTGCGACGCACGCTCCTCCGCAAGCCCGACCTCGAGCGCTACATGGCCGCCAAGCAGTTCGACCCCGCCAAGGACTTCCCCGTGCCCTACGGCAACACCATCGTCGAGGAGGACGGCAACACCATCGGCGGGGGCTACCAGAAGTGAGCCAGGTGATGGATGCTGTCTCGTGCTGCTCTTAGATCTGAGCTTGGAGTTAGGGTTTCATCTCAGCCGGTAGTGCCGTCATGCTGAAAATAGGTTTAAAACGTTATAACCTTCTTTTGAATCTACTTGTTCATTCCGATTAGACTTAGAAATTAGAGGGTGATGACTTGCTGCAACTTGCGAAGCAGTTACCCAAACGTGTAAATCTGAATTGCTTCTTCATGCCTATTGCATTGTTTTTAATCCATGGCTGAAATCAAGCTTAAGTTTGTTAATAGTTACATAGAATTGCTAAACATCTGGATGGATGTGTATCGAATAGCTAACTGATAGTCAAACAAGGGAGTCGTTCCAAATGAAACAAGCGACAAACCTTGACACGATGGATGGATTCTTATCTTTTTTTGCTTGTAACTTAGTATGTGAGCAGGTTGTGAGTTAATTCAGTTGGTTCATTCTTGTAATTTCTGGAGTAATCTCTCAGGGTACAGTAATCAATTTTTGTATGAATTGATGAACCAAAAAAGTCTTACATTTGTGATTTTTATGAATTAGTTAACTTTGCTTAAATGATTTTTATGTCACTTTCTTCAGGGGAAAAACTTTTTTTTTTGACAAAAGAAGGAGCCACTATGTGCGGCCAACCCTTGATCTAGGTTATATCATTTATTGTGTCTTATATTTGTGTATGCTGTACTGGATTTGGGAGGGATCTTAGCTTGTGACATGTATGTATAGAACTGGCAGGTGTTAGCATTAGATAAGTAAACTATCACAAATCTGTTTGTTGCTTAATCTAAATAGAACGTAGTTATGAGCTTTCACCACTTTTTGTGGGATATCTAGTGCGTATCAACTATCAGTTCATTTTCAGTGATATTATTCATCTCTGGACTCTGAAGATTTATACATTTCTCAGTTGTGATTGGCAGTTCATAATTAGCTTCATATGCTTCTGTTGGTATAAGTTTGGTTTTGGGCTGTAAAGTGGAGATATTTCTTTCTTTCGTTTCTTTTGTAAGGGTAGGCTGATTCATACAGAAAAGAGGTCAATTTTGTTCTAGTACGTGGTTCCTTTATTACATTGTGAATCAACATAAATAGATGATTGATGGAAGTAGCTTCAGATTGGAAATTCTTAGTTGGAGTACCTAGATACTACTCTGTTTTACCTGTAAAATAAAACTCATGACTCGTGAATCACCCTCATAGAGGTGTTTTCTAAGGAGCAAACTTTTGTGGGAGTGAATGTTGCTACTCGATGTTGGTATAAGGCAAGATATATTTTCACTGTTTGAGTTTGTCCAATTCTTTGATATAAGGAGTGCTGATATTGGCTTGGGAGACAAATATTTTTTGTTTGGTTTGGTTATGAATTTAGTTCAAGTCTTCATCAGCGGTGTTATAAGAGTCTCAGTACTTGTATTTTAGTATGCTGGTTCTCATCCACCAATGAGGATTCTTCATCTGATAAAGGTCTGCCATGGCTAATATACTTACCAATGACATAGACTGGCTAGACAACAGGTTCCAGATAGGAACTTGTTTGAATTTTTGCAATTTATCTTTGCTTGAGGTAAGCTAATTGGAATGGGACGAAGGGGATTGGCATTTTGGCAACCCTTGCAGAGTGTGGCCAAGAAACGTGAACCTGTGGACAACTCACTGCACGATGAAAATGGATCCAACGGCTGAGATCTTAGCCGCACGCAATCCTTGCGCCTCTGGAGGGTTTCTGCTGGCAAGCTGACTAGCCAATTTCTGCTCTTTAGCGATATTGATAAAACTTAGCCATGTTTCAGTTCTTCATGGAAATTGTACATTTCAAATTGAATCTAACTGACTATTCGTACATCACTGTTGACCATTTGTTGTTTGATGAGTTTGCTGTCTCACTTTTAAAATGTTCAGAATCTCTGATGTTCACCTTGCTTTTCATGTCAACTGCATCATCCCATTTGCTTTCATGAACATCTCGCCAATGTCTGTCATTTTAGAATTCCCAATAGCAGCATTACAGCAAGTAGTATCGTTTTTTTATTTTCTGAAGTTTTCACACATTTGCCTTGGCAGCAATGTAGGTGCTATTTTTTCTTTTTATTAAAAAAACAGATTGCCTTTTAGTTCATAGTGAAACTAAGTCTGTTGAAGCTACTAGCTGGGGTTTGGGCCTTCAACTAGCAAACTCCAGACTTTAAGTGGAAGTCATGTCTAACTATTCTTCTCTTTTATGTGTTATATCGTAAGGTTACTGATTTGATGGTGGTTAATTTGTCAGGTATCCAGGCTATTGTGCTCCAGAAGCTGCACTGTCTTCGTTTCTGCCCTTAAATATGCCTTTTTCATTTATTCTCAGAGAAAATTGTCTGGTTGTAAAAGATGATGGCGGCAATAATATGGCACTCCGAATGCACCTTCCTTGTAAGTTGTATTCCAAAACTCTGTACCTGATACAGATATTATGGTTCAATGCAAGATTTAAGGTTTCTGTTTGAATGTGCACATCATCTGATTCAACTTAAAAATTATTATGATTTGACAAAAAGATCGAATACTTCTGTTTTGTACTTGTGTACAGTGTAGAACTTAATGTACATGGCCCGTAAGTCATCCTAGTTTCTGTACATGATGAGTTTTGGCATGCGGTGTCAATCGTGACCCGGGAACACGCCAGTTAAGCTTTAGCTGATATGGCGTGCATGTGCTGACTTGTGTACTCTGAAAGAGCCCAAATCTAATAGATGAATTGACTAAGATACCGATGAGACTACGGATTGATCAATGATTTAACCTGGCCACTAAGGGTGTTTAGTACACTAATGCTTCTGGAGTGTGCCTATGAGCCCTCGTGATTGGACCCGGAAATGCCCACTGTTTGGCTTTATCGCGTCCGTGTTGCTGGTGCCTGCAGCCTTTTGCTCTGCCTTTTTATTTCGGTCGTCAGCTTCTGCTGTGCTGCCAGATTTGCTTTGCAGCTGCTACTGTGGTGGCCGGTGATATGATACAGTTACTACAGTAGATGAGAGTAGAATTGGCCGAACTTTTGCACGATATGGCACGGTGGACGCGTGTAGTGACACCATGGGAGCAAAAAAAAGAACACTTGATTTGTCTTGTGATTGTTAAACATCAACTTCTTGCATCTAGCGCTCAAAACTCAAAAGACTGACAAAATAGGCTAACAGGTGGAGGACCCTGCTAATTTTGTTCTGCTGTTTCTTGTTTTCTCTACTGTTTTTGTCGTGCTAGGCTTAAAAAAGAACTTTTTTTTTTGTCGTGCTGTTCCTTTCTTTTTCTGAGCTGCTTTGTCGTGCTGTTCTGCAACAGCACCCTTCAGCCTTTTCACGAATTTTGCATAGGAAATAGGAATATCACTGTGCTGCACTGGCTAATAGTTAGTAAATTAGGCCAGGAGTTAATGCTGTCAATGAAGAGGGTTTGCGACCTTGCATCCATTTAGAAAAGAGGCTAAAATTCAGACGCGTTCTCAATTTTTTCATGTTTACGTTAATCATTTCGTTCGTCACGACTACTGCCATAATAGTATGTAGTGCAGCTAACATATAGTACGTAGTATAATAACTAATTAGACGGATCACGACCGTGTACCAATCATGCAAAGATTCACATACAAGAGGCGGGCAAGCTTATCCACCGAGTGTGTTGTGTTGTCGCCTGTCAGTTTCGTGCACTTAACCAGCAGCATCAAGTTTCCTGATCCGTACCTATTGAGAAGAAAACCGCATGCCTTGCTTAGCGAGCATGACACGAGACCGAATGTCAGTGTCGTCATAATAGGATCAGGTTATTGTCATGAATGGAAGAGAGGAGCAGGACACGTACCAAAGCGCGTCGTGTTGATCTGTCGATCGCAGCTGCACCAACGCCGGCCTCGCGGCGCGGCGCCGCGCGCATCCTTCTCTTCGGCTTGTGCGCGCTGTGGTTCCTGTGCGCGCCACCCCGCGCAAGACGAGACCGAACCGCGCCGGCAAGCGGGAGCTGATCTTGCCGCGCGCCAGCTTCTTTCGCACCCATGTCGCCGACGCCTCGCCTCAACACGGCCGGCCGGCCGGCCGCCGCTCGCATGCAGTGCCCGGACGGTCGGTGGGTCACATCCATGCATGTCCCCGTGCCCTGCTTGTTCTTCACGTGCAGAGTCGTGCCTGCTGCTTAATTTGGTTGGTGACTTCCCTTGTGCATGCATATATATATGTAGATCGAGTCTGCGTGTGTATATATGATTGCATTGTGCCGGCCGGCCAATAGCTGTACATGCATATACACCTTTTGGAATAATCGTGCGAAAGGGCACGTCGACCAGCAGGAGAGAACATGGTGGGTAGCCGTGGCCCATTGGCTGTTCTCGGCCATGCGTTTGGACGGGTCTCCTCCATGCATCGCTCTCTCCAGATGCTGTGTTCTCGGCCACGCGTTTGGACGACGGGAGGGGAGACAGCGCAGCAGGCAAAGGGCCCCGAGAAAAGGATCGATGTCGTGCGCGGGCATGTATCCCCACGCTTGCGAGTGAAAAGTAGTTCACCGATTTTTACAGGAATTCAAGTACCTGAGCCATTTGTAAGTACATGTCTCAAATCACTACGTTGGCTACGTCTTTCAGAGGCAGATGCTCATGTTTCCATAAATGTCCATGCATGCATGCATGCATACACGATCGATCGAGCCATTAAATTCGAATCGTGGTGCGGTTGTGGATAGCTAGGTGCAGAAATGAATAGGCTGAACCAGCAGAAGGTCATGAACGTATGGTGCACATGTCGACAGAATGAATGCGACGTAATAGCTCCTTCTGTCCTTCATGTGAATATGCCCTTTGCCATCGATCAGCCCATCAGTACTGATCGAAGCCCATGACACTAGCAGAGCAGTAGCATGCAGCTTCCATAGGCTGATGACAACCATGCATGCCGCAGTGGCGAAGCTTGAATTGTGGTAGCGAGGCGCTGGCCGGCCGCAGTCAGGCGGCAGGCAGGCAGGCAGGCACGCAGTGGCGTAGCACTGACGCCCAAGAGATCCATCGGGATCCATGCACCAGTGGATGGATAGATGACGTTGTCAGTCGTGTGGTGCTGTAAATTTTCACCCGTACTTGCCCCCTTACCAAACTACTAGTATTCATTTATATTGAAATTTGTGCCAGAAGTAAGTGAAATTGGTGCGGTGCTTATCATGGCTATTCATTTGCGCACACACGGTTTATCAAAACTATTCAGTCACATTGAAATAAGGTATTTTCACATATTTGTACAAGGATATGTGAAAATTTCTCTTTGCTTTGGGAGGCATATATGCATATGTCCTTCCTGGCCTGTATACATGCATGCATTTCCGTTGCAGATGCTGCACGCAGCCGGGCAGGCACACACAAACTTAAAGGCCACCTTTCTCTCATTCACTGCCCCTGCTGGCTAGTGGCCGGTGTCTGTCTAGTGCTGGCGCTGCCCTGCGATGCCTGCTTGCCTCCATCCATCCTCCTCCCCGACCCTAGCAGTGGACCACCTACATCCTCGCTCTCTCTCTCTCTGCGTGTTGCAGCGGTCACCATACGGCATTGCAGTCATGGAAAAAAATCCAGATAAAAAAACCAGAGGACACCAGTAAAACGATTTTGGTCAATTTTCAGAAAATTTCGATCCGATTTTAGTCAAATTTCAGCCAAATTTGAATAATTTTGTTCAATTTCGGTCGGTAACATAAATACCGTAGGTGACCGGTAGGACCGAAAATCACCGATTTTCTCTGATTTTCGGCCAATTTTTTTTTCCACAATTGCAGTGCATACAATTAACGTGCGGCCACTGCTGAGACGAGCCCAAAAAGAGAGGGCCGGCCGGGGCGTGATCATGGACCGCGGGGACAGCCTCTACTGGCCGGATCGGACTATACTGCATCTGCATGCATGCCACACAGCCGCGGCAGCTGCTCTGCCTCTGCTCGCATGTCTTCTAGCTGGTGTGTCTCCATGGATCAGGATTCAGGAGCAGACGACGGTGAGGCCGCGGAGATGTTACTCTTAAGAGAAGTGTCCTAGAAATATCTTGTTTTGGATTGGATGATTGCAACCATGCAGGGAAAATTCGTGTGCATGCATCATGTCCAATTGGATTGATCTATATATGTTTTCCTTGCACGCAAAGTTTTTCCGACCATTCACTGTAGGTGAGTGATCGAATCCATGCCAAGCGATGTTTTCCTACATACACAGCAGGTGTACATGTCTCCTTTTCTGCTGTCTAGGGGCCGGACCTCTGATCGATAAGTTGTCCCAAGGAACAAACCTATCATGGCGCCGTGATGACCAATGAGCTTGTGCCACTTGATGTGTCTTGCTCACTAGCTGATGGAACACTAGCCATCTAGCTAGATATAGACATTGCAATCTTTGCATAAAAAGAGAGGGAGTGCTTGAAGACATGCATGCATGATTACATGAATACCGAGGAGGATACACTATCATGGGAGTGAGAGCTGGCCTCCTGCAAGTAGGCATCAAGATATGGTAAGATACTCGATCTCTGCGCAAAGGTATCATGCATATTCTGATGCATGCATGTAAGGCTTTGTAAGTGTGATGTCAGCTGAGAGATCGATCGATGCATTGCTTCTGGGTATTATGTTGTAGTGAGCCAGTGGTACAGCCTGAATGTCCAAGGAAAAGATAAAGATTGCTGCAGGTGCAGAGTACTCTTGGTCTCTCTAGACATAGGTGATCAAAAGAAAGCTTCACGTTGGGAAGGAAATTAACGCCAAAATGACAATACGGTATGTGCTGGGAATAATTATCACACCCCTCTTGGCGAGAACGCGAAGAACATAGCAAAAGGAGGGACTAACTGTTAAAAAAATGTATGCTAATGCATGGAAGAGTTTACGTAAGCTTGATACGAATTATGATCATCGTGTCTCTTACTAGATCTTTATATGCTTATTCAAATGAGTAGGAATCAATGGGTGGTAGCTGACTGTGTAGAGCATTGTGGCCGGACCCTATAAAGCAGCAAGGGACACTATTCTGATCTGAATGGTCTGATGCATGCATGGTACACTAGACCTATATAGGTTGAGCCCTATTCGTACCTTGCACTTCATATAACAATCAGAGCCATATCAGAAAAATGATAGAGCCCAAGGAAAAGAAATAACGCGCTATGAATTGAAACAATTAATGCATGTAACATATGTATACATAGTTGAAGACTTTATGTTGGATTATTTGGCTATATCGTAATGATATTAGTTTTGACAAGAAGACAATCACATTTTTTATGCAGACACTTTGTAAGTGCACGACTAAGGCATTGGGCTCTATTGCAAAAAGTGGAAGGGAGGGAAGATGTGCGTAAGACATACCAAATATTAAAAGCCGTGAGATGTCTAAGCCAAGAATGGGTGGCGATCTAGTAACATGCTCTGTGATGGATGACAAGCATCATACCGTTTGTTATTCATTTATCGTTTCCACATTCCAGCTCAATGCTAAAATGATGTAATAAAGAATCATGATGTGTGTACCAAACCTTGGTATAGAGGCGGTAAACTATTTTCATTATCTAAAATATATATATAGTTGAAGACCTTTCAAATTGCAACTTGGTTCAGAGGTCTGTAAGTAAAAGTTGGATTATCAGGAATTCATTCAAGACATTTTGGGGAAGCATTGTATTGTTTCTATTTCTTCTCTTTGTACATGGAAACCTGAGAAAATATGATCACTTTAGTCAGGATAAGAGGAGGTATATGTACGTATGCATGTGTATATATCTTAATCAATAATGAAACTGCAGACCTTAACTAATGTTGACATTTTTTTTGGCATGTTGTAATGATGAATGGCTCCATTTCACCCCCCCCCCCCTTTCCATGAAAACGATTCTTCTAGTGGTAATTTTCGTCCCTTTCGGGTGCGAATTTGTGTCTTTTATTGAGCTGAGGATAAAAGTTAGAGTGGTCCTGCAAGTTGGTGCCCATAAGTAGGATGGTCCCTAGACTAAACTTAGCCTCCTAGATTTTGATGTTGAAATATTTGTAAAGGTAGTGTATTTTGGTGGAGTATGGAATGAGCACAGTATGCAAAACAACTCAGATATATGGTCGATGTTTGGATCCTTTGCTCAATCTTCCCCAGCCAAGCTAGAAATATAGATAGATGTTTGAATAATTCTTTCTTGCCTAATTGATTTCCGACGAGGCGGGCAATGGTTTTCTTCCTTTTGAATAAGAGTATTAATTGACTCTCCTCGACTAGCGAGGTTTTTCTTGACCACTAGCAAGACTACGTACATGGGCTAGGGCAACCAAATCAAGCATGCCCCGGTTCACACAAAATATTGATTAAGTTGCAATCAGGTTGATTTATTCAAAAATGAAAACTCTATAGGTTGACCAATACAGGACAAATTTAGACGAGGGGTGTTCATGAGTTGAACACATTTAATGTGGCAAGAATGCATATATAGGAAAAGTGATTATCTCTTGCTAATATATATCCACGTATAATGCACCATGACAATTCGTGCTAATACTACTTCGCTTGCCAGAGAAAAAAAAAAGTAGAGTTGGATCAAAGCATATTTTATGCCAGGTATATGCCATCCAAAATTAACACATCCATGCACCCACGTACATATATAAGCAAATGACTCGTACACGTACATGTATATATGCTTATACATGGGGCTTAGCTTAATTTTCAGCTAGCCTGCTGCCTGCATGTCCAGGTCAGCCGCTGCCACAGTACTACGGCGACGGAGAGTGAAGCGAGCTAGACGGGGAGCAGCAACAGCTAGCAAGGTGGCGGTGAAAGGACAGGGACGCGGGCGAAAGCGAGGCCGATCATTTATGCGGCCGCGCCGTGTACATAGCCACCACAAGCTTTCGCATGTTGGCTCTTCCACATCCTTCTCATTCATCTCCCACCGCTAGCAGCTAGCTGCTGTCTCTATCTAGGGTTTACGCTGATCGAGGATTCGGGTGCTAGCTGGAAGGGGGCAATCGAGCTCGGCGGCGGCGAGATCTGCTTGGTGCTTGCTGGTGGTCGGCGGGATAGAGGAAATTTTTGTTGATCTGAAGGAATTTGCAGCCTATTCTTGAGTTCTTGTAAGTGTTCCCTAACTTGGCGCATTACCTGCAAGAGGTTTGGTTGCTTGATTTTAGTTGTTCTTGATTGTTATTCTCAGCTAGCCGGTTTCAAATCACAAGTTTTAGGCCTTTCTTTGGGCGTTTTTAATTTTTTTAACCTTTTCATGGTCGTTGATTAGAATATCATGCCCCGGATCTAGGCGCGGATTTGTTCATTCTTCTTCCATACTACACAAATTAATTATCTGGAGTTTTAAATTACTACATCAAATTCTTCCCTTTTCTGAAAGAGCTTTCTCTAAACCCAAGTTGCATGCACTGGATCCTCGGCAAGATAATCATCGTTCTTTCTCTTTCTTGTCTTTTTTCTTCTTTTTGGGACAACCTACGACGACGGTGTGGATCTGGACCTTATGATTTCAAGAACCCAGCTGAAGGCTTCTTTAGTAACCTTGACCCAAAGAATCCCCAAACCACAGTACTAAATTAATCATGTCGATAAAAGATCTTCCAGCCTTTCCTCATTCTTCATCATATTTTTTTTTGGTATAATCGCTAAAATAAGTATTGTTGTGTGGCCTTCTGGGCCTCTTACCGTTCTTCTCATGCATGCTCCTCAATTTCTAAGATAGCAAAAGAACTTAGTCCATGGTACGATGTATTCGTAGTTTGCCTGCAAAAAGAAGAAAAAGATGTGGAGACCGTTCAGTCATGGAATCATCCCTCTTGCACAGCGCATCATGTGTGCATATAGTGCCGCTGCCACTGCCACTGCCGCGCACCATCCATAGCTTGCTCGCCTGCACTGTTTCATACCGATCCATAGCGCTGTCTTGCTGTTCCATGGAGCGAATAAAGCTGCAGCGCTTTCCCCATTCCCCAATGGAACAGTACTGGCGCCGCACATTAACCGGTAGACCCCTGCCGTGCACAGTCCTCAATCATGGCGCGCCATTTGATGCTAATCGATCTGCTGCTGCTGCTTGCATGCGATGTTATAATTAACGTGCTGATTGTAGCGGATGATAGATCTCGGTCGATGACGAGCGCCTCACGTTGAGATGCTAAGCGGGAACAGCCGGCAGTCGGCGGCGGACGAGGAGCTAGCCCGGAAGCACGCCGCCATGGCGACGTCGCGGCAATGGTCCGCGCAGACGGAGTCGCGCATCGTCCGCGTCTCGCGCGTCTTCGGCGGGAAGGACCGCCACAGCAAGGTGAAGACCGTCAAGGGGCTGCGCGACCGGCGGGTGCGCCTCTCCGTGCCGACGGCGATCCAGCTCTACGACCTTCAGGACCGCCTCGGTCTTAACCAGCCCAGCAAGGTCGTCGACTGGCTGCTCAACGCCGCGCGCCACGAGATCGACAAGCTGCCGCCGCTCCAGTTCCCGCCGCAGGACCACCACCTCATGGTGGGCCACCTGCCCATGCCGCTAGTGCACGAGGAGAAGTTCGGCCACATCACCGAGGCCGCGGTGCTCGCGAGCGACGGGGCCAAGGCCGGTCTGGGCGACGTCGACGTCGACGGGAGCGGAGGAGCCCACCACCTGGGGAGGTTCCCCGGTGGCTACCACCGCTTCATGGGGCTGAACAACCCGTTGGGCATGGTCAGTAGCGCAATGGCGCCGTATAACAACTACACCGGCGAGGCATGGAATAACAGCAGCGTGCACGACAGCGGCGCCGGCTCGCCGCAGGTGGCGGCATCTGCGGCGGCTCACCACTCGCCGTTTCCGTCGCTACTCTCCTTGGCTCCAGGGCCGCATCAGCTGGTGTTCTACTCCTCTGAAGCTGATCAGCAGTTCCAAGTGGATAACCTTGGCTCGCAAAGCCTGTCCTTGAGCTCGGCGAGGGTTTTCCATGATCAGACAGGAAGTTAGCTAGCTAGACTACCGGAACTCTTCGATCGATCGAGATTAAGGTAGGAATAAAGCTATCTCCAAGGTACCAAAGTACAGTCAATGCTTAGTGTGGCATTGATTTCTAAGTGCTTTTAACGGGTATTAAGCTTGTTGTTTCATAATTAATACGTTGCTAGATCTGAAACTGGGTAAATTTTGCGGGGCTTGCAGCGTGTGTGCAATACGAATTTGTTACTTCTTTTAATACACAAAGGAGTAATACTAATGTGTGCTGGCTTGTACAATAATAATGTGATTTTTAAATGTTCTTTCTTTATATCTTTGATTGGTTACGCTGAGTTTTATTGCTATTCCGCTTTTTAACATTGCAAAATTATATGTATTGCATATTCTTATATTACTTTCTACTCCATTTAGTGCAGTATGAAGTGTTTAGATAAGGAGGGATCCCCCCCCTCCCCAGAGGTGGGGGATCTTAGGAACTAAATCCGTAAATAAAGTTCCCAATAAATTCACCAATTTTACATCTAGTGCAGTATGAAGTGTCCAAACAAATGATGGAAAATATAAAATACATGAATAGTAATAAAACACCATTACTTCTAAACTCTTTTTCGTGTGTACATAGAATTTAAGTGGGAATATTGCCACTGGGTAGATGTGATAATACACACCCTCTCCATTCTTTGTAACAAAAATAAGATATAACCCATAATCATATATGTAAAGGATGCACCAAAGAAGAGGTGTGTCAGATGGACCAGCGCTCTTCAAGGCACCAGGGTAACAAGGCATTATTATATGACTTGTATTTTGAAGCAGACACATCAATTAGATATTTTAAATCATTTACGTTCTTCCAGTTTTGTGGCGTAAACAACATTTTAAATACAAAACAAGAGATTTATATTTCATTTCTTCACATGATAGTCAAGCAAAAGCTATACTCTTGAACTAGAATTGTGCGCTATGCCTGTCATGGTAAATCATCGACCTTTTAGCTTGTGAACAATATTTTTTACCACGGATCAAGGATGAACATTTACACAATACAAAGTATAAAAACTCTTTAATTAGAGTATCTATATTTATGTTATTTTATAGACGAGTACTTTAGCAATTAAAATGTTAACTACTTAGCCAAAATATTGTAGAAGTGTGGAAAACTATAGATTGACGTTTTTATCTCAAGCTTTAACTTACTCATCAAAAGAGGATAGTTAACAACATGGTGATATTGATGTCTAGGTCAACATAATGCACTTAATTTAGTCATCTTAATCATATTGCTTCACAATTCTTCACGCAAGGTCAAAACTCACGAAATTGTTTTTAGTATAATTTATTAATCTTCACGTCATTGCTAACTTTGAGACAACTCGGCCTTACTTGTGCACTTGTGGAGGGAAGCATCTTACATATACGTTGAAATTATATATGCATATACTGGTGAGTCTAACCATTTATATTATTTTCTGAGCAATTCACATATATTACTGCTTATAATTGAAATATGGTATCTGTAGATGTAATGGTTTTTTAAAGTGGGACAGAACATGCCTCTCTTTGCAGAGATAGAGAGAGGGGCAACTACTATTTTCACATATATTGCCATGTAAAAAAATCGATTTTTGGACTATTTTTGCTAAAGAAGGTATCATCGAACTAAAACAGTATTCACAGACACTAATATGCACACACTTAGCCTCTGTTGGGAAGGTAGGTATTCCACATGAATTGTAGAAAGTTCACATAATTAAAAATAGCTCAGTTCCAACAAGATTTGAGATAATCTGGCACAACTGAGCCTGAATTAAGGGCATGTTTAGTTCACCATCAGCGCGCTCTCTGTCAAAATTGGTGTGCCCGGTTGCTAGGTTCGGCGCCCACGCTTGCCTCTAGCAAACACACCCGCATCAGTGTAATTTCGGACCCAAGTGCGGCCGATTCCACGACGCCCGAATCCTTCGCCAAAGAATTAGCACGCTGACAGATTGACGGGGCGCGCTGGGCTCAATCCAAACATCCCCTAAATTACATTCCAAAATTACCAGGACACTTAATTAATGTAAACTCTCAACACGCTCTCTCTTTCATAAGCATCATCCTGCGTCACCCCACCAGCTAGCAGCACTGACGCCGCCAAATAAAACAAGAGAACACGATATGATGGATTCATTTTCTGGCGCAGACCCACCAACTAATGCACAACTAGCTATAGCCACCCAGCAGCTATATATGATAGCCTAGCAAGACAGCATGCATTCATGCATGGCATGGCACTTTTGCAGATTGTACAATACCCCGACCTACACGAGATCTGGATGCAATTTAAGCCCTGCCCGTAAGGCTTAATCACTATTACTCCATCTAATCATAAATACATATCGTTTTAAATAAGATATGATCTCTAATGTATAATTTTAATCACTATTTTCTATTAGAATATATCTATAAAATATATTGAATTTGTGATATTATTGTAACATTTTTCAAGATAAATCTACACATATGATTTTAAGATTTTCAAATTAAATATTTTAAAAGCTATTGTTTGGCAAAGTTTTAAAAGTTTGATCAAATATTTTCCAAAACAAGAGGGACTACCTGAACATCGAATTCAAATCGTATCAGTACTGCACAGTTATTCCGTGCTCGATCGATCAGGTACTGTGTGCCATCCTGGCTGTTTGGACCAAAAGGAAAGAGAAAGCCTAACAAGAGTCACTATCTCTCCTGTTATATATGTGGCCTATCAATGGAGCTCTTTTCCCTGCAACTTTGCTAAAGCTGAACCTAAATCTCAAAGCGTTCTTTCTTCTCTGCACTGGCAATCTGCCAGATCAACCCATGCTTCTCATGCATGCATGCATGATTCACTACTGGACTAGTAGCTTATACCGGAAAAGATACTAGTGCTAGATGCTTACTAGAGATGGAGGAAAACATTTCCTGCAAAGAGAGCCTAAGAAACCTTCCAAACATTCCTCCTTGTCTACATGGCATGGACAAGACAGACAGGCACACATCTGCAAAGACAATGCATATATCCGGCCACATGAGAGAGAGAGGGAAGAGAGGGAGCGAGGGAGAGAGAGGTTGATGTGAGTAGTAAAAGACCAGCTCTGGGGCCGGTGGGGCACCGGGGCTGGGCTCTCGCGCCGGACTCTGGTGGTGAGGCAGCCCCTAAAGCGACCCAGCATAGACCTGTAGCTAGCTAGGGGTTGCATGCATGCAGATGATCGATCATATATAGCCGTCCATATCTCTTTTACCGTCACATGAATGGTCCCCTGAGAGATACTGTTGCATGCCCCCGATTAAGATATGCATATGCATCGTCATCATTCGAGTCTCTTCTTTTTCGCTTAGTTAACTTGGAGTAGAGAGTAGGCAAGTAGCAACAAATTGTTATTATGGTATCTCCGATAATATAGTCAACAACTAGGTATAAAAATTGTACATGCCATCTATATATAGTAGAATAGATAACTCCTCTCAATAGATTAATTAGCTATAGAACTTCTCTACATTTAATATGAGTTCACATGTAATAACGGGTTAGTTTCTATGCGTCTTGCAGCGTGTTATTAGACTACCTACTAATTAGCAACTGTCGTTTCTCTCTTTTTCTTCATTCTTCGTATAGACAAAAATCTGACATGAATGTCTTTGTAGCCAGCCGATATGTATTATAGGAGATACTCTTAGGCTTTGACTAGCCGTTGCCCGTGTTGCAAAAAGTGGTGCCTACTGCTAAGTGCATGAGTTCGATCAACAGAGTGTAGTCGTTGCTCGATAATTGCATTTGCATGCTACTCCTAGTCCTAGATAGTTATGGAGTAGCAGCTAGGTAGAGTAGTGGTTAGGTTTGGTTGTTCATGTTGGCACAAATGGTGAACAGTGTGGTGTTTGGCCGTGTCTTTGTGCGCCTGTAGGTACTTGACAAGGGAGCAATGCAAGTTGGCCGTCACAAGCTTTCTTTCACGCCTGCTGGATTTCTTTTGAGTAGGGATCATGTAGGGAAGTGGCCTACTACAGATGCATTCATGCATATATTGCTATCTAGGTTATTGTTGTAGCAAATATATTCTTTTTAGTATGTATGTGATTTTGATGATTAATATAATATAGTCAATGTGACTAATATGTTTGTTAAGTATATACTTTAGAATGTATTATGAATGCAATACATAAAGAAGTCACCAAAGTGGTACAAATATTTGATTGAATTGGACAAGTTCCGGGAAAATTGTACACGCTGGATATTCTGATGATGAGACATTTATAAAGACCGAAGCATTTTCTTAAGTAGTTTTGTACACGTCTGCTCAGAAAGGATAACAAAGCGGATGGTCCGGTGCTAAAAAGAAGTGTACACC
This sequence comes from Phragmites australis, assembly GCF_958298935.1. Classification (NCBI taxonomy): domain Eukaryota; kingdom Viridiplantae; phylum Streptophyta; class Magnoliopsida; order Poales; family Poaceae; genus Phragmites; species Phragmites australis. The sequence continues at coordinate 39,834,688 of NC_084922.1, read as the reverse complement.
GGAGGCTTCGATAGAGCTTTTTCTAGAAGATTTTTAGTGGAGAGATTTGCACACACCGAATGGTTCGGTGATCAGAGGACTATACACACTGGACAAATGAACAGGGAGAAGTAGCTCGGTCGGCTCAAGTCTACGCGCCAGTTAGCCCGGTGATAGGGTTCAAATTAACTTTGGTATATCTGATGTTCACAATGAGTTTGAGTACAGTTCCAATGACTAATTTGTACTATTATACACGTCAGATGATCCGACGTTTGTACCGCTATTGACGTTGAAACATCTGGTGTTCACAGTCTTTTTAAGCCATTAGAGCAACGGCAAGTTTACGGGTTTGAGGCTGTAAATACCCTCCACTCAATCATTTGAGTGTGCTGGAGTCTAGGAAAGCTCATAGACACCAAAGTACTAAATGTGATCATCCAAAGCAAATTAGCACAAGATTAAAGGAGTGATTAATGCTATTAGACCTAGAGAAAGTTGTTGTTAAGTGTTGTTGCCTAGAGAGAAGATCAATGAGTAATCCTATATTGTACCAAGTGGTACACTGGCACCTTAGAGTCTCAGTGACTCGCAGGTACCGTGAGCCTTGGTGGCTGTGAGGAACGGTGACGTCCTAAGAGGAGGGTGGATTAGAACACTTAGAAACCTAAAACAAAATGGCTCCAAAAACTTCACAAGATAAATCTATATCAATTTCTATCTAAATGTGCTCTAGGTTTATCTAGAGTGTCTACTCTACCGCTCAAGAGAATTGCAACCTACTCTAGCAAGGTAAATTACAAGTATATAAATGCGGAAACGTAAATAAGCTAGAGAAACAAACTCAGCGCAAGGGATTTTTATCCCATGGTATAGATGGCATGAATACCACCTTGATCCATGTTGGAGCTCCACAAAGGATATACTCCCGGTCGCTAAGTCTCTTTCGGTCACAACTTTTGAGCTACCAAGTCACCAAGACAAGGTCTCAAGCATGATGAGCCACTAAGCCACCAAGAAAAGGTCTCACCACTAGCCTCTCTTCCAGTCACTTGCCGTTGTGATCACTTCAGAGCTTGAGCCACCAAGGCATGGGTCTTTGCGTCCTCATACACATGTATTGCCGCTGCTCCACACCACGTCGGAGGGTCAACAAGCTTGAACCACAAAGGCCCAAGATGCCGACGAGTCACCAAGACTCTAAGGTACCGACGTACCACTCGGTACAAACTAGGATCACTTCTTGATCCCTTCTTTAAGCTGCATCACCTAGCTATAACTCACTCTAGGCCTATAAGCACTAAACACTTTAATCTTACGCTTAATTGTCTTGAATGATCACTTTAAGTATTTTGGTGGCTTGGATATTTTCTCAAGTGTATATGAGCTTCCTCTACTCTAGTAGCATGCCACATATCAAATTACTGAGTAGAGGGAAATTTATAGTCTCAAACTCACTAACTAGCTATTTTCTCAACGGCTCAGAAAAGCTGTTAACACCGGATGATCTGGTGAGAACAATAGTACTAACACCGGATCCTCTGGTGAGTACAAACTCATAAACTAGCCGTTGGACTTCCACTTAAAGCCTCTGTGAATACCGGACACTCTGGTGTGCCTTCAAATCCATCATCGGACCTTCCGATGAGTTATCTTGAGTCATCGCCTTTGCAGCCTCTTTTTGTAAAATACTTTAGTGCATTCATCCAGTGTTTATTCCATTCATACTGAACCATCCAGTGAGCTAAACCTTATCTTCTTTTCCCTAGAAATGCTCCAGTGCAACTATCTCTGTGATCATCGGACTATCCAATGAGTTGATCTTCATTCTTCAGCACTTGCATTCACCTCTGCAAGAAATACTCCGGTGTGCACAAACCAAGCATCGGACTTTTCGGTGGGTTGATCTTCAGTCTTCTGCACCTGCATTCTTCTCTGTAAGAAATGCCCTAGTGTTACCTTATGCAGATCACCAGACTATCTGGTGAGGTTCTCAGCTTTCTCCTCATTTGTAAGAAATACTCCGGTGAGTTCAACATACAGAGCACCGGACTATCCAGTGAGGCTATTAGCCTCTGTGCACAATACTCCGGTGAGTGCAAACTCCTCTGCATCGGACCTTCCAATGAGGTTAATTCTCCAAAGACTTCTTAAATTCAATCAAACTTTGTCCCGGCTGCGGTGACTTCTTCATGTATTGCATCCATGAGACCTACTAACATATATTCTTGATAAACATGTTAGTCTCAATGACTATGTTGTCATTAATCACCAAAATCACAACCATAGCCTAATAGGGCTATTTTCGCTACAGTGGCTCATGCTAACTTGGTGTGGAGCAACGGTGAAAGTGCATCTAGCCCCATATATGGGTTTTGGATAATTGATGACAAATGCTTAAGGGACTAATGAAGTTAAATGAGTTTATTAATAGGTATTAGTCCCATGAAGAATTTATATGATGCTAGGAATCCCCAAAAATGGAAAAGAGAAGCGGCATATGAATACACTATAGATTTAAATTTATTTTAGTTTTGAATTTGAGTTTAGAAATGCCATACTATCAAAAGGGATACATATAGATCTATTTAAAGATATCTCGATGCTCAAAGTACCATTTTAGAAAAAAAGAGAGAGATACAAAACACCCTATGAACACTGGGAAGTTCTTTGTTGCTCTGTATACCTAGAAATTCTGGGTGCAACTCAGAAGTTCTGAGTTGCCAGAACCTCTAGGTGAAGCTCTGAGCACTAGTGCTCAGTTTGGTGTTTTAAATTCAACCCAGAAGTTGTAGGTGCAACTCGGAAGTTCCGAGTTGCCGGAACCTCTAGGTGGAGCTCTGAGCAGGAGTGCTCGGTTTGGTGTTTTAAATTCAACCCGGAAGTTCTGGGTGTCGGAACCTCCGGATTGAGTCTGTGCAAGGGTGCTAGGTTAGGGCCTCTGAGTTTAACCCGAAAGTTCTAGATTGACCTGAAAGTTCCGGGTGCCGGAACCTTCGGATTGTTTCTGAGCAGGGGTCCTCGGTTGCTAAGTCTATAGCTAACTAGAAAGTTTCGGGTTAAGCCCGAAAGTTCCGGGTAAGTCCAGAAAGTACTGTAACGGCTAGTTTTTAGGGGTTGGGTAAAAATACCTCATCACCCCCATCTTTCATTTGCTGCTGAACTACCTTGAGACAAAACATTCAAAGCCCCTTTAGAAGCTCTCTCTACTCCTCTTGGCTTTAATTCTTGTAAGGATTTGAGAGTTGGGTTGAGATTTTGAGAAAGAGTGCTAGCGTCATTCCTATCTTTGAGAACTCAAGTTCATCGTCAAGCCGTTTGATATCGTGTTTGTCGCTCTTAGAGGTTCATCCTCCTAGAATCCTAGGCGTCGCCCAACGAGCACCCAAGCTTGTGGTGTGCCTCGGGACGTTTGTGAAGGTTCATCCTCCCCTCCGTAAGGGAAGATGACATTTGAGTAAGCCCAAGCTCGATCTAGGTGGTCGCTTGGTGAGGATTAAGGTTGAAAGAGACTTGGCTCTTTGGAGCTCCTCAATGGAGACGTAGGAACCTCAAGTGGAGGTGTCCAAACTTCGGAAAGTAATTTTTCGTCTCCTTGCTTACTTGAGTTCATATTTATTCTAGTTGACTTCTGGGTGATTTACCCGATCTACTTGATTGTGAGCTTGTGACTGCAGAAGAACTGTGGAAAAGTCTTTAGACATTATTTGGAGCCGATGGTAACCATTAGAATCAATTATACTTGCTTAGGGGTACTTTAATTTTGAATTCTTGTTCTGTACCTGATACTCCGGGTTGAGCTCGAAACTTAACCCAGAAGCTCCGGATTTTATTAATCTGCTGCGGAGTTTTATTTTGTAGGAACACATATTCACCGCCCTCTAGGTGACATCTTGACCTTTCAATTGGTATCAAAGCCTAATGTCCTAGAAGGCTTTATTTCTTGGAGAATTAGAAGATGTTGACATCTGGGGAGAAAAGTCCGAAAAGCCTAAAGAGTCCGAAGGATGAAACAACGAGCGACGACAAGAACAAGGGAGTTGATATATGTTTCAACTATGCTAAATTAAGTACATATCATTCTTATATTTTTGTGCCATCCAGGCGAGCTCCATATTTTGATGGCACACATTATGCGGCTTGGATGTACACAATGAAATTGCATCTAATATCTCTTCATATAAGTATTTGGAAGATTGTTTGCATATGTTTTATGTTGCCGGATGAAGACATGGAACTCACCTCCAAACAAGAGAAAAATCTCCACTGAAATGCTCAAGCCTCAAGCGTACTACTTGGTGCTTGGAGCCCCGAGGAGTTCAACAAGGTGGATGGGCTTGAAAAGGAAAAAAATGATATGGGACACACTTTAAGTCACATATGAAGGCACCACAAGTGTAAGAGAATCAAAGATAGAGTTGCTTGAAGGGAAATTGGGAAGATTCTTGATGGAAGATGATGAAACCCCTCAAGCAATATATGACCGCGTGATTGTGCTAGTAAACAAGATTAGAGGGCTTGGCAGTAAATAACTAGATGATCACAATGTGGTGAGAAGATTATTGAGAGCTTTTGCACTGAGGAATCCCACCTTGGTAACTCTCATCTACGAAAGAAGAGACTACAAGAGACTCACATCAAGTGATGTGATTGGTAGAATTCTTGCTCATGAGCTCATGAAGGAGGAAGCCAATAAAGTCAAGAACCTTGTCAGGCAAAGCTCGCCTCCAAAACGAAAGAGATTGCATTGAAGGCATGCAAGATCAAGCAAAGTGAAGAATCAAGCTCAAGTGAATAAGAGAGCTCCGATGATGAAGAAATTACCTTCTTTGTAAGGAAGTTCAAGAAATTAATGAAGAAATGTGGCTATAGAAAGTACAAGAAAGACAAGTCTAAAAGAATACCATCGAAGAGAGCTTGCTATGAATGTGGCAAGGTTGGTCACTCCATCTGAAAGTGCATCTAGGCCCCTAAGTGGGTTTTGGTGATAATGACAAAATAATTAAAGAACTAATGAATTTTATGAGTTATGGACAGGTATTAGTTTCATCAAGTGAAAAATGTGACGTGTTTTGAACCCCCCAAAAATGGATAAAGGAAAGCGGCTTGGCTCCTATGCTTTTTAAATTCTTTTATGCTTTATATTTGAGTTTAGGACGCCATACTATAAAGGGGGACATGAAATCTCTTGGTTGTACAGAGACAGTGCTCAAAAATCCAAACAAACCCATGAGAGTCTTAGAAAGTTAGCCCTAAAAACCTTTGTTTCAGAAAAATGCGGAATATCCACACTTGTGCGGAGGGTCCGCACTTTAGTGTGTTCACGGCTAACTGCGGAAGGTCTGCACTTTTCTGCGGAGGGTCCGCATAAGTGCAGAGGTTTCGGACTTGTGCGGAGGGTCCGCACTTTTCAGAGCATAATGACTAGTTTTTGAGTGTAGAGTATAAAAACCCCACACCCTTCAATGCAACAGCACCTGTGCCCTTTATTTTCGACCAGCTTTGAGACAAAAGGCTTCTAGCACATTAAAAGCTCATTTCCACTCCCCTTTTGTGATTCTTGTTAAGATCTTTGCTAGGGTTGAGTGAATTTAAGCAAGAGTGCTAGTGAAGTACAAAGCCACCTTTTGAGCACTCGTTTCTTCATCAAGCCGGTGATTTCAAGTTCTTTACTCTTGGTGGTTCGTTCACCTAGACGGCAAGGTGTTGCCCGTTGAGCTCCCAAGTTTGTGGTGAGCCTCGGGATGTTTGTATCACCCCGATAAGTTGAGTAAGAAACCCGAAGCTCGATCTTTGTGGTCGCTTTGGTGAGGATAGGGTTAGAAAAGACCCGACTCTTTGTGAGCTCCTCAACGGAGACGTTGGCACTTCTTTGTGGAGTGGCCGAACTCTGGTAAACAAATTTTTGTGTCAACTTTGTTCAATTTCTAGCATTTATTTATAATCTTTCGTTTGAATAGAATTCTAGGGTTTAAACCCGATCTATCTCGTTACAAAGTTTGAGCTGCAGGTATTTGGTCTTATAGGGTGTTATACATTTACTGATGCTTGGTAACCTATAAACTTGTCACTCATTATCTCAGATTTTGCTCCAGTTCAAACTTTCTCAAAAGTCCGGAGTATTCGCACTTTTCTTCAGAACCTCCGGACAAAAGTGCGGAAGGTCCGACCTTTTTTTAATTCGTTGTTTTAAGTTTGTAGAATTTTTAGATTTTGCCTATTCACCCCCCTTCTAGGCGACATTTCACCATCGACGAGTGTCCAACAAAAAGAATAACAAGAACAAGGAATAGAAGAAGAGAAAGCCTTACAAGAAGGACAAGTACAAGAGCCACAAGAATATCCATTTGTGTCAAGCTCACATCGGTGACGAGTGGGACTCCAACTTTGACTCCGACTCTAATGATGAAGGAGTCGCCACCATCATCATCCGCTCCTCTCCACTGACAAAGACACTATTTGGTGACACGAGCGATGATGACGACACTCCCATGTGTCTCATGGCAAAAGGGCGCAAGGTAAAATCACTACACAAGCTTGTAGATAGCGACAATGATAGTGATAGTGGTTGTGAATCATTGCTAAAAGGTCTAAGTAAAAATGCCATGTCTAGAATAAAAGAACTAATGGAAACAATAAAGAGTCAAGAGGAGATTCTTGATAAGCAAGATGACTTGCTCATCCTTGAAAAGGAGATAAACCTCGAATTCGAGAAGATTCTTGCTAAAGAGAAGGGGGAGGTTTAGGAGTTAACCAAGAAATTAAATTTGGCCAATGAATCTATTGCTAGTTTAGAGGGTATCAATATCACACTTTAAAAGAATTTTAATTGTTTGGATAAAACTCATAAAGCTCTTGAAGTGCAATTTGATGCCCTTAGGAATAGCACCTCTTCCTCTAATGATGCAACATTGCTCTCTAATATGTCCACTAGTCAAGGTTGTTCTCGTTGCTATAATATTGATATAAATGCTTATGCTACTAATGCTCAATCTTTATAAGCATTACAAAAGGAAAATAAGAGGTTAAATATCTTGGTCAAGTATAAGTGTATCAAGACATACACAAATCCAAGGATGTCCTATACAAGACAATGGAGGTCAAGTACAACAAGCAAAAAAGAGGGCTTGTGTTTGATATGCATGTGAGCAAGCCGAGTGAGCGTGTTATGCTAAATGGCAAGGAATGCCTAAAGTTTATCAAGAAAAATAGGAAACCACATGCGCACACAACACAAGTCAAGCAACCCAAAGGACATGCACCTCAAGCTACCTTTTATGCTTCTTATGTTTTAAAGATGAACCACCGTGGTAAAGTGGTTGCTCTATGTGTTGGTGCTCACACAAAGGATCACATTGTGAAAAGGAATATGTGGGTATCAAAAGTTCTTGTGACTAACGTGAGATGATGCAAACAAATTTAGGTATCTAAAACAAAAGCCTAATTTGTTTTGTAGGCATACTCTTTCATTGGATCAAGTTGAGTGCTTGATAGCAGATGCACCAATCATATGATTGGAGAAAAGAGCATGTTATTATCATTTGAAGAAAATGAAAGACCACATGAAAATATTATGTTTGGTGATGATGAGAAAGTAGAGGTAATTGGTCTAGGTAAAATTGCTATCTCAAATGACTATTTTATCTCTAATATTTTGTTAGTAAAATCTCTTAGTTACAATTTATTTTTCGTATCACAACTTTGTGATGGACTACAATTATCTTTTTACTAATAAGGGTGTGACCGTCTCTAAAATGAATGACTCATAAATAGCTTTCATCGGTTATTTGAAAGGCAAGTTTTATCTTGTTGATTTTTCAAAGGATGAAGTGAGGCCTAAGACTTGTTTGATTGCTAAGTCTAGCGTGGATTGACTATAGCACCACCGAATAGTCCATGTTGGTATGAGAAACTTTTCCAAACTTCTAAAGCGGAGCACATCCTTGAACTAACAAATGTTTATTTTAAGAAAGATAGAATTTGTAGTGCATGTCAAGCGGGAAAGCAGGTTGGAAATTCTCACCCCGCCAAGAATATGATGACGACCAGAAGGCTATTGAAACTTCTTCACATGGATCAATTTGGACCAATTGCCTACATAAGCATTGGTGATAACAAATATGAGTTAGTTATTGTTGATGATTTTTCTCGTTCACTTAGGTATTCTTTTTGCATGATAAAAGTGAAACATAAGCTATAGTCAAGAAATTTGTGAGAAGAGCTCAAAATGAGTTTGATATGAAGATCAAGAAAGTGAGAAGCAACAACAGAAGTGAATTTAAGAACACTCAAAATGAAGACTTTCTTGATGAGGAAGACATCAAGCATGAATTCTCGACACCCTACTCCCCTCAATAAAATGGAGTCATCGAGCGGAAGAATAGGACTCTCATAGAGTCGGCAAGGACCAAGCTAGCTGAGTGCAAGATTTTGGATCAATTTTGGACGGAGACTGTCAACACCGTGTGACATTCCATCAACCGGTTGCATCTCCACTTGATCTTGAAGAAGACCGCATACGAGCTACTCACCGGTAACAAACCCAATGTATCTTACTTTAAAGTTTTTGAAAATAAATTTTTTATACTAAATAAGAAGGCCAAAACATCTAAATTTGCATCTAAGTTTGATGAAGGTTTTATGCTTAGTTATAGATCAAGTGCCTACGCCTACCATATTTTCAACAAGATCACTGGTTGTGTTGAAATCACACGTGATGTAATATTTGATTAATCTAACGGCTCTCAAGTAGAGCAAGTTGATCTAAATGGTTTATGGATGAAGAAATTCTAAGCAAGACGATCAAGAAGATGGTAATTGATGAAATCAAACTTCAAGAATCCCAAGAGTTGTAAATGGCCGAAAGTAATCAAAATCAGTCCTCTTCATCAACTCAAGTGGAGCCACCTATATCATCTCAAGATCAAGGCCAAAGTCAAATTCAAGCTCATGGTGACTCCAACAAATTCCTTGATGATGATAATGAAGTGGAATATATTCAACCTCAATCCCAAGTGCCACATTCAAGACTTCATCAAAGCATCAAAGTAACCACTTGTTCAAGAAAATGCAAATTTTTATGAATATTACTCTTTTATTTCCTCTTTGGAACCTTTGAATGTTGGTGATGCACTTGGAGATCCGGATTGGGTAATATCCATGCAAGAAGAGCTTAATAACTCCAAGAGGAATGAAGTATAGTCCTTGGTGGAAAGATCCAATCAAAATGTGATTGGCACCAAATGAGTCTTCAGCAACAACCAAGATGAAAACGGGATCATGACAAGAGCACGATTGGTTGCTCAAGACCTCACACAAATAAAATGTTTGGATTTTGGTGATACTTATGCTCTCATAGCTAGGCTTGAGGCAATTTGCATATTACTTGCCTATGCTACTCACCATGATTTCAAGTTGTACCAAATGAACTTATGTTGATGGGTCACCAAGGGTTTTTCTCTCTGTACTAGCCCGCCCATCGAAGCACACTTCGCTAATGTCCTTGTCAATAAGTCTGTCAGATCTGAATACCTCTCTGTGTCATAGTTTCTGTAATCAAGGTATATGCAGTGTTTATTATGTGTGTAGATACAAACTAGCATCCAATGGTCTCAATAGTTGTATAGTATAAAAATAAGGATCTTTGATCCACATGGAGCGACCATGGCTTCTGTGACGTATTTCTCAACCTCTCCTGGAGACCAAGTGATTGTTGATACACATACGACCCGTGGGTCAAGGAATCCAATTCTCAGATTCTCTCTCCTGGCTTCTTGAATCATATGTCTACACATAAGAGTAATATAGATGAATGAGCGTCTCAATGTGTTAGGCGGTTCATTAAGCATAGACTACGATTAATAATACTTACAGTGTTCAACATCTCATTAGACCGACGTCCAGCACGTCATGACAGTAGAGGAGGAATAAATCTTTGAATGTCACGACGAAGGTTCCAGCTGGTTTTAGAAACTGTTGCCGCTGGTACTTTGCACTGAAACCATGAGGAGAAAGATGTTTCTCCTCATAGATTCTCTTCATGTATAGGTTGTGCAAAATCATACTTGTCCAGCCCAATTGCTCTAATGTTTTTTTGCTTAGTAACAATTGTCCTGCCATATAGGTGTTTGACATAGGTTCTTCTTCTACCTCCTTGCTCTTGTCCTACTGTTTGCTAGCTCTGTGCTTTCTAAGAGGTGCCATTTTGGCGGACTGCTAGCCAGATTTACTGGACAGTTGTTGTTGCTCATATGGTGCAGAAGAATATTTGACCTTTGGTGGAGTACAATGAAAAGTGAAGTCATTGCCGTCGCGTACTGGAGACAGAGGCTATAGAGGCGGTGGAGGGACAACCATTGTTATAAACTTCTTTAGCCACTGGATGAAGGAGTGGACGTCCTCCCCAAGTATCCAGACGTCGTCCTCTGGGGGAATAAAAAGTGGAAGAGATGTGAAATTCCTATATACCATGTCCACTGACACCCTAGTCTAACTAGGCTGTAGCAGGACTATGTGAATAATCTATTATCTGTCACATGGAAATGCTAAGCCCATGTCAACCTCAATGTATTATCATGGCTAACAGTGGTGGGCAGTACGAGCTTGCACTTGGTGGCTACCTCTATGTTATCCAGAGGGTATCTCTCACTAAGGACCTCTTTTGGAATATCATCCAAGGGACGGTCACCTTCAAATCCATTGACAGGGAAGTCGTGTTGATCGAGCATGTTATCTGGAGCGCTAAGCTGCGTAGATACGTAGCTACTCGAGTGCCGAGCCGATGGAGATTCAAGTGTCATGTCTACATCCTACTACCTGATAGCCCATACTCACTCATCAGCCCGTTGTTCCATCCTTTATGCAAGCATATCCATCTTTTTTTTCATCCTTCCTGAAGGTTCATCTAGCCCTAAGGGTGGTTATAGTAATTAATGACAATATCTATGGACTAACAATTGTGTTGAGAATTGTTAGTATGTTGTTCCATATGTGATGCATGGTAGATTGAGCATGGATTCATTGATGAATGCCATGAAGATCAAGAGAGCTGCATCGAGATTAATGAGCTCTAGGTGATGCTCATGTGATGAAGAAGAAGTAGAGTGGAAGAGATCTCGAAGGTTGAGTATGGTCTCAATAAGATTGATAATAAGTATAAAGACAAAGTTACTTGTGGAGATTAAGTAACTAAAGGTATGAGATTGTCAATTGTGTTTCATAGACTAACCCATGTGCTATGTGCTTGAGATTGAGTGGGGTTAGGTTCCATATGAAGATTGACTAAAGTCCGATGGGATTGCTCAAGACAAATGTATAACTAAAACTTGTTTTCTAGTTTTGCCAGTCTCAAGGAGTTTGGTGGGAGACCAGATTATAGCATCGATAGACGTACTATCAAGAGGGGCTACCGAAAGCATTGCTCGATTGTTGTGTTGAGTGCTCAAACTATATGCTTAGTGCGGGATGTGTTTACGTTGAGAGTTCGCTTTATTAGTTTGGGGTATCTGAAAGGTGTTTTAGATTTAACCATTTGTTGTTGTTGGACTTTGTGGTGTGTGGTATGCCATGTGTCATTTAGTTTAATCTCTGGTGATTAAACTCGTGGAAGTATCGGGTGTGTGTTTCCAAACGTTCCTAGAGTGCCTTTGTTGGCAAAAGTCTATGTGTACCAGAAGTGCCGATGTTAGGATCGGATGTTCCGATTGGGGTCGGACAGTCCGGTCTCTAAGAACTTGGTGTTCTCGAGTTGTGAGTGATAGGTACCGGAAGTTCCGGTGTGTTGATCGGATGTTCCGACATGAGTCAGACAATCCAGTTTGTTGAGAACTTGGTGTTCTCAGTTAGCTATGTGGGAGTTAATCCGAAATTTCGATGTGGCAATCAGAAGTTCCGATTGTGATCGGAATCTCCAGTCTTGTGCCGAGTTGGGGTTCTCGATTAGGAGTCTGTTTTTTAATCGGAAGTTCCAATGTTTGGATCGGAAGTTCCAATGTGTAGTTTTCGCCAGATCTAGGTTGGTCTGTGAAGTTCAAATCTGTTGTTTTGAACTGATCGAAAGTTCCGATGTAGAGATCGGAACATCCAATGTGTGGTAGAAAAGGCTATAACAGCTAGTTTTCGACCGTTGCAATTCTAGGGATCGGAAGTTCCAATCTGGGGATCAGAAGTTCTGATCAGTGCAGAATCTTTCCAACAGCCAGTTTTTTTTAGAGTGAGGTATAAGTACCCCTTGGCCTCCTTGTGTGGGGCTGACATTTTGGCTGGCTTTGTGCTACTTGTGAGAGATGTCAGAACTTTGTGTTCCACCTTTAAGTGCTCCTCTCCCCTCTCTATCAAGATTTTGTGATAATCAAGCCTTTGTGACTTAGTGTGGATAGAGTGAAGTGCATGAGGTGTGTGGAGCTTGGATTGCTCACACGTGTTGCATTAGTTATGTGTGTTTGAACACTTGGCGTTGATGAGTTTGGGTGTTTGTTACTCTTAGAGACCACCGTCTCCTAGACGTCTCGGTGGTGGATTATCGGCGATCTCCTCAAGTGAAGATTGTAAGGAGGTCTGGAAGTGGTAGCAGAACTCACCTTCTCCGTAGTGGAGGAAGAGTTGGTCATAGTGGAGATGATAAGTCAATGTGTGCAACCTTGTGAGAAAAAGGGTTGAAAAAGACACGACTCAAGTGTGGCCGAGCTTCCTCAACAGAGACGTAGGATATCGGTGGATATACGAACTTCAGTAACAAATCATTTGTCTCCATGTTTCCTTATTTTTATGCATCATATTTATATTCATGCTTGTATGCTTGTATCTACACACTTTGGGTTAATTTTGTGATATTCATTCTAGCTATTCTGAACATATCGGAATATCCGGTCACTAGGATCGGAACATTTGATTGGTTTTAGTCGGAATATCCGATTAATAGGATTGGAACTTCCGATTGGGGTTTCTTGTACACCGTGCTAGATTTGAATAATCTTCGTCACCTTAAGATCGTAACCTTCACACTTTGTTTAGAGTGATTATGTACTAGTTGAGCCTAGTATATTTAGATTTTTCACTTGTGAGAAATACATTAGTTTTATTTTCACTGTAAGTTTAGGCCAACTATAAAAAGGTGACGAACTTTTGCAAAAACGTCTATTCATCCCCTTTACGTGATATCATTGTCCTTTCAATTGGTATCAGAGCAAAATCTCTATTTTAAAGCTTTACCGCCGAGAGAGTAAAGATATCGACTAGTGGATTAGTGTACATAGAAACACTTCTATTTGATGGCTCAAATGATTTTGAGTGGAGTACTCGCATGTTTTTAATTTTTAGGACCTTGAGTCCTCAATTAGAGCGAGTTGTAGATGTGAGTATTTCTCCTCATAATAATAAATTCATATCATTTGACGAGGAAGAGAAATGCATACATCTCAATGCTCAAGCTATTAATTCTTTGAGCAAAGATGTATTTGACACGATCGTGCCACTTGAGGACACTCATCTCATTTGGACTACACTTAAGCAAAGATATGATAAGCCTAAATAGAATGAAGAGCTTTCTCTTCCGGAGATGTCAGTTGGAGAGAGCTTGAGTTCATCATCACACTGAAGAGCACCAAATAATTTAGTCATTTGTCCAAGAGGATGTCACTTTGTCATCCACCTCACCAATTGATAAATCCAAGCAAGGTAATGAAATGGTGAGTGTGATGAGTAAGTGTCCAATTCTCTCTTTGGACTTTAACAACACTTGCAATGAAATTTCTATATCTACTAGTGTTGTTAATCCTTGCATATCACCTAGTACAAAAATGCCAATTTATCACGATGATATGGTTAATTGTCCTTATTGTAATGCATCTATTTCTCTTAGTATTTGTGAGATAATACTTTGAAGGAAATATAAGCTTACTTGAGACAAAACTTAGGTGAAAAGGCCTCAAGAAAAATCAAGAAGAGAGATCCACCTAGGAGAAGATCAAGGACAAGTAATATGTGCTATATATGCCATCAATATTGATATTATAGCTTGTATTGTTCTAAACTTGAAAGTGAAGCATCCACTTCTTCAAGGTGCTCATCCACTCACACCAATACCCCTATGTGCCTAATGGCAAAAGGTAAAAAGAAATTGGTAAGTAGAGTTAATAATGTTATTGCTAGTTTTAATACTAGTGATAGTGATAAGCTTGAGTTTGATCTTTTGGACAAAAGGATATACCCAAAATGATCAAACTCATGAGCATAATAGAACGTCAAGAGGAAAACCTTGAAAGGCAAGAGGAAGTCTTTGTTGAGAAAATAGAAGAATTTAAGGCTTTAGATAAAAAGTATAAAAACTTAAAAGAATCCCATAGTCATTTGTCTAATATTTATGGGATCTTAAAGTTAAACATATTTATTTGATTGATAAATTAGATGTGATGCCTCTAGTAGATTTAGATATGACATATCCTAATTTCAATGCTTTATGTAAGGACAAATCCACTATTTCTTCTATTGATGATGCTTGTATTTCTAACTCTATCTCTCGTGTAGCATTTTTGGAAAAAGAAAATGTTGAGCTAAAGGCTCAACTTAAAAAGTTTACTAGCAAGTATGTGGAACTACAAGAAGATTATAATGATCTTTTGTGCACTCATGAAAATCTTATAGCTTCTCATACCGAGCTAGAAATAGCTCACGAGGTAATTCTCACAAAAGTAAAATCATATGAACATCATTTGAAAAATAAAACGTATTCATTGCATAATGTAGATTTAACATGTGCTAATCCTAGCAATTCATTTAATGCAAATTCTATATCCAATGATGGATTGCATATTATTCCTTATTGCTCTAACAAAATTATCTCCTTTTGTTCTATTTGTGAAACTAACCTTGTAGAGGAAATTAAGAAGCTTAAGGATCAAATCAATTTTGTGAAGAAATATTTGACTTGGTGCTTCAAAGGGAAGACTACTCTTGATGGGATGCTAGTTGACCAAAAGCATCCAGAGGATAAAAGTGGACTTAGATTCAATTCCAACAAGAAGAACAAGTCCAATAATATCAAGAAGAAGGGTCAAGGTCAAGAGAAGACCACCGCACTCATCATTTGCTTCAAGTTCAAGAAAGATGGTCATCATGTTCGGGATTACCCTTTGAAGAAGAAAAAGAGATCCTTAATGAAGGAACAACAAGATAAGAGGTCTATGAAGGAAGAAACTCCATCATCAAGAGGTTAAGAAAGTTCTCATCAAGATGAACAACATCAAAATAAGAGGCCCCAACCTATGTCAAGATCACATAAGAAATGGGGGCAAGCAAAATGTCATCAAGGTGAGAAGCCTCAGGTGAAGAGGCTTGGTGGCAAAATATGCTATGCATGCCGTAAGAAGGGGAATTTATCTTTATCATGTCCCCAATGTATCAATTATAAGCCTCAAATTGTCAATAATGATTATTTGCTTAGAAATGATAACATTGACAATGTATTTGCCAAATTAATTGGTACTCAATGTGGCGTGAAAAATAAAAAAGGTTATTTAGGTTACCAAGCCTATTGTGACTAATGTCTTAGGATCCAACAATGTTGGGTACTAAAAATCTCAAAATTGATCAATAGGTGAAATAGGGTGCATTGGAGACTTGACTAAATTATTTGAAGATCTATCCAATTATTTAATAAGAGCCAAGTTTTATGAAATTATGTTTATTATCAATCCAATGTCACTCTATGAAGTTAACTTTTTATCACAATGCCCTAAATTCATATTCTTCATCATTGTGTTAGATTCACTGCTCTACACAATTTCTGGAATTTTTCATATATCGGAATATCCGATCCTTGTGTCGGAACATCCGATTTGTTTTGGTATGTTGTAAAATCTGGGTTTTTACATATATCGGAACATCCGATCCTGAGATTGGAATGTCCAACTTGTTCGTTTGTTTTCTAAAAACCTGATAATTTTACACTAATCGGAGTATCCGATTGATACATCAGAACTTTCAGTGTATAAATTGGAACATCCAATGTATCCAGGAACATTGAAGGTTCCTAACTCTTTGCATGTGTAGGTTTTGTATCTATACTTGTTTTAGAATTTATGCTTATCCTAGCATGGGTAGACTTTATTGCAATCTTGTCATGCCTTTATTTCAAATCCTAGCATGTCTTGATTGTTTGCTAGTGTGCTATGAATTTGTTTCTAGCACACCTAGCTTTGCTTACCCACTAGTATGTGTAGGCCATATAACTAGTATGAGAATGAGAATGATGCATTGCACATTCATATGTTGATTGTGGTTTTAGAGACTCATTCGATTTTACTCATCTTTATTGAAATCAATTGAGCTCTTTGGAGAAATTAATGGATTATCATATTATGGAAAAGTACTATATTTGATGCATTTTACTTACTCATAAATTGTGAATACTTGAGAAATGCTACTTAGAATTGATATTATTACTTATCTAGCGTCTATATGGTATGACAAGCTCATTTAAGACTTAATGTCTCGAAATATCCATTAATTGATACATATTTGGTTTTAAATTGAAACTTAAGATTCTTATTACTTCTTTAGTGATCTATTTAATCTTAAGATCTTATTTGAATCACCTTCTCATTTGGATCAAATTAACTATGATTTTATGTGTTTACTTATGATAGTTGATTTTGTGAAGAATGCTTTTAAAGAATGGTGCTTAATTTCTAAACCTTCTTCACATGTTTCTTTAAAATAAAGTTGATATATGCCTTGTCGCAATTACCAACTTGTGATATCTCTATATAACATTATTTTCTTTCAATTGATAGTGATACAAGTGGTAATATTTGTTGATCAACTTCATTTCAATTTTTGCTTCTAGTGATTTCTTTCTTTGTGAAAGATTTCCTTTAACTCCTATATTAGGAAAATTGGTTTCTTCAAAAAACTTTCCTTTTAGAGTTTATGGAAGGTTGATATCTCAATGCTTGAATCATTATTGATATACTTGCTTTAGATATATTCTTGAGCAAGAATGTAATTTATTTCTTTATATGCTCAATCTATTCACTTAGTTTCTTTATTGAACTTTATGAGTGATCATTTGTTGATATTTATATTAGATGTAATTTGTACATCATTTTTTATATTTGACTTTAGATTAGTATTTTCATGTCTTATATGCTATTTTTATCCAAATTATATCTTTATCGGATTTGAAAGTGATGAGCATGCTTGTTTTTATTTAATTATTAATATCTATAGCATGTTTGTTTTTTTTTATCCAACATATAGAGTAAGCTTCTCTCAAAAGCTCTTAATGTCTAAAAGATGTATTGAGTTTTCATTTGACTTCAATTGATATATGCTTTCAATGTTTTAATCTATCAATTGGTACGAATTCCAATTAATATCAATTTCATATCAAATCAATATATATCGTTTATGGGAGAGTTTACCTTATATGTTGAGGTTTTTGCTAACCTTTTCAGACCCAATGAGTTTGAAGACTAAATTATACTTGACGAATTTTAGGTACAATGGAGATGTAGTAGATACTTGGATTAATCATAATGAAGATCCTTCCAAAAGAAAGATCATTTCAAATTGAATTCATGAATAAGGTCTTTATCTTTCAAATTGGTATTCATAATGAAGATACTCTTCTTTAACCTCAATTGGAATCAAAAGAAGGACCATATCAAAGTAAAGCCAAGCACGGATGACTAATGATCTGCTACATCAATCCAATGTCCTTCTTGGTAACTCCTTAATTCATGATTTCAATGCCATAAATTCAATCTTGTGTAGATTGTATCTTAGCATGAAAATAACTTGTGAAAATTTGTTTTCCTTGCAAGTGCATAAAACCTCCTTATTACAAATATGAATAATTTGAAGTAGCATATTTTTGTGGAAACTCTATAATCATGTTTATGATTCATCCAATCCCAAATATGCAAAAGAATTTATATCAAATACTTGAGTTTCTCCTATATTTAATATTGATAAAAAAATTATTTTTAGTCCGCTTTGAATGGCCTTATTGAACATGTAAACTTATGAGATGTTGACTTTTTGATAAACAAGAAATTTGTTATAATATCAACAATTTTGCTATATTCAATTTTGAGCCTAATCCATAGCACTTATGTTTTGGATATTAATTTCGGACTCATGCTTGACATGCCTTCAAATTTAATTTGTTTCGATTGGCATTTCTTTCAATTGGTATGCCTTAGATTTTCAATTGGTATCTTTTGTAGGTATCTAATTGGAATCCTTTGAAATTTTAATTGGTATCTCTTGCAATTTCATCTGATATCTTTTTAATTGATATCCTTTTAAAATCTCATTTGGTATATCTTTAAACCCCTTTGACTCCTTGTATGGCATGATCTTCTCACATGGTTCACAATTGGACAAGTGCATTTGGTTTTACTCAAATTATGAGGAATGCACATATCAGGGGGGAGCTCATATCATACATATCCATGCACTAACTTCCAATGGTTCCTTTTGTGGGATAGGCTAATGTGCTTTGAAAAAAAAATCTCATTTTAGCAAGTCCTCTATAGTTCTTGCCAATTTGACATCATTGGGGGATAATTCATTTTGATTATTCCATTTTGGTATTGATATCAATTTGAGGAGAATTTGGACTAAATGTTATATTTTGTAAGAGGACTTTGCTTATGGGGGGGAATTTGTAATAGATGTCAATTGGGGGTGTTTCAAAAGCAAAATCATACAAGTCATTTTTGGAAGTTGTTTTGCTTTGCATTGCATATTAATTTTGATATATACATTGTCATGCTTGCTTCATATGTATAAAGGAAACTCTACCTAAAATTTAAGATAGATAATATATGCAATGATATTTAAGATTCATTCACGCATGTATAGGTTGTGGGGGAGTTTACGATATACATATGTTTAATTTTACTAACATCAAAACCTTAGTGGCGTTTGATGCTAATAAAGCTATTTTTTGTAACCTCAAATATCTTTGTGATGTTTGATGTTTTCAAAACTTATTCTTAATATACATTTGAATTTTGAATTAGATGTTTTACTAAGAACTTAAATTTTTTAAATATAAACATATAGTGAGATTGTAATCAATTACCAAAATGAGGGAAATTGAAGGTTCATCTAGCCCTAAGTGTGATTTTGGTGATTAATGATAATACCTATGGACTAACAATTATGTTGAGAATTGTTAGTAGATTGTTCAATAGGTGATGCATGGTGGATTGAGCATGGATTCATTGATAAATGTCATGAAGAGATCAAGAGAGATGCATTGAGATCAATGAGCTCTAGGTGATGCTCATGTGATGAAGAAGTTAGAGTGGAAGAGACCTCGAAGGTTTAGTATGGTCTCAATAAGATTGACAATAAGTATGAAGGCAAAGTTACTTGTGAAGATTAAGTGACTAAAGGTATGAGATTGTCAATTGTGTTTTATGGACTAACTCATGTGCTATGTGCTTGAGAGTGAGTGGAGTTAGATTCCATATGAAGATTGACAATAAGAGTGAAGACAAAGTTACTTGTGAAGATCAAGTGGTTTAAGTTAGAAAGTTGTCAATTGAGTTTTATGAACTAACTCATGTGCTTTGTGCTTGAGAGTGAGTTGAGGTTATGTTCTATAAAAATGCATGAGTTGAACTGAGATACTCAATATGTCAAATTGAAGGAGCAAGCTCAAGACAAGTTTGGTGGGTTCATGCCTTGGTGGTGAACCAAATTGAAGATGACATAAAGAGTGAAGTCTCCTATGCTTCGTGCGTGAGAGGCCATCAAAAGAGCTCCAGCAAGCTTCCGAAAGATCAAGAGAAGATCGAGAAGGGAAGCGAGGATGAACATTATCATCAAGCTCAAGTGAAGAGTTGATGACAAACCTAGAAGAAAAATCGGGACTAGGATGATGTGTTCGTTAAGTTCGACAGGATTGCTAAGGCAAAGGTATAACTAAAATATGTTTTCTAATTTAACAGTCTCAAGGAGTTTGGTGGGAGACTGGATTATAGGATCGATAGCCGTATACGACCATATAATCTCCTTAAATGTGTCTAAGGAAATTGAGTAGCTTATTTTAATTTGAAAGTACGAGGATCTTAAAATTAATCTCTTAGAATTTTAGGAACTTTGCAACAATGATGTTGTAACTAATATAATTGCTGATAAATTTTCTTATCATCTCTAAATGAACATAGAGCATATTTAGATATGTAGAGTTTGTTTCGAGAGGTAGGTGGGATGAGATGATTCTATCCTATTTTTTTAGACGTTTAGTTGGAAAGCGAGGTAGAATAGGATGGCTACCATAGAAGAATATTTCTTTAAGTGTTGAATGAGCGGATCCTAAAAAATTTCTAGAACACAATCATCCCACTCAGGACGTTAGGATGACAGTGGACCTGAGATCCTAAAATAGGATCGCTCTATCTCTCCCACCAAATAAGTATATAGAATTATCACATATTTAAATACATAAATAAGATCATCTCATCCCACATTACTCTTTAACCAAACACAACTGTAAAAATTAATATAATTTTATGTTATAAAATTTTTAAAATCGATTAATTTTAAATATACTAATTTATCCTTCACTTATACCATCGCCGATCCCTACTAATGTAATGCACCCTCATGCAGCATCGCCGGATCATTCTTCATTTAACCCTGGACCCGTGCATGCAGGCACAGGGAGGCTTCAATGCCTCATGCATGCATTTCATCACTCGACACAGTCGCTATACTACACGCGTACCATATACGTGCAGTAGTACCTCGGCGGCTCGGCCACAAGTTGATTGCATGTACGTGCGTGCGTACGTACGTGTACGCACAGGCGTCAGCTGGTGCGCGCGCTGCGCATGTGGAGTAGCACTGTGCGCCGAAGACCGCGCAGGCCGGGCGAGCCCAACTGTTCAGTGCGCGCGGCAAGCCTGCCAGTCCCCGGCTCCCCGCTGCTGGCAGTTTTGTCACGTTCCGCGCCGCTCGCTGGAAGGCGAGCCGGCCGGGCCAGGACAGGCCACCATGCACGGTACTGTACTACGTACCAGCCTACCGCCCTTGGAACGATTGGGCCACCCTACCCTGGCATTTGATACTAGCAGACTCCGAGGGCTAGACGCCTAGGAGGCGTACGTACGGGCCGATGTGTCGCCCGAGGCACGGCCGGCACCGTACGCACGCGGGCTCGTCATTATTGAACTATGTAATAGACACATAACAGAGTAGAGTAGAGATTAGAGAATGAGAGGTGCGTATTCATTTCTTTGGTAGTTTGATGCGACTTCAGATCTGTTCGGAAGGTATCCTCCGAACGGACATTTCCTTAAAAGGACATGTGAAACTGTCAGTTGATCATTTTGCTTGTAACAGTCATCTTGTCAGATGATTGAGACGAGACAGCTCGTATGTAGACACATGGATCCATACATCTCGATTGGAGTGTCAGCAGGTAGCTGTGCTTTCAGCAAGAATTTCACCATCAGGAGCTCCAGAGAAGGGGGATTGCAAGAAAAGGGAGTTCTTTGAAGTTGCTGAATCATATGAGGACATACGAACGAAGCTGATGAACACATGTTGCTTACTCATGAAGCCAGCTGATCGGCATGCAAACGGGAAACCGTGGACCTGAGGATACAAGCCGGGGACGTACGAGGGCATATTTGGTAAAGCTTTTTTTAATCTAAATTTTTGTGATGAATGATTATTTGAATAAAGTGTTTTTTTATAAAAATTACATGAAAGCGAATCAGAAGAAACTGTTTTTTTTACTTTCAATATATAGTTTATTTTAAAAATTACTTCAACAAACTTATTCTATAAATTAAAAATTATAAACTGTCGTTTAATATAGCTCCTACTAATTTTATTTTAAAAATTACCTAAAAATGCTGCTAAACAGACTTTGAATCTAGCCTCTGGGCAGCGTGATTATAAACTGACGGAAACGCAGGCTGCCGGGAACCAGCATAGTTTTTCCTAACCTCTCGGGGCTTCTGGAACACAAGGTTAGAACTTAAAGCAGGGGAACTTAAATGAAAACAGTAGCTCGATTGTTCGATGGTACATGGCTGGCCAGACGAGGCATTTAGTGGTGCATCAGTCATCAAATTACAGTGCACCAACGGCCGTGCACCTCTGTGCAACGGTCCATAGCTCACGATTCGAAGTAGAGACAGAATGTGATGTACAGTAGAGAGTATAATGAAATTGTTGTTTGATCCATATTATGTCCAATATATACAGAATAGAGAGCCGTTTCTTAGGGAGACATCCCTCTCTAAAAGACGGGAATACAACTGCCAGAGACGGTTATGCACATTGATGAGATTAACCATAACACTCACTCTTAATCGATTCATCATCCGCATATTGATTAATGCAAAACTTCTTTAAAAATCGTATGAAAAAATATACTCCCTCCGATTGCAAATATATGTCATTTTAGACTTATGCACAAGGATTAAGAAAGTAGATCAAATGATCTTATTGCACTTTATTTATTCTGTATTGGAAAAGATAACTATTAATTTGTGAGAGTGGTAGCATTTATTAAACAAGGGCAAGATAGAAACAAAAGAGAAAAAGATGCATAGAAGTTCGAGAATGACTTATATTTAGATAATAGTTGAGGAGGCTAAAACGATCTATATTTGTAACCAGAGGGAGTAAGAAAAATATTAATAGTAATATGCCACTGAAAAACTCCTTAAAAATACAATGGAAAAAATATTAGAAGAAACTAGTATGACATATATGCTTGTATTGATATTATCTTATTAAAAATCTTATATGAAAAAACTAGAGAGTAAAACTTATAAAGGGAAAGATAGTGCAATATATATGATTTGATGATTATTAACGGGTTATATATCTTAGGAGTTTACTCCTCTGAATTTTGCAACTCTTGAAGTCGTCTTATACCAATTTTATGAGTAAAATAAATATATTAGCAAAGACTGTGAATAATTATGTAATATTATCACATGATATCATTTGTTAAATATTTATCTCCTCATTTTTCTGTAATTCATGAGGACAAAATAATTTTAGGCAATATGCTATGTAATTACACTTTATACAACATGTATGTATTTGAGCAATACATGCAACATTATCTTCATAGATAATAATAGATGATTCTGATGAACCAATATATCATAATTCTTATATGCGGTTAATCATTCTATGAAGCCATACAATTTTACATGATGTTTCAAATAATGTAATTATTTTAGAAGGATTAGTGGAAGTAGCAATGAGAGTCTGTTTTGATGATTTACATGAAAATTGTTGTTTTACACCATATAAGAATACAAAGTCTGTTTGTAATTTGGTGTTATGGGGATATGATAAATATCCAGTATCCGTATATACAACCATAATCATGTCTTGAGTTTTATGATAGAATAAATCAAGATTCTTTGTACATTGAAAATATCTGAGAATTTTATGATAGAATAAACCAAGATTTTTTGTACAACCATAATCAGCCCAATGATGTTTATTGGAGTTGCACTATATTTAGCTATCAAGTTATATGTAAATACAATATTAGGCATGTTACAGTTTGCAAGATAAATTAGCACTTAAAAAGCACTAAGATATATAACTTCGGGTCTTAATATCTCTTCTTCTTCATCTCGTGATTTGAATGAATCTTTATCTATTTCAAGGGATTTAATGACCATATGTATCTTAATGGATATAATATATCCATATTGAATTTATTCAATATTTTTGGATATATATAGACTAGAATATAAGTATTTCGAGGGGAATATGCTCAAGTTGTAGACCTAATCAAATTTGGTTTTGCCCAAATATTTTATCTCAAATTCTGTCTTAAGATGATTACAAGCTTCTTATGTATTTTTGAAGATATTGAGATTATCAAAATCCAGTTGGAGATTTCTTTATTAACACATATGAGCAATCATCATTATTTGAGTAACACTTCTATAAAAGAAACTCATTAAGTTAGTTTGTAACATATTTTATCCGACTTTACATAATACATATTGCGATTACTTTGGAATTCAAAATTTTAAGTCCTTCGGGGGCTTTTATATAAATTTCTGAACCAAGTGACCAGATTCTACCAAGAATATTAAATATCAAAACATTACTCTACACATAACTAGATGTTTTATTACACCAAAATCGATATCAGGTCTCTACGTAAACTCTTGTGCTACAAGCCTCACTTTGTATCTCACTACCTCATTATTTTCATTCCGATTGCGAATGAAAACTTATTTTTATCCCATTGGGAAGATATCTTAGGGGGTAGGTATTACTGATGTAAATACACCTTTTTTCTTAAAAGAGCATAATTCTGCCTCAATTGTCTCCTTCTGTTTGATCCAGTTCGAGCGCTTCAGGCACTTTGTCATGGTCTTAGTTCTGGATCTACCTCAAAGTTTTTGACTATTTTGAGGAGAAATAACCATCAACAATTTTAGTCTTTATATTACGTGATTCTCCTGAATCAATATAATCTATGGATATTTTATTTACCCCTTACAGCTCCTTGTGATTTCCCACAACAACAGAGTTAGGGTGTTCTAATGTCCCATTACCTAAAGTAGTGCGCACATTTATACTGGCTCTTGGATGTAGAGCATACATAGAGCCTTGGATATTGAGCATCCATAAGATGTCTATCAACTTCAGGTGGATCTACATTTACTATTTTGGAAATTAACTTTCTTTATTTCCGCATATGCTTTTAACAAGCATTATCTCTTGTGATCATACTTTAACCCCTCTTATTTTCATGTGGGGGATAAGTGGTTTAATTAGGTACATTTACTCCTTCTGGTGCATTAAGTGTGGGGATATAATTTAGTGACACATTTTTTGTCAGTAAATGCATCTGGCAGATTATTTGCAATGTGTTGCAAATATATGAATCTATGAACTTCTTGTTTAGATTCTTTACTATGTGGATCAATAGACCAAATGTCAATATCTAAGGACTTAATACATATGTTATTCCAATATATTTCCTGGCATTCTTGTGGTACTAGTGATCTCCCCCTAATACTTGGAAATTGTCCTTATTAGCGTACTAGGTGTGAATAAGTCCTCTATTAGAGGCTCAAGGTATTTATGATTGACGGAAAATATACCTCATATAGCTCCCAAATTTATCTGAGTGCAAATTGATGTACGCAGCGGTGGTGATATCGGTACGTATATAGTGTAATCATTTTTTCGCAAATAGAAAATACTTATTTGATTTTCACATACTAACAGCAACGGGGAAGCCGTATGATATGCAGTTTGTCATATTGGAATTAAATATGCAGCGTGTAAGACCTCATAACCTCTAACATGATGTTGGTAAATTGCAATCCAAGAGTAATGATCGTGAAATTAATTGTTAACTCTCTTTGATGAGAGATTTCAGTTGGACCATTTAGAGTGTGCACATAAGATATTGAGTGCTCCAAAGTAATGCATAAGACCATACAATGAATATTGAAGGCTCGCCAACTTAATTCAGCGGCATGTCCATTTCGATGGATTTTATCTGGTGTTCACGATAATTTGCTCATAATTTGATAATTTGAGCAATAAATTTGTAGATGCATCTATGAGCACCATAAAGTACATTAATTGTCAAGATTTTTGCTAAATAAGACCATATAATCTCCTTGAATGTGTCCAAGGAAATTGAGTGGCTTATTTTAATTTTAAAGTAAGAGGGCCTTAAAATTAATCTCTGGGAATTTTGGAAATTTTGCAACATTGATGTTGTGACTAATATAATTACTGATAAATTTTCTTATCATCTCTAAATTCTAATGACTAAGGCGATCATGCCAAGTCTTGAATTTATCAAGATTCTGAAAAATTATATTGAATGCAACATGTTGTACATGATTGATGTATGTATGATCATCCAGATGATAGTGAAGAAATTTTCTCAAGAATTTGCTTGTCATGTCTGTTGGATTTTGTGAGAAATAAATATTCATCACCGTTCTTAGTTCGGCATATGAAAACTATTTAGACTGATGTCTTCATAACTGAGTAAGGTATGAATTGAATCAGGATACAAGAGTGCATCCATGATCACTAAGTATGTACCCATATGGAGAATAATTGTGGTATAATCCAAATCCACAATTAATATATCGCACTTAGAGATGGTCATAGCATTTCCATATTTCAGAGTATGGAAATATATTTGCTCCAAGAAAATTGAATTAGTGATATAGCTTTCCACTAAATAAATTTTGTCTTCCATCTGATTGCTTTCTATAATATATATATATATATATATATATATATATATATATATATAGGCTTATGACATTTATGGGAATAATGAGATCTCTCAATATATCTTAGGAAGTAAATTCCACAAGCATGCTATATACACAAAGGATATCATCATCCTTCTGTCGGATCAAATCATTGTTCTCCATCAAAGGATGGTTTAAGAACAATCTGTTGGCAGAATGCCTTCATTGAAGTGAGCTCTAATCTTATCCCATTTAACTTGCTTGACTTCCCAATATATTTGAGATACAAATACACCAAAAATTATGGAATCTAGTATTTGTTTGTATGATGATTCTTACATTAACACTGTTGACAAACTTGAGAGCTATCTATATTATCATTTTTGCTGAAAAGATATTTGTATTGTGCAATTCCACTCTTTTTCTGTATGTTGGAAAACTTTCCCTTGAATTTCCTATTGTTCCGTCTATGGCTACAAAATTTGTATCCTAAGTGTTAGCATGTACTTCAGGAAGTGGCGTTGCACCTGTTGGGTGATTTTGATAACAATATTGCTATTGCAATATCTGAAACAATGGATGGAAAGTGTATAAAGTTTTGATAATCATCTGAAACTGTGTGATCATAGAATCTCAATGTAGAGCAGATTGTGTAAACTTTGAGAGTTGTAATCTACTATGGACTTAAAGTTCAGAAAACGAAAGTGAGACCACTCGCGTTGAGCTTTGAGTAGGATAACAAATTTTTATTGCTTGTAATGCTCCTTTAGGGAGGTCCAAAGAGTGAATGGATTCTTCTCCATTGAATACTCATATTTGAGATATGGATAGAGGTGGTGCCATAAAAATACAAAGTTGCATATTTGGAATGCTTGGAATAGGATTGGCATTATCTGGTGGTGAAGTTATGGTGGCAATATACATCCAGGATCAAATTGAGTTTGAGTCCATAGCCTATGTTAAGTAATTGTTGCCATCCAATGCAAGTTTTGAAGAATCCGTTAAGGAAATGTTAGCCATGTCCTGCATTAAATACAATGAATTTAATTAATTTACTATGAGAGTAAATTAAATATCATGTTGTAAAAAAATAAATGTCAATATGAGTATTGAATAATTATTGGTGTAGACCTTCATGGTAGGCGAAATATTCGCTACTAGTGTATTGGACTTCACTTCTAAGAAAGTAGGTGACATATAACCAAATGCATAGACTTTTTATATGTAAAATATTGGGAAACACATTGAAGGTAATCACCATAAGGTGTAGACCTCGCAACAGTAGGCGAGCAACTCGCTTCTATAACATGGCCGCCATCCAATTAAGGTGGATAACACTGTAGTCGCAGCTAATGTTATAGACTCTACTACCTTGTGTTATGCCAATATTTTATGAAAAGTTAATCACCGAAAAATTATGGTGCATAAATGTTGCATAAAAAACAAATTGCAGAAGAAATGGAAAATAATAATTGCAAGAAAGCAAAAGAAAAATGTATAGTAAACTGCAATTATATTGAAATATTGAATATTACTAAGGTATTACATAGTAATTGCAAAAAATACACATCACCATGCAATTCCCGATGACCCGAGGGTCCGGAATAAGGATGTCAATTTATCCCGTTTACCCACGGGTAAATACCCGAATATGGTAGGGTATGGGTAGCATTTGGTTCCCACATGTACGTTCAAAGAAAAAATACTACCCAACTAGTATGGGTATAGGTAAGGTGTACTCATACCCGTGAAACATGTATACCCACCCCACCCTGTTGCAATCACACAGGCCAGGTCCAGTCAGCCCCTCCCTTTCTATGCACCAAGCTAGGTTGGCCTAGGCCACCCTGTCCTCCTTTTCTTCCAATGCGTAGCCTCATCTTCAACCCCAAACCGCAATCCCTATCACGATTCCTCCCCACCTGGTCCTGCTCCTCTCTTTATTTCCAATAGATCAAGCTGAATCTGCACAAAATAATCCCCAGCTGAATCCCCCAAAAAATTCTATCTTTACTTGTCACAATCCCTTCAAAATCGCAACGGATATGAGCCCTATCGATCCCAGTGTGTTGCTGCCTATATAAAGGGTCGATTTTGATCTACAGAAGGGGCACCCAAATAGGAGGAGGTCGAAGCCCTACTATGCTCCGCTGACTCCCATCGATGCCCATGGAGGAGAAGAAGGGTCGGAGCCCTACTGCCCGGCTGCCCCTACGCGGATAGAAGCAAAAGGCCTAGACGAAGGATGGCCGCCCACCGCTGATGCCCTGATGATGGACATGTCCTCCTTTGCCGCGCCGAGGTGCTGCCACTGCTAGTAGTAGAAGGAGGCTCGGTGGAGCCCCTAGCTGCCCAGTGCTGCCACTGCCCATGGGTATACAAGCGGGCGACAGGTTTGGTGCATGTTGAAAATAAACATCATGTGATCACTTAGTCAACTACAATAGTTATATCTATTAGGAAGAAATGTCTTCCCAATAGACATGTTCTTTCATCATGTATAAATATGTAAACACCTCATGGATCAATACGAAAGTTAATTTCTATCTACTTTCTATTGTGTTCTACTTTCTCCTCGTAACACATTATCAGCATGCATGTTCTCCACTGAGCAATTGCAACATCCACGAGTAGCGGCATCCTTCTCTCACGGTGGCACATCCGGTGAAGCTTCTTCCATGAAGGAATCATCCTCTTCACCATCTTCATCACCGATAAGACTTCCACCACCAGCCCAACACAGAGAAGAAGCACGGAGGCCTTCAGCCTCGATCACCCAAAGGGCCACCCATTCGCCTACCGACGTCAACATGGACGCCACGACTTTCGCCATGGCCGCCATGGCCGAGGGCGTCTTCCACACCACAGCTTCGCCGTGCACGCCTTCGTGGATGTTGTTCTCCATGCATCGACCCTCAAGTGAACTGCACCTCCACGTTGATAGTAGCAGTGGACACGGCCACCCTCCGAGTGGCGATGCCCCCTTCCTTACCACAGTGACCATGGAGCATCACCGCTAGATCGTTCAGATCCGTGAAAGTCGTGGCTGCCCTGGCACAACCGATGACTCCTTCCAGCTCCTCAGCCGCTCGCATGGCATGAGCGGCGCCTCGCCATGGTCGTACCACCCACTCCTGGTATTCAACGTTGCCTTTGACGTTGGGGTCTATTCATGGGCCTCCTGCTCGATGACCGATGCACGCCATTTTCTACCAACCCAACGACGTCCCCGGTAGATGTCATCGGTCGAACCCTCCAGTTCGGCTCGCACCTTCCAGGTAGCCCATCGGGTGGCGACGCACGTTGGCACATGAGATGGCACGGACGGTCACACTTGTGGACTAGCCCTGTCCTCTTCGCTGGTGGCATTGGTGGTGCCAAACTCGGCATGCCCTCATCCATGGGGTTGTCCCATCGGCGCCGCACCCACCTTACCCGATATATGGGATGACAGCGCTAGCGACGCCTCCATCGATCTCCGCACCATGGGGCATCATCGGGCGGTGGCCCTCCATGGCTGCACCAGATCGACGGTCGGTGGCATGCCCTAAAGAGTCAATTGGCACCGTGCTCTGGCGGCGACAAAGCCCGCAGGGGCGTCCAAATGAGGCGCGGTTCGGCTTGCCCAAGCCGGACCCAGCCCAGCGGCAACCGGCCAAAGCTGGCGATAGGTGGTGACTAGGCTGGTGGCACCACAACAGAGAAAGGGCAGAGTGGGGTGTTAACCCTAACTACCCCTCCCCCACACCTTTTATTTGGCCTGGCCTCCATTTTCCTTGCCCGGCCAAATGGGC
This sequence comes from Phragmites australis, assembly GCF_958298935.1. Taxonomy (NCBI): domain Eukaryota; kingdom Viridiplantae; phylum Streptophyta; class Magnoliopsida; order Poales; family Poaceae; genus Phragmites; species Phragmites australis. Next base: position 39,804,672 of record NC_084922.1, on the reverse strand, counting down.
CCAAAGGCCAAATGGGCCTCAGCCTAGGTTGCCTCGGCCCATTTGGCCGGCTTAATCAGGCAAATGGCTATTTTACAAAAAAGACCTCATATTTCTGTAAAATTGTGTCATAAAATACATTGTGCATTGTATTTTTACATTAAAACCCTCTGGTTTTAAATGTATTACACTGTATTATATTTACATCAAGTAAATATGCATTCCAGACCCTATTTTCTAGAATATTGTGAAATGTTCAATGTGTTTGCTTCATGCAATCCCTACAACATACAATTAAGTTTATAATTTTGCAATTAAGATTTATTTTCTTGCCATATTATATATTAATTCACCTTAATTAAGCCTAAAGTGCTTTTATGTCCAAAGGTGCTTAATTCAAGCAGAATTAAAATGCAAAATTAAGTGACTACCTCAACTAATATTGGTATAACACAAGGTCGTGGATGTTATGAAATCTACTGCAATATTTACAAATTATGCTCATAACAGCGATTTACTCGCGCCACTACTATGCGGTCTACACCATTCTTGGTGACTATCATCAAAGTGTTAAACCATTACTATGCGGTCTACACTATTTTTGGTGACTACCGTTAAAGGATTAAATCACTATATTTAAGGTCTACACCAATTTGGTGATTACCTTCTATGTGATTACCTCCATTTAATATTTGTGAAACACAAGGTAATGGAATAATGGCAACTACTGCATATTTACAGATTATCTACCATTACTGTGAGGCCTACATTATGTCATCTTGACTTAATGATTATCTTCAACGTGTTCTTCGAAATATTCTACTTAGCATAGCACAAGGTAATAGGAACATAGGCATCTATTGATAAATGTCAGATTATGCCTCCTACTACTTTGAGATCTACACTATTTCTAATGATTATCTTTAATGTGTTAGCTATAAAATTTGAGGTCTACACTATGTAATTCAAGTCTCAACTTGACTTTACAAATTTTGCATTATTATTACAATATTATCATGACAATTTTTAATTTTTTTTTCTATAGTAAATTAATCAAATCTATGGTCAAATTCATGTATGATACAATGGCTGGCAAAGAGTTTGATTAACTCTCACTTGACGATCACAAAGATCCAATATGGGTAATGGACGTCAAGGTCAGTCTTGTGTCCCACTGAATTTTAGCGGCTCTACCAACCTCCCCAAGAGGGAGATCCACCGCTACCAGATCATGTTAAATATGATCTATTAGACTTTGTGCCTAGCTCTCAAAACCATATATGAACAGCAGTAGGCAGTCATTCTGCCCGATGCAAATCATTGACACATCTCTAACTACAAGACTTTAAGTCCGTCAGAAATCACAATCATGATGTTCATAAAATCTGTTCAGAATTGCGTTTTATGAAAAAGAACCTATAGATACGGAAAATTTAGATAAAACTTTATCTACTATGTTTTCCGCTAATAGGATATTATAGCAATAATACCTTGCAAAAGAATGTCATGTTTATTCTGACTTAATCTATGTATTACTTCAGATCAAAAAGCATGATGAACTCCTTCTAAGTAATCATCATTAGCGCTCAATAGACATTGCTGCTTTACCTGACATACATCATAATGTCCAGAATAACAATAAGTTTGATGGCTCCATTTAAACGTCATCCAAAGAACTTCAATGGTAAACACAAACACAACAAAAAGCAGAAACCACGTGCACCGGATCAAGGTCAATGCATTTCCAAACTTGACAAATCTAAAATTTGTCGCAACTGTAGATGCTACAAGCATTCAAATAAGAAATGTTGCACCCCCAAGATATTTAGTTGATCTGTATTTAAAATCTGTGCGGACGTAACTGACCTGCTCAAGGACAAAAATTTGAAGCATAGTTCAATCTTCAAATTGACTCCACCAAGGAGGCTAGTTGTTCACAACAAGTTCTACACGAACCAAGTAACAACCAGACTCTTCTGCAACCAGAAGATCCCATGAACATGAAAAATATGTTTATCAAATTTTCTTTGCACAACATGTTTGGAGATCTTGACTAGTCTCCCAATTCCATAGATAACATGTTATCTGCGTCCTATTAGGTGTTGTAATACAATATTGTATTAGCACTATGATACTACAATAAAGTATGTATGTATTCTATATATCCGATAAAAAAATTTATATCAAATTCTTCAATTCTATATATAGATTTTTACGGAAGTCAATCCGATAGAAGAGGAAATGTGCCTTGTGGACAGTTGTACCACAAACTCTATACTTAGGGACACAAAATATTTCCAAACTCTTACAAAGAGACAAGAAAATATTATTACAATCATTGGACATGATGCAATAATTTTTGGCTCATGTCGTGCCACAATTATTCTCCTTATGGGTATTCAAGTAATAATCGATGATGCTCTATAGTATCCCGATTCAATCCGTATCTTACTAAGTTATAGAAATATCTGTCAGAATAGTTTCCATATTGAAACCCATGATGACAATAAAGAGGAATTTCTCCTCTTAATCAAAGGATATGGTAAGCTTTACTATATACCATCTGAATTGTACTATACATACATCAAATATCGTACCACATATTGCGTATAAAATACTTTTTCTATCTTGATCACATTAAGACTTGGCATGATTGTCTTGGTCACTCTATCTTAGAGATGATGAGAAAATTATTAATAATTCTATTGTCACAATATTTCCAAAATCTTCAGATTTGTGTGTACCGCATGTGTCACATAGAATTTAATTTTAAGGCTCTCTTACCTTAAAATTCATAATGCGCTATCCAATTTCTTGAACACATTCAAGAACATACATGTGACTCTATTCAGTAATTTTATGGACCATCTAGGTACTCTACGATGCTACTTGATGCATCTACAAAGCAATCCCGAATGTGTCCCTTATACATAAAGTACTATACTTATGCCGAACTCATTGCTCAGATATTCAAAATTAGAGCAAATTATCCTGGACACAGGATCAAATCCATTCACATGGATAATAACGTTTCTTAATGTACATTCAATTATTGTTTGGTTTTGGGTACTATTGCATTAGTACCTTATGTACACATTCATAACGGTCTAGCTGAATTTCTCATCAAAAGAGTCAATTAATTTGCCTGACCGGCCATAGAATTACAATTTACCAACATCTTATTGGTAACATGCGGTTTTACATACTATATTATTAAACCAAATTCATTCAACTGCAATCATACGCCTCCCTCCGTTGTAGTTAATACGTGAAAATTTGGCATCAGCCAAGTATTTCCCATCTGCAAATCAGTTAAGTTATGTATGTACCGATATCACCACCGTACAGCATACATCAAAGGGCATTGGAGATCCATATGAGGTATAATTATCCATCAATTATATAATACCTCGAGTCCCTCGCATGGGACACATTCATTGCCTGTATGGTCATAACATTTTGAGGACAATTTCCGATATTAGGGGAAGATTAATACCACAAAGAATGCCAGGAATCGAGAACATCATATACGTTCACATTCAGTCCTCATATCCACGTATCTGATATTTGAATCCTTATTCAAAATATATTGTATTTGCAACATATTGCAAATAACCTGCCAAGATGTATTTACTGACAACAAATATGTCATCAAATCCTATATTCCTACTAGGAATGTGCCAGAAAGAAAGAGTGGAGGTACTAAACAAAACTACTCAACTCCCAAATCGAAATAAGAGGGGGAGAAGTACGGTCACAAAGGATAAAACTTCTTGCCAGCTACCGTGGAAACAGAGAATCTCTCCCCCAAGATAGTAAATGCAAATCAACATCAAGTTGATAGACACCTTATGGATATTCACTGTCCAAATGCCCCCAGCACAAATGTGTACATAAATTCAGACGTTGGGTCATGAGAACATCCTAACTCCATTTGTTTTTGAAATATATAGAGTTAAATGGGATAATATTTTCATAAACTATATTGATTCTATAGAATCAATTGATACCAAAGACTACAAATTATCGACATAAATTTCTTCTCAAAACGACCGTACACCTTCAATTGAATTCTGACCAGAAGTCCTAGGCAGAGTGCTTCAGAACTCAAATTGGCCAAACCAAGGGTGGTAATTAATGATAATTGTTTACGCTCAACAACACAATTATGGATTATCATTCCATAAGGTGTTGAAGTAGCGAAGCTTATAGCACAAGGATTCACGCAGAAACCCCGCATCAATTAAGATGCTACATACCCCATGGTATGTGTGAAAAGTATATTTTCATATTCAATATCATTGGCAGATCAAACGAATTGGGTAGATTTGAAGATATAAGTCATTAATGGACTTCATATTCTAAATCTAAATGCAAATCGCAATATATATTATGTATAGCTTAAAGTCATTCCATGACTTTAGCCAGTTAAGTTGATTGTCGTACAGCTGACTAAATGAGTTCATTCCACGGAAGGGTTACTCCAACCACAACGATTGCATATGTGTGTTCATAATAAAATCCCAACTGGATTTTGTATCATCTCCAAATCACACACGACAAAGTATGTAATCATCTTATGATGGAATTTGAGATGAATAATTTGGTTAAAACCAAATTTCTCTAAAGTCTACAACTTGAGCATATTCCTTTAGGAATTTTTATCTATCAGTCCATCAATATCCAAATTATATTGAAAAATCATATCCATCAAAACACTTATGGTCATTCAATCCCTAAGTATGAATAAAGATTAGTTCATACATTGGGTTTACGATGAAAAGATATTGAAACTACAGTTCTATATCTTAGAGCTATCAAAGCGCTCATGTATCTTGCAAATCGGAATAGACCTGATATTCCATTTGTAGATAACTTGCTAGCTTAAATAGCGTAGCTCTAACAACACCATTAGGCGAGAGTCAAAGAAGGTATCCACATATATCTTTATGGTACCAAAGATCTAGATTTTTCTATCAAAAAAATCAATATATGATCATAGTGGAATATCTAAATTCTGGCTATATAATTTATCCACATAACACCATATCACAGACTGATTTCATGGTGGTATAGTCATCTTATAGGAGTTATAAAAACAGATTCCAGTGACTACTTTTATCTATCATTCTGAAACATCACATACATGTATATAGCTTCGAGAATGATCAACCACATACAACAGTCATGTGGTATTGGTTCCATTGAATCACCAACAATTATCTATGAAGATAATTCTGCATGAATTGCTCAAACGCAAACATGTTATATAAAGCAATATAACCAAATATATTGCTCCTAAATTATTCTATCCTCATAATGGGGAAATAGAAATCTTGCAACCTAAATCATGTGATAACCTCACTGATTTATTTACTAAGTTCTTGCCAATTTCCACATTCCAAAAATGTATTCACAAAATTGGTATACAATGACTACGAGATTTGCAAGGCTTAGGAGGAGTTGATCCCTGATTAATAACATATTCATATTATATTACACTCGTTTCCTTTATGAGTTTTTCCTATATAGTTTCTTATATAAGATTTTAAATGAGCCAATATCTACACAAGATCATATGTCAGATCTCTTTTTTTTCTTTCGGGGTTTTTAAAGGAGGTATCAAAGACATATCTATTGTTATCTAAACTCGCTTATGAGTTTTTATTTTTAGAGGTTTTCTCATATGAGTTTACAAAGAGACAATAATCAATATATGCTCTACTCTCTTTCTCCTTACTCTCTTTCTCCTTATTTTCTCACTGGGTTTAAAAAGAGTTTTAATAGCATATTACTATTATTCCTTCTATTTTTCCAAGAGGTTTTTACGGGGGTTTTAACATGATCCATATATCATGATTATTGTTCTCTAAGCTCACCAAAATAAGTTTTTCCTATTTAGGTTTCTCATATGAGCTTACAATAAGGCAATAATCAATATGTATCATATCATTTTCTCCTTACAATTTTCTATTGAGATTTAAGGAGTTTTAATGACATATCAACATATTGTTTTCTCCTCGTATTTTCTCACAGAGTTTTAGAGTTTTTAACAAGAAGTTTACATTACAGATGATTGGTCAAGGGGGAGTGTTGAAAATAAAGATCATGTGATCAATTAGTCAACTATAATAGTTGTGTCTATTGGGAAGAGATGTCTTCCCAATAAACATTTTCTTTCATCATGTCTTTTCATCGTATATAAATATATAAACACCTCAAAAATCATTTCTATCTACTCTCTAATATATTCTACTTTCTACTCGTAACAGTATCGACCCTTCGCCCACGCAATACCCGATTGACATTACTAGTCCAGAATACATATTTACATGAGGTAACTAAAATATAGTGTAATACATTAAAAACCTGAGGATTCAAATGTAGAAGTACAAGGCACACTATATTTAGTGACATAATTTGCATATATGAGGACTAAAACATAAAAGTAGAGGTTTTTTTTATTTTTATTGAATTTTGGCGCACAAATTTGTGAACACCAGAGGATCTTTTACAAGATTGTACGTCTAATCGGACTATCAGCCCATTGGGCTCATTTTGGCCTAGCCCACCAGGTGGCTATACAAACGGGGTGGATGCCGGCGTTTAGGATTAACCCAGGTGGTTAACCCTAATCCTAACCGCCCCCGCACCATTCCAGTGGCGGCGCCCTAGTGGCTGTCGACAGCTGGCCACCACCCGCCGGTGGATTGGACTTCGCCGCCAACCGCCGGGTTGGTCGTCGCCTCCTACTGGGAAGGCCCAGGCCCGGGATCCGGCGCCGCATGCTCCCAGCAGCAGGAAACACCATTAAACAAAGATAGTAACATTTTGCGACATCGATAGGATCGATCACTCAACGGGCATTCTTCAGTATCAGTATGCTCAGTGATGCTTTGGCAAAATATGTATGATATGCACCAGCAGCAGGAAACACCATTAAACAAAGATAGTAACATTTTGAGACATCGATAGGATCGATCACTCAACGGGCATTCTTCAGTATCAGTATGCACTTTGAATCGTTCCCTCGTCACTCCCCTGCCATACAGCTTTCCCCTACTTTCTAGTTTGTAGTCCTGTCATAATCTCCAGTACTCAAATGTCACCTGCCAACTGAGATTAGGTTCTTCTTTGTTCAAGGATGGTCTTCGCCCAAATAAACTTCAAAATTTCATCCAAAGTTGATGATACCCGCCATGCAATTATCTAGGGCAGTAAGTAGCACGATCTAGGAGTCATCCCTCAATCCTCAGTACTTCACATAACAACAAATGCAAATTTCAACCAATAAGGTGGGCGCAGATGGTTGGCTTTGCACTTTTGGTCCATATATAAAGCTGAAAGATCACATCCAGCCTTTCCTAACTCGAGCCCACACAAGAGCAGCAACTAGGGCACCCCCTAAATGAGCAGAACCTGATACATGACCCTGCCCCTAAAAAGGAAAATGAATCAGTTAGCCCCACTTCAGAACAGAAAAGGGTGACAAAGAATTCATGGAAGTTAGATCATCAGGTATAGTATAGTATGGCCCAAGTTAATTTGAAGAAATAGAGATTTACAGATAATGTAAGCTTTCACTTTATGGATAATTAATGTATCAGACAGACATAAATTGATTGCATAGCAGATCGTGGTAGTAACAATTGAAGTATGAAGTGTAAAAGGTGTAGAGATGCATTCCAAAATATGTATCATATAAAGAGAAAAGGTGTAGAGATGCATTTCGAAAGGTGCAGATGTAGACCAAACAGGAAACACTACAGCCAGCCTGATGAATATTGTCTTGTTTCTAATATATCAGATTGATTTAAGACCTGATGTTGTATGGTGAAGAAACCACAAAGACCATCAGCTCACAAACATTCCCTGCCCCCACCAACATTCCATGACTGATATCGTATGGTCAACATAGAACTAACTGTAACAGATTTCGCCTCCCACGTCCACACCCCTGTGGGATTCCCATGGTGATAGGAAAATGCTGCAAGTAGTTTTTTATAGAAAGTAAAAACGTGACTTCACTAGTCTACAAGTATTAGGTATACATTTCTTTTTAGCAAAACATAGCTTCAAGCCTTCGAGTTTAATGTGTATACACAAGTATTAATCCAAACATATAAAAGAATTCGTATTTCTACAGAAAAAACTGTATAATATAATAAATATTTAATCTTTAGTGGGATACCACAGGCCCCACCCCGATGGGGATTAACCAACCGCAGGCCTCTGCCCTTGCGAGGTAAATTGCCACTCCTGACCTTGTCAAAACTCTTGAGCGATGTACAAGTAACAGAGTGGCACCAGAAACATTCACATACTATATTAACAAAAGTAATAAAAATGTTACATTTGTCAAAACTCATGAGCACTGAACACAGGCAACAGAATGGCACCAAAACATTCACTTACTATACAAGAAAATATACAACAAGAACAACAAAGCCTTTTAGTCCCAAGCAATTTGCGGTAGGCTAGAGATGAAACCCAACAAGAGCTACCGACAAAGAGGGAAAAAATATATAAAAGTATAAAAAAGCATTAATTAGCAATAATAGTAAGGAAGATCGATCCTGATCAAAATAAAATAGTAAGAGATATCGAAAGCCTAGGTCATGGTTCGGGCACATGGATTGCTAATTTTCACATGCTTCTATACAAGGAATATACAAGAAAAGCAAATAAAAGGTTGTATTTAGAGCCATAATACGTACCTTCTTGACCCTTAACAAATCAGCACCAATCAAAGCAGCCCCCTGGAATGAGAACAAACAAAGAAATTTTGCTCTGAGCAACTAAATGCATAAAGGAATTTTTTGAAGAAAAATGAAAAGCTTCTCACCATAAATGCAGCTGGAATAGGAATGAGGAAGTAAAGATAGACTAGTCTCTTTGGATACAGAAAAATCTCAAGAAGGATAGTTGCATTAACTGCAGCACTTGCACCCTGGGTGACATGAATAGAGGGAGTCATGTTTAGGATGAAGTTGCATGCAATACCATCAATACTGCTCATACAGTAGTGAAACATTAGATTGGATCAAATTTACCATCTTATCTTACATTGGCCTATCTACTTCTTCCTAGGTACAGGATGAATAAAATAGTAGGTATATTGGGCAGAATTTGTTGCCTTTGGAAAATTTGACTACCCATGCAAACGTATAAGATAATGTAGCTTGCTTTCGAGTATGAACATGAATTAAGACTACATTGTTGGAACAAGAAACCACATACAAGTCCAGGAGCTCTTGAAGTATCCCATCCTACGTAACCCTGCAAGAGAACCATCACAAATATCAGAAGGTATTAACAAAGCTAAGCCAACAATGAAATTCATATGTGACTTTTACAGATCTTAGAAGAGGGTCAAATCCAAGAAGTTGGTTACTTTTGCAGTTTCAAGTAGCTAGCAAGGAACTGACAAGTTTCTGGCCTTTTCAAAGGTAAGTATCAGAATGAATAGGTTGAGAACCTGAACTAATCATTTCATAGGATTTTAATTCAGCATTGGCTGTACTTGGATAACCTCACCAGGATTTGGAATCCTGTTCCTTGATGTATAGATTCAAAACGCTATGCAGTTCCATTACCTGTTTCCGGGGAGCTAGAAAAGCCTTCTCTAGCAAAAAGAATGCCGATCCAGTGAGTGCTCCTGCTACGTACAACTTCAGCAGAAAAGCAGGACCAAATGTGCTAGCAATCTGATGCACAAAGAAAAACAAAAGAAAAAAACAATTTAACATTTGCAGTAAAAGGTAACAGATCGTTAATACAAAAAACAGGGTAAGAGACGAACAATTCCATATTACTGGACGAAAACTAAAGAATACTAGCCCACAGCACACTACAGACCACATCCAATTCTAAAAGGGGATCCTTAATATGTTATATTAGTTTGTACGGCACACCCTATCAGATATAGATGTCCAGAAGATGTAAGACATAATTCCCATGACAAATATTGCAGAAATTCTTAATACAAGTGCGCCACTTCACAGGATCTGCAGCCAGCATCTGCAGAGGTTCCTGCATTGAGTCCTAACTGACACACATAACCCTGGATTGGGTGGCTTGTACAAATATGCCCTTCAGATACTGAAACTAAGTTGTTTCGCATAACCAGGTGATACATTTGGTGAAAGATTCTAAATTCAAACCAGTCATACAGTAATTTAGATTGATGAGCCACTAGACAGTAGCTTGGCTGCAAGTATCTTCACCCCTCATAAGACAAGCACCACACTATCCTAATTTTAAGTCATGGAAGGTTAGTCCTGGCGGAATAAATGACCCAGCTGAAGTTGGCAAAGGCTAGCTAGCTGGGGTATCCTTGAAGGCAGCACACTTTTAAAGGCCAAGTTACACGCTTTGGTTTAAGAAATTTGATTCTTGATTTGCTGGAGAAAAGAGAGGGAAAGAAGAAAACATGGCAGATGTAATTCAACACTGCCAAATGTAATGCTATTATGTAATTTCATACTACCATGCGCATCCATCATTTCTTTTGGAAATATGTGGCTGGTACTGTTTACTTACTTAAAACTAAGATAATATAACACAAAGGATATGTTGTGAGTCAAATGTTCATTTAAGAATATATTGTTGCGATTTGTCCACAATTATGTTCTAATAAATATTATCAAGCATTGTTATAGTCTGACTGATAACAGTGAGGCTAATTTCAAATGTTTGGAAAGTACATTCTGCATTGCACTCATGGCTGAAGCTATTACATCAAAGGGTGCTGCACTCAAGTAAAGCTAAGATTAAAGAATTTCAAATTATCACTTCCTCTACTTACATTTTTCTTTCTTGGGTTTAAGAACACCCGACATAGCACATACAAAACCAAAGGTTACGCATACCATTTGCACATTGATTTCTCATTTGTTGCATACTCTTTGCACATTTGGACCCTGCAGACGAATTATATATTTCTACAAGTAACACAAAGGAAGGGTATGTAACTTACACTCATCCCAAAGAAGTAGAGGCCAATCATATTGGTGAAAAGGTGATCAAGCTCTGCATGGCTGAAAGCACTCGTGAGCAAAGTGTGCAACCTTCCACTCTTGAAATTATCCAACGAAATCTGCTCATTGCAACAACAAGTAAGTTATATGAGTTCACCAACCGCTTTTATAATCGGGTTAATTAGATCCATGCCATTACAACTTTTACGATTTTGAACCGGTGCCATTACAATTTGTCTCCGGTTTGAAATATGCCATTTTTTTTTGTACACCTCCGAGGAATTTGGACCCAATTTCAGGCTCTGATATTTGCGCATGGACTATAATGCCCCCACCCTGGCAGGCTTCAACGCCTCCCATTCCCCAAATCCTTCTTCTCCTCCATGACCTCCGGCGAGATATCCACTCCTCTCCATGGCTGGTTGCTGGTGAGCACCTCCACTTGCACCGCCAACCAACGTCAGCAACTCAAAATCGCTAACCTCCGGCTCCCTCGCCCTCTCGCTCTCTCTCTCTCTCCGTCGCCGACCTAACAAGAGGATTGGCATCCCCATCCGCCATGGACGTCACTGCCCTCGAGGCTACTTACAACGTCGTCGAATTGCTCGACCTCCAGGGAGCCAAGTGCCTGTTGTTGGATTTCGAGCGCCGCTTCCACGACAACCTCGAGGCGCGACAACCCCCAAGACATGTCCACTTCACCGACTCCGAGATCACGCTTCACGCCGAGGCCGATCGCCTCCACCTTTGCCAGCGCTCTCAAGCTCTTACCCGAACTCGTCCCCATCGGCCTTGCATCCTCCCTCTCCTCCCTCGTCACCCACGACAACATTGATCTCACCGCCGCCTCCCTCCTCGCCAACCCCTCTGACCTTGCAGGGGTCCAGGCTTTCACCGTTCTAGAGAACCTGCACGACTTCCGACCCCACCTCGCTAACACCACCACCACCACCACCACAAAGTTCTTGCAGCATCGGATCCAGGGCAGATCAAGGCCGGCAAGCTCCTCCAGACCGCCTGGTCGAGCTGGGGCCGGCGGGATTGGGGTTCTTGTGCTTCCGGTCATGTTTGGGGCCGGCGTGGGGCGAGGGAAGGAAGGGATGCTGAGCTTTGGGTGCAGTAATGGCAGCGGCGGTAGAGGCTTCATCGGAGGTGGGAGGTATGGCGACGGGAAGTAGGGCCCACATCAACGTGTTCTTGTTCGGTTCCGTGAAAGGAGGATAGCCAGCCAAGGTGCATTTTGGTCCATACGGAAATACGACATGAAAAAAGTGGGTCCAAAGGTGTTCCAGGCGTACATAATGGCATGGTTCCAATTCCAGGAAAATTATAATGGCACTAGCCCGATTTCGACATTTTGTACTGGCATTTTTCAAAACTGGCAAATTTGTAATGGCATGAAACTAATTAACGATATAAGGATAAGTCCCTTGAGAGATCACTTACCATGAAATGTCTCCTCATGAACCCTGGATCAGCCACGCGCCAGAGCATGAAGACGGCCACATTCGCGCCGATGAGCATCCACACCACCCCGTCCGCAGAATCCATCCAGTGCGCCCTTCCGCGGAAAACCAGAACCCAAAATCACGAAATGACCAAAACTTTCCCTTAAGTCAAATCGCGCTAACCTTAAACCTCACCAGGGCGCACCGCGGAGGAAGGTGGACGCGGAGAAGGACCACCCCGACCCCGAGGCCCTCCGCCGCTGCAGCGAGAAGAACGCGAGCGATCCGGCACCGCGTGCAGCGGCCAGCCACCGGGCCGCGGCGGTCCGCGCGGCCGCCGTGACGGCCGCGGCGCTCCCCGGGAGGAGAGAGGCGGCGGCGGTGCCGGACGGGCGCCACGGGAGGTGGGACGACGGAGAGGGGGGCACGGCCGCGGGCGGAGAAGGGGAGGGGGAGTGGAGGAGGCGGTGGTGGTGGTGAGGTTGGGGTCTGGGTTTTGGGGCAGCGCGGAGGGCGTGCTGAGCGAGGAGGGACTGGAACTGCAGCAGCTTCCTCCGCATGGCGAATCCGCCTGGCTAGCTCGTAAGGCTCTGTTCGGCTGCTCCCGCCGCCGTCTCCTCCGACTCCGGCGGTGGCCGCCCGGTGGAAGTTGGATAGGTTCGGTTTCAACTTCCAACTCGAAAGTCGGAAATGGGGGTTTGGATCGGGAGACCGCCGGATTCCGCGTGCCGCCGAGGTTTCACTTACCGATTGACAGTCGATTACCGAGCTCGTGTGGTTATAAAAAATTCATGATTATTATGACAACAGTTTAAAATTTAATTAAAATTCGGATAAAACTTATTTGCTAAAATTTAAATAAAAATTGTAAAAAAAAATCACCAATAATTTTGTGGAGCGGTTTGAACGCGTTATCAATAACTTTGTAGAAAAATCATAAAAACAAAAAAAAATCACCAATAAATTAGGGAAAAAATAGTAACAAATGTGGTATGAGATTTGCTATATTTTATAACATCAGAAAAAAAATTAGCATGACATTTGCTATATTTTGGAAGTTTCCACAGCAATAAGGGTCTGTTCGGTTGCCCGAATATCCTCAGTCTGGCTCGTACGAGTCATGCAGGCTGGGTTGATGCAGGAGGCTCTGTTTGGTTGGTTGCATGTGCTGAGTCTGGCTGAGAAAATATTGTGTTTGGTTGCCCGTATGAGTATACGTTGCATTACAAAGAAACTCACTTTTTTACCAAATAAACTAGGGTTAAAAATATTTTTATAAATTAGTACATCACAGGATAAGAATATTAGTGAATTTTTTATAATTTTTGAAGAATTTTAATTAAATATTGACTTAGATTTTTTGGATCAAATTAATTAAAATGGGTTGCTAGTGAGCTCTAGTTTACTCACGAAAATGTTTAGATTTTTTGGATCAAATTAATTAAAATGAGTTGCTAGTTCGTTGCCGTTGATAAGTGGGCCCAGCGCACGAGCGACTGCATCCATCGGACCTGTATCTGAGCTACGGTCGACTCCCGCATCTCCGCTCATGCAGCATCGGCGCATATCCTTGCACGAGCGGATGCAAACGGAGCGGCTGCTGTCACGCACATCACGGCAACCAAATGCAACGCTCACGGAGCGTGTACGCACGTCTGCATGCAGGCACGAGCGGATACAGCGATCCAAACACGCCCTAAATAGATACTAATAGCAGTACGAGTACTGAGTACGAACGTATAATTGTTTCATCGAATATATACGTACATTACATATGTAGCGCCTCAAATTAATAAATATATGTCGAATAGTCCGTACTAAAGCTAAAAACGCAATCACATGGCATCCATCAATACTTACCAAAGTGATGGTCGATGATAAAATGTAGTTTGCATAGTATCCATACCACGTGCAACCTACGAGATGTAAAAAAAGTAGTATAATACTATGGTATGGAAATAAAGTAGTTGCAAAAGGTAAATTTTCATCACCTTTAGAACCACCAGCTTGGGAGGCGATTAAATTCGGCTATATTGTACTCCTCGGTGGACATAAGCATTATCCGTCGTGTAAATAGCAACTTTGTCTTAAACTCTGCTCAAGTTTACCCCGTCCATGCAAAAGTGGTTGACAATTGTCCTTGCAATATGGCATAAAACTCAGGATCTTGACACTTATAGACACACTGAATAGAAGGCTCTGACTGAGCATCAGGGACAGGATAGTGGTATGGATACGATCTAGAACTACTTTTTATGCCATAGTTGCTGGAATAGCTCCCACTATCTTGTGGTCCATCGTGGCCACCCTGTATAATATACCTTTGTGAGGATAGGGCACTGTGGTCCTGTTCCTGATCCTTTGTGAGGATGGGGCATTATGGTCCTGGTCCTGACTCTCACCAGTGAATTGCACGGGAGGAACAACAGAGGATGGGCATGGAGGAACATCGCCATCCTGACCATCATCGTCACCGCTATCTGTCTTTGAGCTGTTGTCATTCGAATCTTGGTAAGTTGAGCTCTTTGGGTCACTATCCGTGCTCTCATCGTTTTGCATTTGTCTTTTGTCCTTACCCTTAATCTTCTTCCTCTTCTTTGTATGTTCTATTTGTTTCTTCCTCTTTCCCGTGTTTGTCACCTACCACTGTAGCAGCCCACTGCTGTAAGTATTGCAGGTTCGCTGTGTCTGTCACCAGGTGAGTTGGCAGTGGTATGTCACTATTTGTGTCCTCCTCATCAAGCTCAGGGGTTGCATTTGATCTGCTGGTCTCCATCCTGTCCCGGAACGGATTGTTCTCATTCAATGTGAGCTCCATAAGCCACTGAAATGGATCATCATCAACAGTCGACCTAATGTCTGCATCTAAATTATTTTGTATTCTCTTATGGAGCTTCTTGTAGCTTAAGCGGCTACGAACTTTGGTGTGGATAAATGCAAATATACTCCAATTCCTCTCACACTCACTAGATGAAGCGCACTGAGACACTAGGCGCCTAGCAAGCAATGTTAGTGTAGGTGTAGATGAACCAAACATAGACAACCATTGCGCTGCAAGTAGGTAAATGATATGAGGCTTGGAAAAGTAGATAAAATGATGCAACGGTTAGATATGTCGAGGTTTTTGTACCAGGTTGAGTTCTGCCATCACAAGCCATCCGTGAAGCGAGTGGACCTGCGAACGACAAAGACTTTGTCTGATATGTTTCAACATCAATAAGTGCTTCCGCAGCAGTACTAACATTCGTCATCCTCTCGAATGTCACCCGGAGATCTTCGAACAAGTTTGGACATGTGCCATACACGTAGTGCGTGCGAGGGTTCAAGGCGGCCGCTGCAAGTTGATGATCGAAGCATTAGTACCATAAGCATTAGAAACATAAGCATTAGTACAAAAAGACAGCAAGTGGTAGGAGTGTATCGCTAGTATTCATGTAGGTCCCATTCGCTAGATCATGCATTCTGCGATCGATAATTGCTATGTACTTTTCAAAAGAATCCCTATTATTGCGATACAACGAATCGTACTCCTGCTTCACAACAGTGTATCTCAGGAGCACCTCACTCAATGTTGGCACCTTGTCTTGATCAGCAAATCAAAGGAATGCATACAATGGTTGAACGGAATCGATAGCCATTTTAAAATTGTCCCACCATGTTAAGCTGGATAGGCAACTATGTACATATCTTCCAATATCAGAACTAATGTAGCGAGACTGCTGGAGCTCACGATGCCATCCATTGCATGAACTTATCTTTTCGGCGTAGAAAGCTATCAAGAAATAGATAGTTTGTGCCAAATCTTGTGGCATTCCACCTCACCAACTCTCTACCAATCGCGGCCTTCATCAATTCATGTAGTTTTGAATGATTGTACAGCCATCGCGATATGAACCTTGCACTTTGAATGACCATGTCATGTTCTCTAAAATCACTAACTGATTTCAACATTAAATTTATCGTATGAGCCACATAAGGCTGCCACGAGATAGCAGGATATTCCCTTCTAAGAACCTGACATGCCTTCTTATAGTTAGACCCATTATCAGTCACGATCTGCACAATATTTTGTGACCCCAAATCATTAACCACTACTCTTATCTCCTGCATAAAAGAATGAACCAAACAAATATGCAACAATTGAAATACTATATTATCAACTTAGCAAAATAATATACCTTGTTAAAATACTTTGCATCTTGACTGTAGCGAGTCGTATCTACGGACTTGTGAAAAAATATAAGACCATTGCAATATAAGAGGAAATTAATAATACTCATGTGCGTCGGTCTAGTCCACGAATCATACATTATGGTCACACCATACTCTGCCCATTCTAGCTTCCACTTGTTAAATATTTTCTTCAATGCACTTTCGTTCTCGTCCAGATACTTAACATCTATATCCCGGCTAGTTGGAGATGGTACACCCTCGCCTGTTACGGAACAAATGGTCATAAGTCAAAAAGAAAAAAGTATGACAACAATAAATTCATTACAAATTTAATCATTGACCCCATTTATGTGTTTCTTTTACTACAGCAACAAAGAATGTATCGTCCGCCCTTCTACCAGGAATGTCTGAAGTGTGGAAAATTTTGGACCATGCCAAACCAATAGTTTCCTTCACTTGCTTTCCCTTCGCACTGCATGACCCGATGTCAATTCTCGGCTGCATAGGTGCTTTTGCTAAAGCAACATTGTAATCTCTGACACTTGGTGATCGCTCCCTTATTGAAAATGCTCTCCTTAGCATCCTCTTTAACATAGTGCCTCCTCTGTCACTACCACTACCACCTCTATGCTCGTAGGACTCACCTGCCCTCCTCCTGAACTCTTTCTCGTCCCTCGACTGAGCCATAACACGCTGCACATGTTCCTCTTCCATGTCCTCATTGCGCTTGTCAAATCTACCTGAACTCTTGCTGACTCTTGCCTCTGAACCCTCTCCATAGTCTTTCCCTTCCTCTTATCTCTTGCCCTATCCAGCTCACATCTGAAATAATCATGCATATCTAGAGGCACCCTATCACAATATATAGCATTCGATTTGTGCCCTGCCAAATGTTCTTTCAACCTTGTGGCACCACCGCCTTTCTTTTCCTTATTGCAGTAATTGCACTTAAACCCTGGGGCGAAATTGTCCCCGTGCTGCCACACAACATCTCTATCCGCCATCGATTAGTTTGTTGGAAGAAGAAAACTCAATGGTTAACCTACTAATAATTATCTCCATGCATATTAAATTGAACGAATATTATCAATATTTGCACGTAAAATCGCTAGTAAATGGTCGATTAACTTGAACGAATATTAACAACATTTGCCTTTATAAGGTAACCGACGCAATAGGGTTGATAGCCGAGCGAATCAACCACTACATCTTCCTAATCGACTACACAATGAATTGCCGCCCTACTAACACCAATTACCGACCATATTACACGAAAAAGCGCTACTAAAAGGTCAATAACCGAGCGCATCAGGCACTGCATCATTAGAATCGACCGCACAAATACCTACCACCCACATCACCACGGTTAACAATCGAATAACACGAGAAATCGCAGAGAATGGAGCGGTTATCGAGCAGCCTTAGTCAGTAATCGGTCTGCGTCAGGGAGTCTGCACAGCTCGTCGAAGTCGGTCGGTAACCGCTGCGATGCGGTCGGTTATTGAGCCCAGGTGCTCGATAATCACGGCTTCGTCGTCGGATTCACGCTGGAGAGCAACGGATTTGGTCGGGCGGGTGACGAAGCTTCTGTTTCGGCTGTGGAGAGGAGCATGGGGAATTTTTGCTGTGCACAGCGATGGCCACAACACCAGGAACCTTATCCCTTCCATGTGGGTCGAAACGGGCCATGGTTACTGTGCATTCGACCCGTTTCAGCCTTTAGTGCACCTCAGCCCATTTAACTGAGTACCTCACTTTGATCGCCTATTTGGTGCTGCAAACGAGATTTTTTTTTTGAAAATTCTTTGCATAGATACTCTTAGAATTGCCTCTAGTTTTTTATGGTTTTTTTGAGTTTTTTCAAAATCGATTTGAATTTTTTGAATTAAAATTCGGTTACCGGTCTCATTACAAAACTGAGCCGGACCGAGAGTGCCGATTACCGCGCATTCCGAGCAGTAACCGATGCATTTTCAAACCCTGGTGCCGACATGTGAGTTGCCGTGGAATTTTTTTTATATATTGTTTTCAATATTTTAAGATTATACGACCGTTCAAAAATTAATAAGATTTATCCTACCGTCGTCCATTCAATAGTCGAGATTTTGTAGGCCCTAGCTCCCAGTTAATTTAATAACCGAAGAGAGAAAGCTCTCGTCAGTTTAGCGGTGACATATTTGTATCATCCACCTATCGGATGACATATTCGATTTAATTTAATTAAAAATATATGTATAATTAGTTTTTATAATATAGATTTTATATTTGATAAATTGAAAAATATTGCATATTCATTCGGCAAAGAATGGTAGCTGTGCATACAGTTATTCAAATGGTTCATTCTATCCTTAATTTTAGTTGGATGCCATTTTATCGATATTTCTTTATTTAGTTGGTGTAAAAGTGTGTGGAATTTTTTTATGAAGTGATTTTGTGAGAATACAAAATCTAATTTGTCGAATAATAGTAGTTATGAAGCATAAAAATCATATAACTCGACACGGAATTTACATACGCTAATAAACATTACATGAGGTATGGGGTTTTTCGTCGTTGTGCGAATGAACCCTAACCATAAAGACATAACAACAAAAGTTGACATGTACGGTACTGTCGGTGTATTGAGTAAAGGGGTACCCCGGCTAACAGACCCCACGAAAGGTGTAGATAACTAGGGGAACATGCCTCCTAAAAATTTGATCAGTCGCACAACCAGGGTAGGGTTACCGCGACCAGTGCAAGACCTCCAACGACCAATCTCACTACGCCTTCACATAAACCCGCGACCAATCCCACTGGTCGTGGGAACGGATTAGACGCAACCCATCCGAAGCGCCTTTATTGGCACCCGCTCGAACGCTTCTCTTGACCAGGCACCGGCACCGGCACCGGCGGATAAAGTCGTGGACGGTGCAGGGGGGCATGGTCCCATCCTGTAGCATTAAATACTATGGAGTAAGACTTTACGTGCCAACGCAGCGCCGCACGACAGAAGGGACGTTGTCAACCACCCGACAGAGCAAGTGGACGGGGGCGGCACAGAGAGGCAAGTGAACGGGGACGGAGCAGAGAGGCAAGTGGACGGGGACAGCGCAGAGAGGCAAGCGAACGAGGACAGTGCAGAATGGCATCGTTCTGTCCCATCGCATTAAATGCGGTGAGGTAGGGCTCTGCAGGCTAAGCACGACGGCACACGGCAGCACGACATAGAATGCCGTCAGAGCAAGTTGGCATGCCTGGTCCTTTGTAATGATGATTTGAGTTAGATATTAGAATGAGTAGAAGCCATCTATGTAGGGCCCACATATAAATTCTACCCCTCCCTACTATGTAAAGGGATAAGGATCCCGTTTGTAAGGTGAGAGAAATCAATTCTGGCGAACTGCTAGAACACCGTCTGTAACCAAGTAAGATCTACAATAACACAAGCACATGACGTAGGCTTGTTATCCTCCGAAAGACCCGAACATGTATAATTCCTGGTGTTCCCGAATCCACCATCTACACACAGACACACCCAGTCCTTGAAACACCATTCACGCACCCAATGTCCATCATACCCCGGAATCACTATCAGGAATTTACCCTCGACATTTGGCACGCGAGGTAGGGGCGTGTTTTCATCGTTTTAGCAAGTTTGAAAAAACTTGATCAGGCTACCGCTGAGTCCCGTTCCGAGGACCCTGGCCATCGCAACGTATTCGTCATGAGGTACCATCTAGACGAACCAGGTGTACTCTAGGCATGGGACACAGAGCCATAATCAGGAAGCTCCTAGACCCAACGCGAGGTCTGCATGACGGCCCATTCCATAGGGGGCGCTGGAGGGCCCCACGCCTCAAACATCGACGATGAACCCCTGGCTTTTGGCTCAGAGGGAAACCAGCCTGGCACTGGACAGGCAAGTGCTTCAAGACAGCCCCAGCATTCCCAACACCGTCCCGAGGAGCCCCTGCACAGGGCATTTTCTACGGTGGCATCTTCACCTAGGCCATTACGCCGCCCCAACACTGGGGGCTCCCCACCTCGCAACCTATCGCCGCTCCACGCTCAGCGTCTCTACTACGAGACCATGACTCCAGCATAGAACCTATAGACCCTACGGGTTCTCCTCAGCCACCCGCCGGTGCCTGTACCGGAGGGCTCACTGGTGGCACCATGGCTACGTGATCTCACCCTCCTGGTCGAGACCGCCTGACGCTAGACCACGTCGGCATGCACCGCACCTGTCGCGAGGTCCGGTGAGGGTCGCGATCGCCATGGGTCATAGCCGGGCCCGCGATAGAATAGGTCACATGCTCCCCCAACCACGGGGAGTACCCATGGGCCACCACCAAGTCGGGGTGGCTAACCCTCTGACCTACACAACTCCTTACGCCAACATGACCTTCGTGGCACCATAGCTAGGTGGCCACTAGAGAGGAGGAGAACATGGTCCGACGGGTGCTAAAAAAGGCCAAACAACACTACCGTACGGCTTCCCCCTACAGGGAGGCATCGGACGGTTCCACCCTGTCGCCAGGACCCAGCGACCGTCGTCTCTCCCCCAGGACACGCGTCGCCGCCCAGCAACGAGTGGCGTCCCGTTATGGGACAGGGTGTAATGCCTTGTCCGCCAGGATACAGGAGGTGCGCTGATCAGACAAATTCCGGTCGGTCCTAGCCAAAAAGTATGATGGCTCGACCAACTCGGAAGAGTTCCTACAGATCTACACCACTATGGTGCAGGCTACCGGAGGACACAACAAGGTTATGGCCAACTACTTCCCTACTGCCTTGACTAGTTCTGCCCGGTCTTGGTTGATGAGACGTTGTCAGCCACCCGACAGGGCAAGTGGACGGGGGCGGCGCAGAGAGACAAGTGGACAGGGACGGCGCAGAGAGGCAAGTGGACGGGGACAACGCGGAGAGGCAAGCGGACAGGGACAGTGTAGAAGGGCATCATTCGTCTTGTCGCATTAAATGCAGTGAGGTAGGGCTATACGGGCTAAGCACAACGGCGCACAGCAGCACGACATACAATGCCGTCAGAGCAAGCTAGCATGCCTAATCCTCCATAATGATAATTTGAGTTAGATATTAGAATAAGCAGGAGCCATCTATGTAGGGCCCACATATAAGTTCTCCCCATCCCTACTATATAAAGGGATGAGGACCATATTTGTAAGGTAGAGAGAAATTAATTCTGGCAAACTACTAGAACACCGTCTGTAACCAAGTGAGATCTACGATAACACAAACATAGGACGTAGGGTTGTTATCCTCCGGGAGACCCAAACCTGTATAACCCCTAGTGTCCCCGAATCCACCATCTACACATAGACACACCCAGTCCCTGAAACACCGTTCACGCACCCACTGTCCATCATACCCCGGAATCACCGTCAGGAATTTACCCTCAACAGGTACACATAAAGACTAATCTAATAGCGTGTCGCTACTAAACCTAACATTCCTTAGAGAATAAAAATAGACCAAGGTACAATAGATGCTCTCTATTGTGTGCACCTAGGATATTTGCATTTGAGATAACTAAAGAAGGAGTGGTCTATCCATGATTGATGATGAGGTTATTTATGGTGGTTAGGGGATGGTGCATGGATTGAGTGCATGGGCATGACTAGGGCTGGAGCATGGTATTCCCTGTGAAAGCTGAAAAAGTTATGGCATTAATGCTTGACACAGATTCCCTGTGAAAATTATTACTTGGTGTGGCCATTTCATTATGCAAAAGTTTTGCAAGGAGTTATTGTTGCCTCTATATGAAAGACATGAAATCCTATAAAAACATTAGGCTTAGAAAAAATGTATTGATAAAATGATAAATCGTGGCCAACAATGCAGAAACACATTAAAAATTACAAATACCGAACACAGCTATTACGCATAAATTATCATATAGTTCTTACATCATAAACATAAGTAATACCAACTAATACAACTTAGTTCTCACATCACGAACATTAAATTGTAACTTTTCGACTTGTGTGCCGTATGACAGTGTTACTATGTTATGCAATCGTACTCGAATGAATTATCACCGGCCTTTATTGTACATACATTTTTGCCCTACATATTCCTATCTCCCTTCGATGATCTGGCTTCATCAGCTACGTGACGAAGGGTATATACGACACGTCTAGTCTTACATATTTATATATGTCTACTTTCTATGTATTATATGTTCAGACGTTATTACTTGTAATGTCATTATTGTAATTCTTAATCTCATATGACATCACGCTACTTGAAGTCAGCTCTTGCTACCATCTTTTCAGGGAGATACGACCCCTCGTTGTCAGTATTTTAGATTAACGTAACCTCTCGATGCCACCTTTTCATAGCAATGTGACCGCACGCTGCTGACTACTCAAAATCTAGTGACCGCTCGCTACAAGAATGCATCCAATGTATGCACTATATTCAAATTACATACCTACACGTAGTCCATACACCATCGGTCCCTAGTTATAAAATACGAGACCAAGGCAACGAGAAGGTCATGACATTGCAGTTTTACGAAAAAACACTAGCATCTGATACTTAATATCACACTATGACTACCTCATCAAGTAGACTTTTCTTATGGATATCTAAATTCTCAGTGATAGCCATATAGACTATGAAGGAGACCCAAACAAAAGGTGACGATGTGTTCAATGAGGAGAACCTGAACAAAGTGTTGTCGAAATAACAGACCATGACCCGTTGTCCCTGTTTCACCACGGAGCAAACACGCTCATGGAATGAGCTCCCCTCCGTGTCAACCTACAGAAACATAAGTCTGTGATACAAGATATACATGTGAGTCATATTGATAGGCACCGACCTAGTCAATGGTAGCGGGCACACTTGGAACTTTTCAAACTGTCGCATCATGTGGTGAATACTCCTCAACGTATATGTAGAAGATGAGGGCACGATTCATGATCCAGTACTCCCGGTCACGTATGCAGAGCAAAAAGTCCAAGCGGATTAGTCGAAGTACCTCGACCTTCCTGTATGGTCACCAATGCACACAGTCCATCGTCAGCTTATTAAATTGGCAAACAAAGTTCGGGTACATATGGTGTGTCTACACACTGGACCAGCTCGACTGTGCAACCAAACTAAGTTAGAGAATAAAATGAAGTAATCAATATAAACATACACAAATAGCATAGCACTTACCCTACATCTGCACCACAAGGACCCTATGGTCGGGCCATCGACGTCGTCCGTAGCATACTGGTACGCGCTAAGGTCGACAAAGGGTCTACCGATAGCGATGCGCTCGTACGACCACATCTGAAGTAGCAGAGGACACACGACGAGGATCTTGTTGTCGTCGGTCTTCGCGCACCCGTCGCACAAGCCACGATACATCATAGCCAGCCTAGCTATACTATGGAACCTCCGTTGGGTCGGTGTCCGCAACCACATATCCAACATACCTGACAACCATCGATAAAAATTATAACATTATTGTGACAGAACAGAAAGAATCATGTTAAACTACATCTATAATACAAAATTTATTACAAGCGTAGCACAACATGTAATTTATACTGTAACAACATATTCCCGGTTCGCTACATCAAATACATCTAAATTCTACATCTATCATATCAATTATGACTATACTATATCTAAATTCTATATCTAATACATAACATATGTCTAAATACTACATCTAATTGCTAAAATATACGTGTAAACATGATGAAATTGCCAAAATATATCTAACTCTAATTCTAAAACTAGATCTACATTTTAACCTACGTTTAGTGACTATCCTAGCAGGTTTGTAAAACAAAACCTAGATCTAACATCCAATCTATATCAAAATCTAGCACTAGTTACTATCCTATCGGGTTTATTAAAAAAATAGAAAAAATTACCTCTTTTTTTCAACAGAGCTTTGCCGCACAAATCTCTCTCCCCTCCCCTCCCTCTCATCTCCTCTTCTCTTCGCTGAATGGAAATGGAATGAGATGCTGACGTCATCAGGGTCGATCACGTCGACCTAAATACTCAAAAGATCTCGTCTGTTGAACGGACGAAACCTTTTGGGTGGGCTCGCGTGGTGTCACAGACATGAAGGTCTCACCCGTTCAACAGGCGAGATATTTCTTTCTCCGGTTATTAAATTTGTTGGCAGCCAGGGCCCACAAAGTACTAGCAAAACCTTTTTCTTTTCCGTTGAATGGGTGATAGTAGGATAGACTTATTATTTTTTGAAAGATATGTAATCTTGAAATATTTGAATATATGTGTGTCTATATATATTGCAGGACTGAGCTACACTGAGGCCCGAGCAAACTCGCCAACCACGGCCACGATTTCAGGGCTCGTCTGGATGCAATAGGGAGCCCCTTGCGGACTTCGGCCCGTTGCAGTAGAATATTTTTTTTCCCTGAATCGGACGGGTAAGATGGAACCACGTCGTGCAGACGCCGAAGCAAGGTTTACGCGGCGTGACTCCGTGAGAAGAGAAACCTCCGGCTGTGCGAAGCGGAGGAGGGAGAGATCATAGTTCATCGGAGATGTCGAAGCGGCAGGGACCCCCGAAGCACCAGAACCGCTACGCGTGGAAGCCGAACCTCGGCCAGAAGATCAACGAGACCATAAGAGCATCTCCAACCAAGCCCTCTTCTCACCCCATATCCTACATTTGAGGAAAAAACGATGAAAATTGATCTC